>NC_081843.1:108202663-108525982 GCF_963259705.1 Myotis daubentonii | reverse complement strand
AATATTCATGATATAATAAATTCAAATAATACAGGATGGGGCAAAAGTTGGTTTACAGTTGTTCATATGGAAAATAATATAATAATTAACAAGTAATAATATAAGAACAAACTGTGTTTGTGTACTCACAACTATAAACCTACTTTTTCCTCACCCTATATTTAAAGAGGTCTCGCCAGTCAATTTTTTGGTATTTGCAGAGGGAGATAGAAAGATAAATTTGGCAATTCTTCACTCTAGTTATTTACACTCTAACATATATAATGAAGCATTATAAAATAAATTAAAGTAATAAATATAATATGTAATAAATGCAAAATACATATATTATACAAAATGCAATCAACTTAAGTAATAAATAAAACATACAATAAATAATATAAAGCAAATACATATAACACAACAAACAATAAATTAATAGACAAATAAATACAATCTATAAATATAAAAGCCTAAGCAACTGTTATGACCGGTCGACCCAACGACTGGTTGATCGAATGACTGGTCGACTGGTCGCTATGATGCGCACTGACCACCAGGAGGCAGATGCTCAATGCAGGAGCTGCCCCCTGGTGGTCAGTGTGCTCCCACACCCAACCTCCTGTGTTCCCTCCCCCCGGACTGGGCGAGATGGCCCTGATCAGCCCCGCTGGCCAGCCAGGCCGAGGGACCCCAACTGTGCACAAACTTGTGCACCAGGCCTCTGGTATACAATAAAGTCAAGGAATAGATAAAATAAGTTAAAATACAAAAAATTAATACAAAATGCAATCACTTAAAAAATACAGTATACAATATACTCAAGTATTTACACTCTAGCGTATACAATAAAGTGTGAAATGGAATACCCACTATAAGTGCTGTGAGGATTAAGCTTTCCATTTCTTCCCTGACTCTAAATGGAAAACAATCTCTCTGGTCTTTGGTGTTCTTATTTGTAAAATGAGAAGGCAATGTTGGCTTTATCATCTCTAAGGTTTTGGTAACTATAAACATTCTATAGTTTGACAAATATTTGATGTCTGAAGAGGAAGAGTGAGAATACAAACACTGCTGGCAGCCTACCTACCACAGAGGCTCCTCCTCCTTACTGGGCAGTCTCCTTCCTCCTGACTAAAGAACCTAGTTTTATCTGGGACACAATATGCATGTGCTAGAAGTAGCCATGCCGAGAGGAACTCTGGGAAAGTCTTCTAAAATTGAGAGACTTGGGTCTGGCCGGTGTGGCTCAGTGGTTGAGCATCGACCCAGGCACCAAGGGGTCACCAATTCAATTCCCAGGCAGGGGGAGTGCAGAAGGCAGCTGACCAATGTTGAGGTTTCTTCCTCCTCAATGTTTCTATCTCTCTCTCCCTCTCCCTTCCTCTCTCTCTAAAAATCAATGAAAACCTTTTTTTTTTTTTTTAATTGAGAGACTTGGCTCTCATTTAGCCCTTAAGACTATCATTCCCATATGCCTGGAACATGTAGGTGAATCTGGAGGTGCAGCAGCCAACCTGTGGGGAGTTGGCAAACAAGAGGTCAAAATCTTACAATATGGGATCTTTCCTGCTCTCCGGCAGCCTCAGCCATGAAGGTCGAGCTGTGCGGCTTCAGTGGGTACAAGATCTACCTCGGACACGGGCAGCGCTATGCCAGGACCGACGGGAAGGTTTTCCAGTTTCTTAATGCAAAATGCGAGTCGGCATTCCTTTCCAAGAGGAACCCTAGGCAGATAAACTGGACTGTGCTCTACGGAAGAAAGCACAAAAAGGGACAGTCGGAAGAAATTCAAAGGAAAAGAACCTGCACTGCAGTCAAATTCCAGAGGGCCATCACTAGTGCACCTCTTGCTGATATAATGGCCAAGAGGAACCAGAAGCCTGAGAGGAAAGCTCAGCGAGAACAAGCTATCAGGGCTGCCAAGGAAGCAAAAAAGGCTAAGCAAGCATCTAAAAAGACCGCAATGGCACCTAAGCAAAAGGTTGTGGAGCCTGTGAAGGTTTCTGCTCCCTGTGTTGGTGGGAAATGCTAAGTTGGCAGATGAGATTCTTAAATAAAGACCTGACTATAACTAAAAAAAAATATATTATAATTTGGGAGAGAGGAATGGAAAGAATCAGCCAGGGTGACTATGGTACCCCTGGATTATCTTCCCCCAGATGTGTGTGTGGTGGAGAGGGGAGTGGGAGGGTTAGAAATGCAAATAAAATCTTATTTATCTTAGCCACTGCTAGTTGTAACATCCAGTGGAAGCCCAATTCAATAACACACGAAAAGAGTGAAGAAAGCTAGAAATCACGTCCATATATCATTCTTTTAAGTTATATTTAAGATGAAACATGGATGTCTTCATGCAAAGGGGCTTGACTGTCTTTGGAAGCAGAGATTAGATAAGAAAGATGAAAAGAAATCTCACCATATTCCATACACAAACATGTAACTGTATAATGAAGCACTTTCAAGCACCCTGACTTTTGAAACCTGAATAATAATTTTGTAATGTCTAGCATCAGCCCTCATTTCCATCACAAATGACTATTCTTCAAGTGGGCCTGACTCTGAATTTTAAGTATGTAAACAGCCAAGTCTCCAGCAGGCCATTCATTCCCTTGAGATAAGAGCTTCGATACCAGTGGAACTTTTGCCTGCTCTGACCTGTTCGCAGGGCGGTGGCCCTGTGTGGAGATCAAGTTTAGGAGGAGCACAAATGGGGATGGGTTATACACTATGACAGACAGGAATGTCCCTGTAGTGCCTAGGCCTCAGATTTTTTATTGTATTGTTGGTACCCAAAAATTAGCAGACCAGTTAAAAAGCCAGATTTTTTAAATTAAAAATGAATGATCCCTTAAAAAATCCCCTAAGCTTCATTCAGGGGATGGGTATAACCTACAAGGAAAGTTTTCATCTTTGTTTCTTTTTCCCTGATGAAAATAAGAGCAACTTGGGGCAGGGAAGAGCTACACCATGTCTTATTTCACCCCTTACTTCCCCCATGTACACACATGGGTACACACACACACACACACACACACACACACACACACACACACAACCTTTCCCCAACTGAGAATTTGAGCACTTTGAAGCAATAACTTTTTCATTCATCATTACTTCTAACTCTTACAGTTTTTTCACTCAAAATTTTGGAAATATTTACAGAGACTACTGAGCCAAACTGTCTGTATCCAGATTCCATTTATACCCTTAGTCACTGTGTGACGTAGACAAGTTTGTTAGCTCTCTGTGCCTCAGCTTCCTGATCTGTGAAATGGGGGTATAATAGTACCCACATCAGTATTGTTAAATAATTTGGGAAGGTCACTTAATTTCTTTGTGTCTCAGAGACCCCAGGATTGTTTATAAATTAATTCAGTTCTTCTGAAACTTAGAAAAGTGTTTGTCATAAAGCAAATGTTCATAAGGTGCCTGCTATGATTGCCGAGACAAGGGAAACGGGAAAAATTGTTGTAATTCTTTTTCTAGAATTACAAGAATGTATCCTTTAACCTAACAAGAAAGTACTGATAGCATGTAATATTCCTCATGTGTTTTCAGAATGCCCTGTTCCTATGCGCCATATAGTGTTTTCCTTCCTGCCATGGCTGCCTTTGTAAGATTTCACACCCCCATTCCTGGCTAGACACTGTCCCTCCCAGTCTCTTCATTCCAAAACAACATGGGCCAAATTCTGTGCTACATACTTTTACTAAATTTTGGGGGGTTGTGGACAGATATTACACTACAGTAGAAAATTACATATAAACAATATGAAACCTTAAAACTAAATATTAGACTCACTGCTTTAAAAACCCACTAGCCATTTCCTGTGATGAATAATTTCCCTCTAGCTTGTTCCCCTCTCATCTACTCCTACTGCCTCCTCAGCCTCTTTACCTGCCACAGCCCGCCCTCCTCTCATTAATAGCTACCAACCCCTGAAACTGCAATGGCACCATTTCTGACCCATAACATTTTCGTTCTGAGCGGTCCACCTCAGGCTAAATTCCACCTGAATCTGTATATTCAAAATGTCTGAAGGCATCTTCTTTCCACCCTTTTCTGGTTCTAATACTCGGCAGCTGCTTTGCAATGTCACATTATGACGTTAGAGTCCCTGCCTACTACTGTTGCAGGAGCTCCTATGGCACATGAGTTTCTCCTCTTTCTGCCTCCTGAACCTAAATTAAAAGACCTACTCAGTGTGTCAGACCTCATGAACTGCTGCCTAGGTAGCAGGCCCTCTTTAGTGCCCGAGAAACAAGGAAAAACACACAGTGTCTTTTCTGGAGAAGCTCAAAGAAAAGCCAAAGACATGGATGTTGACACAGAAATATAAGGCACTGTGATCACGGCCAAGAAGAGCGCTGTGTACAAAGTATTACGGGAATAAAGTGACGTCCTGTCAAATATGATCTTCAAACACTTCAATGTGCCTTGAGCACAGGTGTGGCTGCCTTGGTCAGGTGGCAAGACACCTACACAAATACCTTTTGGCATACAAGTGAACCTGTGCAAATTCTTCTAACTCCCACCCAAATGTGCAAAGTTTCAGCCTTGTAAAATTGGTATTAGGCATAGTCCTAGTATTTTTCTAAACGCAATGTTTTCATTTTGGAAAATATTGTTAAAAGTAGGAAGCAACATTTTCACGTGTGCAGTGGGGTTTCCTTCATGTTGCACTAAAGAGATAGCAAGTAGATTCTCCTTACATTCCTTCTCGATCCTTCTCAAACAAAAGCAGCGATGCATCCTCTGCAGTAGTTCATACAAAATCACCCCAGGCTCACACCCTCCAAATTCACTGCTCTCACCCAGCTTTTATCGCTTAAATAGTCAGCTTGGCAAACACTGACTCAGCAATTCTTAGCACCCTGGTAGGAAAAGGGCCATCAACCTCAGTAACTCTCAAGGGAATAGTCTGGTGGTTAGAATGCGACTGTGAGTCATAGAAATAAGACATAGCTCAGGCCCTGACTCATTCTGTGACCTTGCCCCCTGTTCTCCACCCCTGGGTTTCCCTAGATATTGGGGTATACTCCTCTATTTACCTGTTACAAGTAATGAGCTGATTAGAGATTATCTGCCAATTAGCTAAGGTCACAGGACCTTCTAAACTGCTACAGAATACGTGACCCAGATTCAGAGACATGAAATAGTTGTTTAAAACACAGAGTTCATCAGTGCTCCAATATCTGCCAGGGAAAGGATTCTCATTTAGGCATTAGGCAAACATTTTCAAAGCGGACAAAGAGCAGACTGTTGAACGTCAGAGGGAAGGCAGGGGAAGGTGGGTGGGAAGAGATGAACTTGTATGCATATATGCATAACCTGTGAACACAGACAATAGGGTGGTGAAGGCCTCGAGATAGGGACAGGAGCAGGCTGGAAGAGGGTAAAATGGAGGACCTATGTAATACTTTCAACAATAAGGATTTTTCAAAAATAAATAAATAAATAAAAACGTGAAAAAAAGAAAAAGAACAGGTCTGGTGTGAGTGGACAAAAATAAGAGAATATCTTAAAACACGTTTTTTAATAATTCTGGGCTCTATAGATGTGAAAGTTAAATGACCTGCCCGAGGAGGCACAGCTCCGTGGTGCCTAAATCCCCACCATCCAATTAGAAATATAATATGAGCCATGAGTGTGAATCTCATGTATCACTTCAAATTCTCTAGTAGGAAACGTTTTTAAAAAGAAGAAATTAATTTCAAAGACATATTTTAAACTAATATGCTCAAAATATTATCATTTCAACATATAGTCAATTTTTTCAAATGATTTATAAGGGCCATGCAACATCTTTAAGCCTGCCAAAGTACTGTATTGTTCTTATGCTTTTATTTCCTCATGACCTTTTTAAAAAAGAATCTTGCCATCCTACATAACTCCTTCTCCTCAGCCATTGTGGGACTCGCTCTGATTAAATTCCTTTGAAATTCACTTTGAGAAATTCTTTTTCTGTTTATTTGGGATCCTGGAATATGTGTGGGGGAATTACCACGAGGGATTTACTTATTACATGGAAATTGTCTTTAATTCCCAAAATTTCTGCCTGCCTGAAAGCATTGCCACCAGAAACTAGCCACAGAACCAGCCCCTGCCATTCCCATCATCAGCTGGTGACTTCATGGGGAAAACTAAAAGAACTGTGATTTTCTTTTTTTTTACTCCTCACCTGAGGATTTTTTTATTGGGTTTTTGAGGAGGGGAGGGGGGGAGAGAGAGAGAGAGAGAGAGAGAGAGAGAGAGAGAGAGAGAGAGAGAGAGAGAAACATTGATGTGAAAGAGAAACCTCACTTGGTTGCCTCCCACACTCGCCCCAACCTTTTGGTGAACAGGACAGTGCTCCAAACAACTGAGCCACCTGGCCATGGCAAAAGAATTGTTATTTTCACTCCTCCCATGAGGTTGATCTAACTATGTCAACATCAGGTTCATTCTCCATCATACCACACCTTACACTGATGCCTTCTTGAATCCTTAAAGAGAGTAAGGCACTGTTCCAAGTGTAGGGATCTCCATTGATGAATGCATCAGTGTTGCAGAATTAAAATGATGACCTAGACGTCCACAGAAAGTGAGGTGGTGAGAGGATAACCTGGGGAGCACACTGCTCTCCAAGACAGACCACGTTCCTGAAGCTGCCAGGTTCACTACCAACAGCTGCTGGGGCTGCCATGGCCCCAGCAAACTGGTCAATGTACGACAAGGGCTTTACTTCTCATTTCTCTGGGCACTTCCTTTATTGTCAGCAAAGAGCAGAATTTAACTACAGTAGGCCCTAAGCAAAACTGGGAAGTCTGCGGGGCTGGATTCCACACCACAGACTTCATTTCCCCACTTACAAACCACTGTCTGATCTGCATTACAGATGTGAAGCCAGAATCCAGCTGAAGGTCAGCAAGTCCACAGCTCAAGAAAAGGAAGATTTTGGGGGGAGACATTCAAAGAATGAGAAAGAGACAGGACAACATGGGTCACAGAGAAGAAACCATCTTAGTGGCTAAAAAAAGTGTGTGTGTGTGTGTCTGTGTGTGTACACAAAAATAAGAGACTGTCTTAAAACATGTTTTTTAATCATGCTGAAGCCTACTATGTAGGTGTCAGAAAAGAAGCATGGATGATTTGCAGAATTCAATCCATTTTCAAGTTCCCTCAATGCTCAATAACATAAAATTCATAGATAGAAGTACAGATGTTGCCTTGGGAAAAGCAAAGCTTATGCGACAGAGTTGAGACGATTGGCAAAAATGAAACTAGGTGTTGTTAACAAACTCCCACATATTTCCAACCACACCACCTCCTTCTAGAGAGCAAATTTTCTCTTCTCGGGCACCCAGATTGATCTTGGCAAAGTTTAGGGCAAAAAATCCTGTGCCCCCTCAATTCACAGCCAGCCATGCTTGCCATCACCAAGGCGATCCTGGAAACATAAAGGTAACATAACAAGGAAGAGGAGGCGGGGCTAGACAGGGCAGCCTATGCTAACACAGTAACAATGTACTTGTTGCTTCTGCCTCCTCCCCTCCCTTTCCAGATGCTCCATGCTCTGTCCTATTTACAGAGTTGCCATGATTATGAAAGCACCAAATATAAGACATAACATATAAATATGAGTTTTATGGTTCATGAAGTTTCAGCTTCATAATCTGTAAAGCTATAGTCTACGCTGAATGCAATAAACACTAACCATTCAGGATGTAACTTACTCTTTGGTCATCAGCATTAGTTCCCAGGATAAGTCCACCCAGTTCTGGTCCTTGGAGAATGTCTGCCATATTCCTTGGGATCCCCAAGGAAGGAACAACATAAAGCAAAAGAACATCAAATAATATCTATAGTCCGAGAAGCTCCCACACCGTATGATTGAAATGTGCTTCTATCTGTTGACTCCCACCCTATGACTCCCCTTCTCTGTGGCGCTGCTGACTTCATCCCTAACATCTCTGCACTGTTTTGAAACACACTGTACGCCCAGTAAAAGAAGCTATGGGAAGAAAGGCTTCAAGGGATGAGATTTACGGCTACAGAGCATTAATCATTGAATCTGGCAGGAACTCAAAGTCCAGGCTGCCTCTCGCTTTTGAGCAAATTGTGTTCTAAAAGTATGTAGATTCGTGTTTAGAACCTGGATACACGTTCAGGAGACACTGCACTGTGAATGGTGGAGAGGTGCCTGGGCCGGACTACAATGCCCACTGTAGCTGGCACACTATCTGCCTATAATCAATGTGGTTGGAAAGAATATTATTTTTAAAATTCTGTATAATGATTCAGCTCTGTGTATGCTACTTCTTTCAATTGCTTCTCAGAGGAACCATCCAGTGTGAATGAATCAAAATTATACTTACTTTTTGTCAGGCTGGCAAACAATATACTGCTGTATTTTTTGGTGTGCCACAGAATTTTAGTAGTTAGTTTGTGTGTGCCATGAGATGAAAAAGGTTGAAAATCACTGACAGGAGATTTTAGTGACAACAGAGCTCACCACTTTTCTATAAGCATGCTAACTTCATTCTATATCTGGATTGCCCAAAATCCCTGAGAGTTCTATTTGGCTCACTGAAAGAAATTAAGCCTTGTGCTGAATTGATGTGGTATAAATGAAAAGCAGAGTACAAAGATAAATGAGAAAGTAATCGCCAAGATTTTTCATGGCCATCTAAGGAAGAAAGGAAAAGGAATGAAAATGACTTGAGGATAAAATCATTTCTTGGACCTGGAAGGATCCTTAACCATCTAATCCATCCTGTCTGTTTTGCACAGGAGAAAACTTAAGCCTAGGAAAATTCAGTGTCTGATTCCAGATCATGCATCTAATGGCTGACCCATCATCCCAGTTTGCCGGGGCTGAGAATGGCAGGGGAAGAGGACTGGGGAGAGGAAGGGGCTTCCCAGTGCTAAAATGGGGAAGGTCCTGGGCAAAGCACACAAGTTGATCACCCTTTATTGATGGTGGAAGTCAGCTAGATGGTAGCAATTATTTCATGCCCAAGATCCTGGCTCTAAATCAGCGCTCTTTTGTCAAAGGCCATGTTCTCAGAGAGAAAGAGAGAGAGAGAGAGAGAGAGAGAGAGAGAGAGAGAGAGCTCTCTACTGCACCTACTTTCCAATGACAACTCTCCAGATGAGAATTTTTCAAAATCCAAATTAGACTGTCAGTTAATTTTATTATATGAATAAATACTTATATTTCAAGACCCAGTATTATTTTTGGCCATGAGTCAATCATTTTACCAAGATATTCAATCTAAGTTTAACATCATATCACTCTTCTCATTTATCACATTAACTGCAGCGAGTCTTAAGTTTTCATATGTCTGGAGAAGATACTGGCTATAGCATGCTGTTATGGAAGGGTATGTGGTACTCAGAGCCAGTTCTCACCAAAATAATAAACTCTAAAATCACAAACACATAAACAAAAACTATTTTGAGTGACTACCCCATCCCCTTCCGTACAGGCTACTGTTGCTCTCCCACAGGCAAAACGATGTCTATATGGAATTAGTTTTGTGGAGTGGGGGAGGGGTTGCTTACCTTAATCAACTATAGACAGAGTTGGGAAATATGGGGAGTCCATGCAGCACGTGAAATGTTATGTCAAAAATTCTGTGTGTGCTTTGTAATGGAGAGAGGAGCTATTGCATCTGTTACATTCTCAAAGGGAACACTACACCGAGAAGTGGTCAAGAAATTTAGCTTTAAATCTTTCCTAGAGCAATATTATCTTGTACTCTTTGGATAGGACACAAAAGGAGAGGAAAGTGGTGAAAACTGACTCGGGGGGAAGACTGATTAATCCTTGATGAGCTCTCCAGAGATGAGCTCACTGAATAAGGTAATGCATTGGGAATAAAAGCATAAAACAGAAGCTTAAAATCATGTCTAACACATAAGGGAAAAATTTAGCATGGAAAGAAAAAGATATAGTTACTGCCCAGGAGTTTGTCTACCTTAAGTGATTGAGAAAGTTGGGAAGATCATGAAATCTAATTAGGAAAAACAGAAATGTCCTAAAGCACAATGAGAGATTGTTAACACCTGACAGGTAGACTTTCTTTCTCACTTAAACCTCTCAGTCTTGAAAAACATTTGATATGGAGATAAAGCACCTCCTTTTCCTGAGAATCCTGAGAAGGCAAATTGAAAGCTTTAAATCTCATAAGCAATTGAAGGAGGCAATAGCCTTTCCTTCCAAAACCAATCTTTGCATGACTGTGCCCAGAGGCAAGGGTAGAACTGGAAGATCATCAAGTTTCCTTTACACTTTAATTTTCTGAGTGACTGGTATTAAAAAGAATGAGTCAACTATTTTCTCATCAGGTTCTCTTGTGTTCTCAAACATCGAAATACAGATTAAATATTTGAGTTACAACGCAATGAATACACTGAAGAATGTTACTCACACTCAAGCAAGTGACATTGAAATAAAGGAATGTTATAAATTTGATACTCAAACGCATCATTCTTGCAGAAAAAGAAAAAAACACTGATTTCCAATTAATAAATGTGATCTAATGATGATAAATTTCTGAATATTCTATAAACCAGACTTAGTTTTTGTTGCAAGCCGCCTTTCTGCTGTATTTCTTCATTTTATGCTACTTTCATAAATCAGTAGTTCTGATTAAGAGTTTTTCAGAATGCGTTTTCTAAAACATATGCATAGACAGTATACCATCAATAATTACTTTAATATGTTTACTACATTTGCACCGTAAAATCATTTTATGGCTTTCCACACTATTATACAGAAAAATATCAACATGAGTTCTAAATCTTGGCCCTTCTAAAAGACTATACTCATTAAATGTAATGGCAATGTAAATATAATTTCGGAGTGGGCAGAAATTCTGTCTTTAAAGTAATATATGCCTAGTCTGATTCCATGCAAACCCAGGCACTTAACACTACTCAAGGACACATAACACTGTAATGATGCTGGCTTATTGCTATTCAAACATTTTCAGGCTCATGTTTTTTCTTTTTCTTTTTTAATATATTTTATTGATGTTTTACAGAGAGGAAGGGAGAAGGATAGGGAGTTTGAAACATCGATGAGAGAGAAACATTGATCAGCTGCCTCCTGCACACCTCCCACTGGGGATGTGCCCACAACTAAGGTACATGCCCTCGACCGGAATCGAACCTGGGACCCTTCAGTCCGCAGGCCGACGCTCTATCCACTGAGCCAAACCGGTCAGGGCAGCTCATGCTTTTTCATGTTAGTGGTTGGAAAATTTCAATGAGAACATTACTATAAAATCAAAATCTGAATCAAAATCTCTATTCAACTTAAATAGCCATTATTAGGATACTACTATGTGTTGAATAGTATGTTAAATGCTATCAAGGTTTTTAACAACTTTTTTACAATTGTAAAAGCAATATATAATATTTTATGTGCTCTCTAGGAATGTGAAAGATTATTAAAAATGCAGAACAGCCCAGCTGGTGTGGCTCAATGGTTGAGGTTCAACCTATGAACCAGGAGGTCATAGTTTGATTCCTGGTCAGGGCATATGCCCAGGTTGTGGGCTCGATCCCCAGTGTGAGGTATACAGGAGGTGGCCAATCAATAATTCTCTGTCATCATTAATGTTTCTATCTTTCTCTCCCTCTTCCTTCCTCTCTGAAGTCAATAAAAATATATTTTTAAAAATAAGACATCCCTTTAAAACTATGTGCCAAAGTCTTTGGAGAGGAATATAGTATGTCTATTTGGGAAGAGCACTATGTATTCCCTAGTTCAAATGAAAACCATAGCTGAAGGGCTTGGGAAGACCACAAAATGGCATCTTTAATCAACAACACACTGCAAGACCAATATATTTCCTTAGCTCAATGTGCCTGACATTTAGATGCATGGGGGAGCTCTCCCCACATCCTATTGTGCTCACCAAACACGTGGCTTGGGTTTTGTGTTTAGTTGCTGCAACAAAACCAAACATCTCTACCAAGAGCAAGCAACTGAAGTTGAGCAACGTGACACCATGGGAACATAATAAAATCAGCTGCTATTAAAGAAAAAAAAAAAACACTACCCAATAGACAATCAGAGGTCAGAGACACCACATGTTTACTGCCTATGTTAACCTTCTATGACATAGATTCTTACATCATCTCTTGGCATTACTGTAATTTTTAAAGATTTAGTAAGGGAAGGAAAAATTTATCTCATTGAAAGGACATCAAACAGAAACATGCAAAACAGATGAGCTCTTCTTACTATGTACCAAGTAAATTGGTATTTCATTAACACCCAGGGTTATTTTTTTGTCTTTTATTTATCTTTATAGAGCTTAGAGCCTTAGAATGTTCTGGGTGGAAGTGTATTTACTAATGCAGGGAAATACATAATCCCAACATGGCACATGCTCTGGATACCCAGAAGAGACTACACCTTGAGTTGGGCCATCAGAACAGACAAGCAATGGGCCAGGCCGGCTGGTTAAGAAGGACTAAGTAAACAGGACTCTTTCCATATTCCTTTCTCGGGAGGCAGAGTCCATTACACAATTTAAAACATGGCAGAAATGTTTTGAACAAGTACCTCGTTTCCCTGACTCAAAGATATATTCTTCCTGTATTACTATTTCTGAAATTGGTATACCTCTTTCCACAGGCACCTGCCTTTGATATAGAAACTTTCCCCTGATGCTGTTATTAAATTAATGATGCATCTTAAAATCAGCTTAGAATCAAGGAATTTTTTAAAAGAGAACTTGTGTGAGGATGTAAACATACAGTTAAGATTGGACAGTGCATGGTCAGGTCGATGAGTCTATCCTGGGGCTTCCTTCCCACCTCCACCCTCCAATTACAGGCCTAGCTGGTGTGTTTGTAATCAATCATTCCTGATAATGCCTTGTCACATCCATGTATTAATAGTGAACTCCAACTCATATGCACCGGATTGTGAGCAACACCCAGCATTAAAAAGCCAGAAGCATGATGCGATCAATTCATACTATCAATTATCAATCCACCTTACAAAAATTAATGTAAACCTTTTCCCCCTCTTGTTTCCATCAAGAAAGTCATGGAAACAAATATCAGGTCAACTAGTGATATTATACTGGGGAACAGAGAGGAAATGATCCAGAGAGAAAGATTAAGTGTCAGAATACAAAGATCTGGATTTTAACTCTGGATTTTCCACCTGGGTTTTAGATAAATGACTTACTTAGCCTTGCCTTGGCTGCTTTTGATTGTCTCCAGCTAATAACATCCAACAGAGAATAATAAAACACTGACTCACTTCCCAGGGATCTTTTAAGCAGCAATGACTAATATTTTCAAAGGCTTTTCACTGCCATTATTGAAGTTTGGGATTTCAAAATCAAAATAGCTTAATTTTCTTTAAGTTATTGTTTCTACAAAAGCACAATTAAACAGAAATGCTCTTGTGTTTAATAGAGAACTTCATCAGAGACCAAAGCTGAATTTGAGATGGTGAAGGAAGGTAGCAGAATAGAGTATGTGGGAAAGAAAACAGCCACAGAAGCCAAGTTTGAAAGCTTGTATGAATGATATGCTACCAACTCTGAGCCACTTTAAGCAATAAGCTTTCTTTCAGATGTAGAGCTTCTGAATCACCTGCCATCACCCACCCTGAACATGTGTAATGGTGGAATTCATAGGTCCAATGCTCAGCAGCTGCCTAGATCTGGAAAAAATTTCTTTTTAGTGACACTGTGCCCAGAACTGCATTTGAGAAACTTAACATGAAGGACAAATAGCTACAAACAGCAGTCAGTTACCTTGTGACCACTTTAAAGCCATTGATGTAAATAGAGATTCCTCCCCCGAGGAAAAATGTGAGAGGCAATCATGATTAGATGGTCTCCCTGTGAGGAAAAAGCCCTAACTGTATAAATTAAGGAGCTATCAGTAGATCAATATCAGATTCAATCATGGAAACACTTCTGTATGTGACCTTGACAAAATCAACCTTACTCAAGGTGAACAAGAAAGTTTGAAAGTTCAAGACATACATAAAGGCTCTTTCTTCTTAATTACTAACCTGAAAATTACTTCCCCGGTATCTACAAGCAATTCTGATGGACGGATGTCAGCTTACTAGAACACTTCCTACTTGCCACGACATAAAATTATAGTTCCTTGCTTGAAGCACTTTCATGGTCTTCCAGCAGCTCTTCTCTCAGACTCGCACAACTCTCAATAACATTTCTACAAGAATGAAAAGCATCTGCCTGCACATGCTCTTTCTCTCTCTCCATTTCTTCCTCACAAACACACGTACTCATGTTTTCCACACTTGATGCTTAATAAATGACTACTGGTAAATCTTTATCAGTGGAAGTGGAATTCTTGGGGTGCTGCAAGGAAAAGAATTTCCTGAGGCCCAAATGGGAGGATAGGGTTTCATGGAAAGCTTTATTGATGTGTAAAATTAAGGGGCTCCGAGGTCCAATTTCTGTCTCTCTGGACAAAAGATTTGAATAGATATTCCTCCAAGGAAGATATAAAAATGGTAAATATGCAAATTAAAAGACGCTTGACTTCATCAGTCATTAGAAAAATGCAAATCAAATATCACAAAGACATACCACTTTATACACACTAGAATGCGCATAATTAACAAGACAGATAATAACAAGTGTTGGTGAGGATGTGGAGAAATTGGAACTTTCATACCTTACTGGTATATAATGTCACTCTGGAAAACAGTTTGACAGTTTCTTGAAATGATAAACATAGAATTGTGATATAACCCAGGAATTCTACTCAAAGCATATGCCCTGGAGAAATGAAAATATAGTCCACACAAAATCTTATAGATGAATGTTCATAGAACATTATTTGTAGTAACCAAAATGTAGAAATAACCCAAACATCCATAAACTGATCAAGGGATAAACAAAATGTTGTGTGTCCACACAATGTAATGTGACTTGGCATTAAAACTCATAATAGCCCTAGTGGTTTGACTCAGTAAATAGAGCGTCGGCCTGCAGACTGAGGGGTCCTGGGTTTGATTATGGTCAAGGGCACATGCCTGAATTGTGGGCTCGATTCACAGTAGGGGGTGTGTTTGAGGCAGCCAATTAATGATTCTCATCATTGATGTTTCTATCTCTCCCTCTCCCTTCCTTTCTGAAATCAATATATATATATATACTTTTAAGTGTATAATATATTGGTAAATACTACAACATAGATAAACCTTAAAAATAGTTGCTAAGTAAAATAAGCCAGACACAAAAAAAGGCCATGTATTACATTATTCTGAAGTATCCAGAGTAAGAAAATCCATAGACACAGAACATAGATTAGTGGTTTCCCAGAGGTGGCCAGTTTGAGAAGAAATGGGATGTGATTGCCAATGAGTACAGCATTTGTTAGAGGAATGATGAAAGTATCCAAATGGATTGTGGTAATAGTTTCACAATTCTGTGAAAATACTAAAAACCAATGAGTTGTACAATTTAAATAAGTGAATTTTTTGATGTCTGAATTATATCCCCATAAGGTGTGTGTGTGTGTGTGTGTGTGTGTGTGTGTGTGTGTGTGTGTGTGTGTGTGTGTGTGACAGAGAAGAGACAAAGAGAGAGAGAGAACTTAGACTTTGCCATGGCTTCCATATCATGTCCAAATGCTTTTCTATCAAGTCCCTCCCTACTCCACAGTCAGATATCATACTACCTCTTTCTCTCTTCAAACTTATTTCCAACTGTATTACTTATCTATGGCTGTGTAACAAACCACCCCCAACTTTTGCAACTTAAAAAAATAATTATTTAATTATTTCACAGCTTCTCTGGGTCAGGAATCTGGGATTGGCTTGGCTGGGTCCTCTGGCTCAGCTTCATTGTCTACCAGGGCTGTAGTTACTCAAGGTTTGGCTCGGGCGGATTTATTCCAGTTTACTCACATGGCTGTTACAACACCTCAGATCCTTGCTAGCTGTTGACTAGAGATGTCACATCAGTCCTTTGCCACATGGAACCCTCAGCCCTTCACATTTCAGCTAGCTTCCAGCAGAGAAAGTGATGGTGCAACAGAGTGTGAGCAGGATGGAGGTCAGTGTCTCTGTAACCTGATCTTGGAAATGGCATCCCATCACTTTTGTTGTATTCTATGCCTCAGAAGCAAGACACTCAACCCAGGCCACCCAGAAGGGAGGGCATTGCACAAGAGCATACAGAACTGAAATGGAGAACCAATGGGGGCATCTCAGAGGCTGCCCA
Source organism: Myotis daubentonii (assembly GCF_963259705.1). Classification (NCBI taxonomy): domain Eukaryota; kingdom Metazoa; phylum Chordata; class Mammalia; order Chiroptera; family Vespertilionidae; genus Myotis; species Myotis daubentonii. The sequence goes on along the minus strand of NC_081843.1, from coordinate 108,509,777 downwards.
CCACCACACCTTACACCCCACACAGGCAGCCTGCCCTCCTCACCGCCTCACTAGCACTTTTCACCCATCCCTGCCCCTGCGCTTTCCCTCTTAACTCACTCTACTCCTCTGTCTAACTCCGTCACCAATTCAAAATCAGGCCATAAGATGAGCTCAAATTCCACGTATCCCATGAAACTTTCCCTGATTACTCCTCATTAGTCTCAACTCCTCCATGTTTTGTAATTATACTACGTAATTTACCCCTTAATTATCTCCTGTCTCGCCTTATTATTCAAAGGATGTCTCTTCTGAAAGCACTTGCTTCACCTGAGAGTTTGTAAGAAATGCAGAATCTCGGGCCTCACCCCGGGCCCCACCCCGGGCCCACTGGATCAGAATCTGCATTTTAACAAGACGCGCAGGTGATCATGTAAAAGCTGGGAGGCACTGCTGGATTATACCATTCATTATTGTTTTACCTGCGTAAGTATCCTACCTCTGACTAGGTTGTAAATATTGGAGAGCTGGGACCATTTCTTATATTTCTTCTGCTTACACACACACACACACACACACACACACACACACACACACACACACACTCATATTAAACAGCTTAGTGCTGAGCACACAGAACACAAATTAAACCAGCTAGAGAGGACAGAACACTCCACTGGGAACTGAATGAACTTAAAAAGACTAGACTACACAGATGAATGAAAAGACCCAAATTGTAATCCCAGCTCTAGGCTTAGAGTTAGGGTTAGGATGACATTGCGTACACCACTTAATCACTGTGCATTTTCATGTCTTGATCTGAAAAACAAGAGGACTACCATGGAATCTCTAATTTTTAATCCATTTCTAAATATTTATTAATGCACACTGAAATTAAAATAATTTGTTATTACCTACAGATTAAGAAAGAATTTTGGAATCTTTTAGTGCCTAAATGTGATCAACAGGAACAGCAGCAGTAACTGCACTGTAGAAGCGGGAAAACATTGCCTTGGCCAGGATTGTTTAGTAAAAACCCTGTAACTGTATGTCCTGTATTTCATTCCTCTTATAACTTGGGCCACATCACATGCTTACTCAACTGAAGAATTAAATTGTTAAAGCCTGAAATGAATTTCTGGCTGGAGAACAGGCTAGCTGGGAGACCACATGAAGTCGCCCCTATTCTACCCTCCAGAATCTCCCCACACTCCTTTGCTCTGCCTTGGAAAAGGAGTCTCGGGCCTTATAAGAGTCAGATTAGAGACTTTGCCTTCAAAAGAAAATTATGCACGTCCACCTGGGTTCCAGCATCTTCCTCTGTAAAGAGAGGAGTTGGATTTGTTATCCACAGCAGCAGAACAAGTTGAGTAAAGAAAGAAGTGGACACATAAACAGATTGTTTTGTTCCTTTTTTAAGGCACACATTGAATTTTTATCTTCCACCTGTAAGTAAGGTTCCATCCCACCATCAGAGTTTAAATTGGCACTTTGCCTAAGGACCTGGGCTCCAATTACACCTTATCATTTGATCTCTAAACCTCTTCAAGTTCAAGGACTCCACCTACTCTCCAGGAATAAAGGGCTGCACTTCCCAGTCACCCAGCTCCCCACTCCTGTTCTTCCTGGTTCAGCCTTCTGCCCTCCCTCTCTCCTCTCTTCTCTTGGGGAGGGTCATTATTCTCTTGCAGGATCACTCATATTTTTTCAGATTCTTTTTTTTTAATCTTTATTGTTGAAAGTATTACCTGTCCCCATTAACCCCCTCCAATCCCCACTCCAGGCCTTCACCATCCAATTGTCTGTGTCCATAGGTTATGCATATATGCATACAAGGTCTTTGGTTGATTACCTCCCACCCACCCACCTTCCCCCACCTTCCCTGGGTGTGGAAAACTGGTCTCACAGTGACAACAAGGCTGAATCCTTGTGGGAGAACAGGAGTGGTTTGTGGTTCCAGCTGAGAGGGCTGAGTTATGGGCCCCATGCACACCGCACTCACTTGTCTAAAATGCATCACAGCTCTTACAACCTGCAGGACTGCTCCAAGAGACAGAGCCCAGCTACCTACCTTTAGAGGTGTGAGAAGAAGAATGATGGTAGGAATAAAGATAGCAACAATAATAACACTAGTCACTGATGCTGTTGGCCGCCTCTGAGCAGAAGCATGTATTTGGTTTCTGTCCTCAGGCTCCAAAGTGGTTCACATGATGCAAATTGGCTAAGTGTACTCAGCATTTCGGAATTTTCATTTAATCTCTCTGCCCACTCCCCAGTCTTGGCACCAACCTACACTTTGAAACGTATGGCTGTTTCTGTGCAAACCGGACAGCAAGAACTATTCCCAGACTTTGAGGTCATTCAGGGCGTGCAGGTTCCCAGAGATCATTATCCTCGAAGTACAAAGCGCATTATGAACATGGGAGCTCAAAAATCTGCCTAACAAAGAAAATGCAAGGAGCCTTCTGGCAGGGAACATGTGCCCGAAGCCAAACTCTGCTTTTAGCAAAGTTGTCTTGAAACTGCTCCTTCTCTACAGCCAACCACAAGCACTTGGACAGAAATAACAGCCATCACAGAGAAAAGACATTGAATAGTCCCAGTTCCATCACTAACTCTGACAGTGGGGGAGCCATTTCTCCTCCCAGGCATCTCCTCTCAGCTATAAAACGCAATAGTTGGCTACCACGGTAGTATTTTCCAAACTTCTCTGTTCATAAATATCTTCTAGGACACTTACCATGAATACAGACTTCCACGCTGCTTCCCTGGAGATGCTGGCTAGTCGACCAGTGAGCTAGGTCTAAGATCTCCATGTTAACAAGTGACCCAGGAAAGCCTCCATAAAAGCAACTTTAGATGACAAGGAGCGCATGATATCTGAAACCTCTTACAGGTCTTCATTCTATAAAAGCCAATTAATTGTGATGACTTTTAAGCTTCTACTTCCTATAAGGCCCTGCTTGATTCTCAAGCTCTTAAAAAATAAAATAAAAAGTAAGAGCAACCATCCATGTAGAACTAGTCTCCATTCTAAATTCTATATGTGAACTATTTTAATCTTCACAACAACCCTTTTAGGCAGGTACTATTATTACCCTTATTTTAAAGATACAGAAACAGATGCACAGAGATTAAGTGACTTGCCAAAGTTGACATGGACAATAAGGCAGTAGAGTTGGGATTTGAACCCAGGCATCAAGCTCCAATTTTAGTCCTCCTGACGATATTGAGCAGTTCAGAATCCCAGCATTGGGCATTTGGTAAACAGGAAGAAAAGCCCTATAGGAACTAATACTAGAAATTTAGCAATCATCTACTCCAGCTGGATCCATATCCCAGGAGCCATTATGGGGGAACAGGAGGCCAAGAAGACAATGGTCTGGGCCACCCTGACCAATGGTCTGCCTCAACCAGACTTTGTTTGTTTGACACATTCAGGTCCATGTCAGATTTCATTGCGAGGAGCGGGGAGTTCCTATGATTAAAAAATGGGTGTTAAAGAAATCATTGATCTAGGCTACCATTTTCATATAGATGAGAAAAGTGACCCCAAAGGATTAAGAAACTTCTCCAGAATCACATGTCAGGTCCTTGCCAGCTACCTCCAAAGTCACAGGTTTCCACACTCCTTTCTCAGAGTCAAAAGGAGCTTAAGCTCATTAAAATTAAAATAGATTCACACCATACCCATCAGAAAATTGAAGATCAGAGGAGCAAATCAGGCCAGCAGCAACTGAAATGTGACATTCACAGTAACACCAAGTGGAAGGGAAGGTGACCCAGATCAATGGCTGTGTCCACCCTACAGTATCTGTGAAGTCAAGATCCATGACTGTCTCCTCCAGTACCTGCAGCATCACCAAAACTTAGGGGGAAAGCACAACCAGCCTATGCTGAAGTGGAAAGATGAGAAGAATTGTAGTCAGAGGACCTGCATGTGAACTGGAGCTGTACCACTTCCAGCTGGGTAATGATGCCAGTGATTAGATAAGCCCTGAAATGAGGCTCTCATGAGAGCATACATGTCAGTAAGTCTACCGCTGTAAAGGTGTTCAAGAAAGGTCACCATCTTATATTTTATTTTATTTTATTTTATTTTATTTTATAATATATTTTTTATTGATTCCAGAAAGAGGAAGGGAGGGAGAGAGAAATGGAAACATCAATGATGAAAGAGAATCATCAATGGGCTGCCTCCTCCACACCCCTTACTGGGGATCGAGCCCACGACCTGGGCATGTGCCCTGACCAGGAATCGAACTATGACTTCCTGGTTCCTGGGTCGATGCTCAACCACTGAGCCACACCAACTGGGCAAGTAATCATCTTTCACATTGCAAATTCCCGTTCACAGCTTGGTTTTACTGGCTTGAACTTGTGAAATAGAAGGGATCTGTTAATATAATTATCATGCCATGATGTTGAGAGGAGGGCTAACCATGTAAAGAAGCCCTGGAAAATTTCCCTAGGCACCCCTTTCTCTTGCACCTCTGTGGGCATGATGACAGTCATAAAGAAATAATGAGTAAATTCTGCAGTGCCTGGGTATCGATGAGCTCCCAAGTAGATGTTGTGACTGTTATCAGTGTGATTCTGTGAATGACTCAATTTTACCATCCAGGCACCACAAGAGATTTACGGTTAATGGGCATCTTTAATGGCACAGAGGCCAGTGCTGCTGATACTGCACACTTCCCTTGCTCTCCTCTGCCACCTCAGGCAAGGAAGGAGTTGTATGTCAGTCTAGGGGCAGGTTGCAAAGGAAAGGCACTAAAACACCAAAGTAGTGCCACCATCCAAGGAAGAGGTTTCGTATGTGTCACACCTCTGCCCCAGACAGAGAGTTCTTAGAAGAATAACTGATAAGATGTGAAAGGCCCTCCTCATCCATCCTGAGTTTTCATCATTCATTTTATTGACAAATGTATGAAATGCTGACTTAGTCCTTTTGAGCTGTTATAACAAATTATCATAGACAGGGTGGCTTATAAACAACAATTTATTTCTCACGTTCTGGAGGCTGGAAATCCCAGAGGGTAGATCTTAAGTGCTCTAATCATAGAAACAAACAATAACAAAATATTCACTCTGCAAGGTGATGAATATGTGAAGTAGCTTGATTGTGATGATCATTTCACAATGCATACATTTATCGAAACAAGCATACCTTAAAAATATGCAATTTCTATTTGTCAATTATGCCCCAGTAAAGCTGGGGCTGGGGAGAATAATTCACCAAATCTTCAAAAGTGAACTAATAACCTCCATCCTAGCCCAGAAGCTAAGGGTGACATCATAAACCTTCATGCCAACTCAGATCATATCTACCCTTCCACAAACAGTTAGGAATATGCATATGGATGATGATGGTGCTAAATTGGTTTTTATCTTCCAAACTCTCATCAAAGCTAAGTGAATCTCTCTAAATAATCACTAGAAACCTCTTATGAACTCAGGCTTCTCAAACTGGGGTGGGAGAGAAGCAGTTTCCTGTGGGAGTGAATGCTGACGCTTAAACTGAGTCACTCTGGCTCTCACAAAGTATCAAATCTGATAAAAAAAAGTTTTTACCCACGCAGATCCCTTAAAAAACGAACAACTAGATAACTAACCTGCTCTCTTAACCAGAAACAAATAATCTGAGTGAACAAAAGGATCTAGTTGAAATCAGTTTGGTGTAGTTATATTCTGCACCTTAAAACAATGCCTCTGGGAGATACTCCTCAATATACACAAAGGTGTCTACTTTGTATTAGATAGAGTATCTAGGGCAGCGGTTCTCAACCTGTGGGTCACGACCCCTTTGGGGGTCGAACAACCCTTTCACAGGGGTCACCTAAGACCATCGGAAAACACATATATAATTACATATTGTTTTTGTGATTAATCACTATGCATTAATTATGTTCAATTTGTAACAATGAAATTGGGGGTCACCACAACATGAGGAACTGTATTAAAGGGTCATGGCATTAGGAAGGTTGAGAATCACTGATCTAGGGTAGGGCCTGAGCTTTGGGGTTGGATAACCTGGATTTGAACATCAGCTTTGCTACTAACTGATCTTTAGCCTCAATTTCATCACCTATGAAGTGAAGATAATACCATCTGTCACTTACAGCTGTTGTAGAAATAACTGAGATATGCACATGGCTTTCCAAAGAAAGCTGGCGCCAAGGAAGCAATAGATATTAGCTGCATTAATATTAATGGAGGCAGCATCAATGTGACTAATCTGTGCCAAGGGTTAAGCGTCACTAACACTGAACTTTGGAATTTATAGACACACAAAGTGGTGGAGGTCGGGAGGACTTGAAGTTCACTCATTCCAACTGTCATTTTCTAGCTGAGGGTTTGAGACCTAAAGAGAGGCAAGTACTTGTCCAAATTCACACAACCTGTATGGGGAACTCAAATCTGAACTTCCGGTTCTGGGGACCAGTCTGAGATTATTTCTTTTATCTTCCCAAGAAACTTGTGAGGTTAATATAAATAAAATTGGAAGATTTTTCCTGAGCAAAAACAGAAGGAACATGGGAGCATGGGTCTAGCCAAGGAAAAACCAGCATTGAGGAAAAATGTTTGCCTCCCTGAATACAGTTCACCACACTGTGACACAAAGCAAAACAAAGAAGCCAACTACTACAGGTGCATCTTGATACCTTTTAGGCCTCATTCCTTTTGCTTTGCTACCTGGAAACCCTAATTTTTTTATATTTTCTAAAGTGACTGTCAAAATACCAATGAGTGGCCCATGATGTCACTCTGATAGCTATCTGATGGAAAATCATGCTTATTATGACGGATTCCAAACTTAGCATATCATTATTTTCAAATTGCTTTAAGGTGCTATTTCTTTGAACTGCTATAACTATTGTAGGTTATATCCAGTAAAAAATTTTCCATCCCATCTGTGGGATTCTCCAGCATCTTCACATTCACACCAGAAGGCCCTCTCCTTGTCCCCAGGACCTGAGATCGCTGCAGTCTGCCGAGAGCCAAAGGGCAGGTTCAGAAATCACAGCCCAGCCTCTCAGATGATGGGGTGAATGATTGGTGTATCTAGAATTGATACATAGAACATCATCTTTGCCACAGATCCAGGTGGCAGAAGTCACTTCAAAGGTGAACTCCTTTCCTAAGCAAGGCTCTTGTAGTCATAAGCCCACAAGTAACAGCTGAAATCACCTAGACCAGTCATCCCATGATACAGAAATTCCACCAGTGTTCAAAAATCCAGATCTCCTGACTTCTAACTGAGGGCTTTGAGCGACATCATTAAGTTCATGGCGTCCCTCGCAGCTCTCAGTTCTGCCCTGGAGCCTCTGCAAAGTCCCAGGGGGTTTCCTGGATCTCCCTCTTCTGTCTTCACCCTTCCCTGGACTCAACCTGACTTCATTTTGTAGATGTTTTCATTTTAACTTTCTTGTAAGTAGCCCCAAGTCTTATCTACAACAAAAACTGAGGTCTACTAAAATCGTTAATATAAAACCACATCATGGCTTTCAAAGGTAGGATAATAATAGTAACTTGATCTCCAGGGAAATAGAGAAGTGATCAAACCACACAGCTATTTTTACCTGCCTGTAAGTATAAAAAGATTTGTATGAGTATACTAGTAACTGAACACATGGTCACATGAACAGTGATTCAGAACTCTCAGAAATTTCAGGTCACATTTAAAGCAACTAAATTCAGAACATCTTGACCTCTTCCTTCTGCCTGGGGGTGTTAATAAGCCAATTTGGGCCACAATTTTCTCATCTGTAAGATGAAGTGTTTGAAATGGTTGATGGTAGTCAAAAGGTACAAACCTCCAGTTATAAAGTAAGTCCTGGGATGTAATATACAGCACAGTGAGTACAGTTAATAACACTGTACACGTATTGTATATTTTAAAGTTGCAAAGAGAGTAATCTTCAAAGTTCTCATCACAAGAATGAAAAGTTTGTAGCCATGAGTGGTGATGGGTGGTCACTAGACTTACTGTGGTGGTTGCTTCAAAACATCTAATCATTTTGTTGTACAACTGAAATGAATATAATGTTATACGTCAATTATATTTCAAGTTTAAAAAGAAAAACATGAATATTTGGACTACATGATTTCTAATTTTCCTTCTAGGACTAAATTCTATCCCATGTTCCTAAACTCTCAGTGTGAGGTGTGGTGTAGACAGAAACTGAAGGGCTCAGGGAAGAGTCTGAGGGTTGGGTAGGGTAGCTTGGAGGAACAGAAGAGACAACAGGTTTTCCTTCAAATTCAGTCTTCACCTTCATTATGAGCCAAGAGGCTCTGGCGCTGGTCCCTCCCAACATACTCTCTACCTTCCATCATTTTACCTATTGAAATGCAAAAGCTCAAGGGATGCTTTTAAATGTACCTATTGGAAAGGAGGTTAGCCCAGCCGGTGCGGCTCAGTGATTGAGCATCAACCTATCAACCAGGAGGTCTTAGTTCGATTTCCAGTCAGGGCACATGTCTGGGTTGTGGGCTCAATCTCCAGTGTGAGGCGTGCAAGAAACAGCCTAACAATGATTCTCTCTCATCATTGATGTTTCTATCTCTCTCTCCCTCTCCCTCCCTCTCCCTCCCTCTCTGAAATCAATAAAAAATATATTTTTAAAAAAGAAAAGGAGGGTAAACCTGTCAATCCTCCAAGCTTAATATGAATCAATTACCCTAGCCGGTTTGGCTCAGTGGATAAAGCGTCAGCCTGGGGACTAAAGGGTCCCAGGTTTGATTCTGGTCAAAGGCACGTACCCAGGTTGTGGGTTCAATCCCCAGTGTGGGGCAGGAGGCAGCCAAACAATGATTCTCCCTCATCATTGATGTTTCTATCTCTCTCTCTCCCTCTCTCTTCCTCTCTGAAATCAATTAAGATTTTTCCCCTTAACATCTAATGGGCCTTTTGATGATGAATCTGGTTATGAAAACTTTTAATTTTGAACATCAGAGAGTGTAAATGAAGAAGAGTTCTTTGTAAAAGGCTACAAGGACTATGGACCATAAGAGTGCTACATGGGGCCCTAATTGGTTTGGCTCAGTGGATAGAGCGTTGGCCTGCAGACTGAAGGGTCCCAGGTTCGATTCCGGTCAAGGGCATGTACCTTGGTTGTGGGCACATCCCCAGTAGGGAGTGTGCAGGAAGCAGCTGAATCGATGTTTCTCTCTCATCGATGTTTCTAACTCTCTATCCCTCTCCCTTCCTCTCTGTAAAAAATCAATAAAATATATTTTTTTTAAAAAAAAAAAGAGTGCTACATGGGTAGTAAGATAACTAGCTAATTTGGAGCGGAAAGAAGCAGGGAAAGTTGGGGTTATCCTGCACACATGCTGTACGCAATTTGCAGCTTTCCTAGAGGCCTGGGCATGAGCCCCTTTGGGGCACTTGCTCTGCTTGTTCTAGGCTAAGTGGTGGCAAATGAGGGGCATTAGCATTGCCCCAAAGGCCCCTCTGTTCCATCTTCCCTGGAAGGAAGGGCAAAAAAAGCCCTTGTCTCAGCCCAATCCATGACCCAGGAAAGCAGTCCCAGGGTCCAAGCAACTGACAATATCACAGCATCCGAAGATCATCATACAGGACTTTGGGGACTACCAAACTATGAGGAAAAAAGAACACCACTCTGATGTATTCATCTACTAAGCAACAGATTTACAAACAAAATTTCACAGATTCTCTGCGACAATATTCACCTCTGCTTTAAGAGGTCATTCAGTGTAATCCCTAAATCATTAAAAAAAATACATGTGTTATTATTTAGTACCTTTATGACTATAAGAAACAGAAACTCACTTGGGCTAGTTAATTCAAGAACAACAAAAAAAGGTTTGGGGACAATAGTAAGTGGGATAGACTCTGTCCCTCTCCTGACCAAAACCTTCTTCTATTATTATGTAATGAATAATGATTGCCTCAGCCATACTTTTTCCCACTTTTCTAAACTCCTTTCTGTGGCATGTGACTCAGTTCTATCCAGCAAAATAGGGGGAGTCTGCCAGGGAAGCTTCTGGGAAAGTTTTCTTTCCTGATGAAAGGAGCAGACAAAGCTAGTGCTATTTCTTCCCCTGTGAACAAGGAGAAGATTGGAGTGATATCATCCATCAAATAATTATGAGGGAACAAGTCCATCAGAAAGATGCCATTCTGATACCAAGCTACACCAATCTACACCAGCGGCCAACTACCTCCAGGCTACATGTTTTGAAGGCAAGCCCTCATAACATCAGGGTATCTCTCTGACTTGCTGTTAAAACCATTCCTAACTAGTAGGGGAATCTCGTGACAACCAAGATCACAGTTGAAGCAACCTTGACTTAATCTCTTGCTACCAACAACAACCAATGAGATAACTCAATTTCCGGTTCAGTCTCTCTTGATCTTATGGGTTTTACTCCTTTTTTGTGCATTTCATATAAATATATACTACTCATTCTTTGTCTTGCTCCTGAAAAATAGAATAAGGAAGCATTTATCAGTAAGATCTTTCTGAAGAGATCATATCATTTCTCGTTTTATTTTGAAGACAATGAATTTCAATTGATTTTAATTAAATTCAATATTATAATATTTGTTTCTTTTTATGAAGAGTACCCAAAAGTCACTGAATTGGATGGCCCTGTGCTTAATGTGATGCATATGTTTCAAAGACTTGCAAGTAGAGTAACATTTTAAGTGCAGTGGGCAAGTATTACATATCATAATTGACTTGTACACTTCACTAATAGCATTAGGCATATGTATTGATGGAGGAAGTTCATTAAGACCATCAACTCTACCATGCTGTCTTCCCAATCTGTTTGTCAAGCTTTAGCATACAGAAATTATCTTTACATCTGAGTATCTATGTAACTTAGGTTCAATTATGTAAAAAAATAGGTCCTTTCTATATCTATAATCAAAGAGAAATGGAGAGAGAGAGAGAGAGAGAGAGAGAGAGAGAGAGAGAGAGAGAGAGAGACAGCTTTGGAATTTCAATGTGTGCTAATATCTCTCCAAAGGAAAGACAAGAGAAATCCGCTACCAAAAAGATGAATTCTGGCTACTGTGATGATCTGGGGTTCCCTTACAGGTAACGCCACATTTAGTTTCTATAAATCTCTCCTTTCTTCATGAAGAAGTCAGAGGACAGATGAGCATCTATGTTACTGCCTAAGCTATGAAGGCTTTCAAGTGACAAAGCAGGCATCTGCCAACTATGACTATAAGCTTCCCCACATGTTGACATTCATTTCATTATAAAAACAGCTAAGGTTTATTAACCTTTCAATGCATTTTACATGTATTCTTCTGCCTACGTCTCATAAAAACTCTATGAGGTATATACTGCTGATAAGTCTCATTGACCAGTGAAGACACTGAGACATAGAAGGTTAAGTAATTCATCAAGTAAGAAGTCTAGAACTTAGATTTCACCTTAAGGAGTTTTGTTCTAGAGTCCAGAGTCTAAACCAGCCGTGGGCAAACTATTGCCCGCGGGCCGGATCCGGCCCATTTGAAATGAATAAAACTAAAAAAAAAAAAAAAAAAAAGACCGTACCCTTTTATGTAATGATGTTTACTTTGAATTTATATTAGTGCACACAAACATTCCATCCATGCTTTTGTTCCGGCCCTCCGGTCCAGTTTAAGAACCCATTGTGGCCCTCGAGTCAAAAAGTTTGCCCACCCCTGGTAAACTTTCATACCATGGAGCCACCTATATGTGTGCTAAACATTTCTGCTAACATCTCTCAGTGGCTCCTTCAGAGGGCAAGAATCCTCTGGTCTTCACCTCCCTGCCACGCGGTGTCCAATCTTCCAGCGCAGCACTGACTGTTCAGCCTGCACTTTGTGCGGAGGAAAGCAGGGGCTGAAGGGGGTACTTGGAAGGGCTACTAAAGGCTTTGCATCCACTGTGAATACTTTGCATGCCTAGAAGTTTCTATTAGCACTTGAACCAAGGGTAGGACAGAAAGGCTAACCTCATGGAAACTCGGGTGGACGATGAGCTGCCCCTGGTTTCTCCTTTATAACAAGGACCCAACAAGAAATTGGGTCATCCACCATCTGCTTCTTCTAAAGGGAATAAGCCCACTTCACAGGGGATGAGAAGATCACAAAAACCTCCCAGCTGTATTTATATGCTCTCAATTGCTGTATGCCTCTATCTTAGGGGTTCTTGTTCCCCGGCTTAAAATAAACTACCACATAGCTCAACCATCTCCATGTGAAATGTGCAGCTTAATGTAAGTGAGTCTATCGGATCCTTTTGGAGAGCTGAATTTGATAAGGGAGAAAACAAAGAAAGTATCTTTGTGTGTGGAAGGAAAACGAGGAAGCAAACGCTGACTGCTTTACAACTCAGGCAAAGACCAGCCCTGGTCACCTGTGACCAGCAGGTCTACGGAGATGCCTGGGACACAGGGTGTTCAGTGCTAAAATCAGTTCAGCTCCAGCAACTTGGATCATCACAGGATTGGGGACCAATCATAGGATTGGCCATTCTATCACTGATCCAAGTTTTTCCATCTGTTTAGTGCTCAAGAAAATGTTTCAATTATCAGTTCTCTGAGGCCAATCCAACTGTTCCTTAAAAGTTTAATGGATAAACAAACTGTGGAACATCCATACAATCAAATGCTAGAATAAAATATAATTCCAGCAAACAAAATAATTAGTTCTAGCAATAAAAATCAACTATTGAGCATGCAACAACTCAGGTGAATCTCAAAAGCATGATGCTGAGTGACAAAAGCCAGTTTCAAAAGATGACATGCTGCATGAAACCAATGAAAAGACAACCTTAAAAAAATTATAGTGATGGATCACAGGTCAGTGGTTGCCAAGAGATAAGAAGTGGAGAAGAGTATGACTATAAACGGATGACATGAGAAAGTTTTTCAAGTAATAAAACTGTTCTCAACCCTGGTGATGATTATATACATATGTCAAAATTCATAGAATTTTACACCAAAAGAAATAAGTTACTTGAACTATATGATAATTTTTGAAATAAAATAAATTCATTTGTGAAGAGTGTTCTTCCGAGAGAAAAAGTTTATCCAAACAACCATCTATGGCACAGGACAGAGATGACTCAATGCACAAGGAATCAGAAAATCTGAATTCTTGAGCCCATTTCTTTTAACTTGATGCACACATACTTGGTAAATCACTAAACTCCGGTGTTCAGCATTCTAATCAACAACAGAGTCTTGAAACGTGTCTCTGAAGCATGCCTGACGCGGCTCTAAAATTCTAAGAGGCTGCGATCTTGCATCACACGGAATTCCCCAGGTTGTTTGTCTTAAACTCCAGTAGACTAAAATTAGCCAAGGGTGGTAGCTGGAATGTGCAGACATAAAATGTGGGTACTTCCTAATTTAAAATGCTCTCGAAAGAAGAAGTAAGGGCAGAAGTCTTTCCTACCAGAACAAGGAAAATAACGTGAACTTCAAATTCAGTGAGCTCTCCTAGTTTGGCCATTTAGTCCCACAAAGGACTCAGTAAATAATATTACGTAAATTTTAAAATCACCTTCTTTCCTTCTTATTCAAAACAAAACCTACAGAGTAAAGGGAAAGAGAAAGAAAACACTTGGCACCTTGGTTTTGCCTCTACATGATAGAGATGAGGGGAAGAAGGGACTTTTTTTAATGCTACATTAAAAGATTTCAAGTTGCTCAGTGGGTGTGCATTCATACTGAAATTCCACAGAACAAAACAAAACCATGCTGTTACAGCTATATTGGAATGTCCCTTGAAATTTTGATCTCCATTTCTAATTGAGAAACTCCTGTGGAACAGAAGAGAGAAAGGTCACTTTATACGGAACTTTAGGAATTCCTGAAGGACACTAAAGAGAAATGCTCTAACAAATTAGTATCTTGCTGGTACCAGGGATGGACTGTAGAGATGATTAAAGGAAAGGGTGGTGAATGCAATCTTTTTATATTTTGTTTTAATTTTTAAAACCTTTGATGTCATAGATTTGCTCCAAATTATAACCTAATATTAAATAAAGAGAAGATTAACTTTTATATACGGTATCCTTATTCTTACACTTGATCTTAGCCAAAAGGCCGAGAAGCGATTGTGTCCTTATTCTTAATACGTAACATTTAAAAGCTTTCGATTATTAAAAATCAACCCTCATTTCACATGCTCTTTATTTATTTTCACTTATGTCACCAAACTGTAGTTTTATAAGAGCCTCGTCATGTGCTAAAAACTGCGTTGGGCTTATTTAATTTTCCTGCAGCCCTTTTATTTCATAACAGGCAATTAGAATTACATGGTAGAAATAAATCTTGGAAGCCACCAACTCTTAAAGCTGTTTACATTGAAAGATATAATCTGGAAATGTGAAGTGAGTTTTGAACTAAGTGAAATGTGACTTCCCAATCCATTACTTCTTAGAATCTCAGAGCCCAGGACCTCAGTCAGCATCAGATGCAACCTCTGAGCTGATGCCGAAATGTCTCCATCCCCCTTGCTGGTGCACCTGCTCAGTAACAAGCTGCTCAGAACCACCAATGCATGAGACGAGGCTGCGCCGTTGTGAGACAGCCCCTGTCACTAGACACCCTCTGATGACCGAGGCTGGATGTGTTTCCAGAGGCTCCCATTCCCTAGATCTGGTTCTGCCCTCAAAGATACCAAAGATTTTATCTTCCTTCCACATATCTGTCCAGAAGCTACAAAAACTGCAATCACATCCCTGCCTGTTTTACATTAACCACCACCTTCAACCAGTCCCCAGGGGACTTGATCCTCAGCCTCTTTTCACCCTGGCTGGCCTCTTCTAAGCCAGTAGGTTCTATACATAGAGCAGAACACAATGGCCCCACATACTCCATTGGGCTAGAGTCCCCGCCTCAAAATGAACACTGTGCTTCTATTACTGTGGTATCCATGGTATTATGATTTGCCATGACAGGGACACACTCCTTAACATGAACCTTCTTTCTTCATCTGTAAAAGGAAGAGGTTGCATGAGATCAGCAGAGAAGTTGTTTATCAATTGGGGAAAAAAAGAGGGGACATATGTAATACTTTCAACAATAAAGATTTTTTTTTAAAAAAGAAACCTCACTTGGAGACCAACATGCTAAGAAGCCAGGCAAGGAGTTGACTGTTAAAAGCAAGGCTATAGACAGGATGGGAAGGCCTGTGTGTGTGCCCGCTTGAGCACCCCTCACCACAATCCCCACCTTCAGGCTCCTTGAATGTTCTACAAAAGCTTAGAGCCTTGTTCCAAATGCCCAACAGCAAGCCCATGGTCCTCTGGAAACTGAAGAAAACCTTGCTCACTGGGAGCGTCACCTGTCTCTAAAAAGCTGCAGATGGTCAAATAATTAACATTTTCCCCACATGGGGATTATGTCAACATCTCTCTTTACTCATATCTTCTTTTAACAGGAAGGTGGAGAAGCTCTTTTGTGTGCCTGATTTGGGATTTGGGTTGCTTTTTTGTTTTTGGCTCTGGAAACTACTTTCACAGGGAAAAATGTAAATTAGGGGCCATATTTGTGAAAGTCAATTTAACTCAATCTTTATTTTATTTCCAGTTTCATTTAGATATAATTGGCACAGGACATTGTATAAGTTTAGGGTGTGTAGCATAACATCTTTATTTTTAAAAGCTCAATGTCCTTTCATTAAGAATTAAGGTTTAAAGAAGTCAAGTAAAGACATTTTTAAAAGTAAAATAAGAGCTATAATGTATGTTTTCTCTAAAGAATAAGTGACAGGGGTAAGAGATCAGCCAAAGGACTTGTATGCATGCATATGAGCATAACCAATAGATAATAGGGGGGTGAGGGCATGTGCTGGGGGGTGGGGGTGGCTGGGGAGAGGTCAATGGGGAAAAAAGGAGACTCATGTAATACTTTAAACAATAATGAATTTAAATTTAAAAAAAGGAATAAGTGACAAAAAAATAAGGAAACAGCGGGAGGGGTGGAGGCTGAAATAGAGAATAAATGTTAATTGGAGACACAAAAACTCCTACACAGGAGAGGGAGAGGGAGAGGGAGAGGGAGAGGGAGAGGGAGAGGGAGAGGGAGAGGGAGAGGGAGAGGGAGAGGGAGAGGGAGAGGGAGAGGGAGAGGGAGAGGGAGAGGGAGAGGGAGAGGGAGAGAGATGCAGAGATGCATGGGGTGCAGTGGTAAGAGATGAGGATTCTAGTAGAAGCACACATAAGATGTAACTTCAGTTTTCTCCACACTCATCCAAGGTCAGAAACCTGACACCCTGGGTACTGCATTCCAGAGGCTCACAGTAAGATCCAGCCCTCCCACAGAGAGCCCTGTGCCTTCTGTGCCTGAGAGAAAGGCGTGTCCATCTCCAATCAACATTTCTCTCAGCTGCTCACCCACAGTACAAGGAATGCTGACAGATTTTAGTTTATACTTTCAGGAGTTCTGGGTTTTGTGGGGTTTTCACTTTGTTAACATAATATACAAAAAGAGCCAAATTCTAAACGATAATAAACACAGCCATCAGAGATGAAAAATGCATCTAGGCTCACGTGTCCAATCTCTCATTTTGCAAAGGGAGAAATTGAAGCTCAACCACAGGTGTTTCTCCCAGGATCTCAGCCCAGGAAGGGGGTAGTACGGAACCAGATGAGAGAGGAAGCAGCGCACCGGTGCCATGAGGGCAGAACCATTTTCTGAAAAATGAGGCCACTGCAACGGCCTAAGTCTTTGTCATGCATCTGGAGGCTTGGCTGTCGTGGCAGCACTTCCTGGTGTGGGACTGTTTTCCTTTCAAGGACAAATAAACAGTAAAAGCCAATAAACTCTAGAGTGATAAATACCCTCCTGTCTCAATATTTTCTTCCCAGAAGATGGAATATGACACACCAGCAAATTTCTTTTCACCAAAATAATAAATATTTATCGAAAGACACAGACAAGATGCTAAAGAAAGCCTTGGAATGATTTTATTTCCTGTCAGTGCAGCATTTTCTCCAAGTCATTGGCGCTGTCAGCCCAGGGTGGACACAATGAGCGAGGCTGGCTGACTGATTCTGAACAGCAACCTGGCCACATTCTAAGTCCAGGCGCCCACAGGGGGTGAGATGTGGTGTTGTGGTATTTGTTCCACTCTAGCAAATCCCCTTAGGTTGCCGCCCCCAAATCCACCCACTGGTAAATGCACTTCCCCCATCAACGGACGTTCCAAGATCTACTCATTCCTATGTCTCAAAAGAGATTGGTGTCAGTGACTGAGTCCCCCACAGAGGGAGTTTCCCCCATAGTAGAGGTCCTCTGTGAGGTGCTACCAGACACTCCACACCACTCAGCCTCACCCCAGGACCACCTTCTACTCTTGAGGAGGGGAGGGACCTTTTTCACCCCTTGATAGTAAAAAATCCCGTGATTCTGACCTCAGAACTGAAGGAATCCAAGTGAATTCCTATCTCACTGATAGGCTGAATTGAAACAAACATGTTATAAGCACTATTGAACACCTACTCTGTATAGGGCACCCTATTAGGGGCTGAACAGGTGTAGCTGGGGGACAGTGAGTGGCAATGACATCCTAACATAAAAATGCTTCAATTCTGATTTTGTATGAGTTGTTCATTCAGGGTATAGTAAGCCTTTTTCTTGTCCCCATTCCTGGCCTGCTTTGCCTACTGTTCTTACTAATGCCTCTTGAGAAGCTAATATAGAAAAATTTACGATAAATAGGACAATTCAAAAGAATTCTTTGCTAATATGAAAATCAAAGATTATACCTGAATATCATTAACCGCTACTGTCTGAATCCCTTGTTACCCCATTGGTTTGGGTGGTTTGGGGGACAGAAGGGGCATGGAGCAACAGCACTGCCCAAGTAAAGAGAACACCCCTAGCACACCTTGGGGCTCAGTGTTTCTACATAGCGAACAGGTACTGATGTCTTTTCCTCCCAATCATCCTTTCATTGTTCATGAGGACTACGTTGGCCAATCCTATCGAAGTCTCCAGATGTTAGTTAAAAGACCTGGTGCCTCTTCCTGCCTTCCTAATCCTCTGCAATGAATAGCCAGTGCACAGAGGAATGACCTTTGAAACCTAGGGCCCAGGGCTGTCAGAATATGGGTGCGATGCAATGAAGGTACAGGTACCTCTGGCACCCTTGGAAGTACAATTGCAACAAATTGACTTCGATGTGATCCTGCCAAAGGCGAGGAATACACTAGATGGCATCTGATGAAGTTTTCCAGCCTTATAAATCTGGTTCCTGATTCTATGCCCCTAAGAGATCTTCAATTAAAGGAAAGACTTTAGACCAGCATCATTGAATTTTGTAGAAAAGTCCTAGGAGTGATGCAGCTAACTTCCTTTACTGAGCATTCTCTTGCAAAGAAAATGAATCTGAGATTCAAAAGGCGGGGGGGGGGGGAATAGAAAAAATGTACAACATATTTTGACAACATATTTTGCTGCCAATATTAGAAATAATTTATGCTGACCCTTCCTTGAAGTGCTAATATGTTACAGGTAAAATTTTCCAAGATTATTTCATCCACCAAGTTAGACCCAACCCCCATTCAGGTGCATCTCAAGGTGCCAAGTACAGCAAGTCAAGGACAAAGGATGATGATGCACAGCAATTAGTCACAGACTTAAAACAACTGCATTTTGTAAATATGATAAGCTTGTATCAAATTGGTTAGTATTTCTCCAAGTATTGCTTATTGATCCCCTGCATCAAAATCACCAGAAGAACTTTGCGGAAATGCAGAGTCCCAGGTCTCATCTAATATCTAGTGGTTTAGAATCTCTGAGCAAAGGGCTTTCTCACACAGTTCCCTAGAGATGATTGAGGACACTAAAGTTTGAGGTTCCTGCCACAGGAGCCAACTCCAGGCTCTATCATTTAGCAGGTTCCAGTGCCGGCCTTCAGGAGGCAGTGACTCAATTATGCGGAGTTAAAATTTACTAGGAGTCTCATCCTCCCATTTCTGTTGTGTACTCAGCTCACATTCCAATGGAATTCCTGTAGCTCTTATAGAGAGAAGATTGCTGAATGTTCCTGAATTCCCCCTTGAAGAGCTGAATATGGCAATGCTTGATCATTGAGACCTGTTAAAAGTGAGATCGCATTTATTTGGGAGGGGTCAGAATCAGTGAACCTTCTGACTAGAGATTTTATTCCCGTGGCATTATAATATTGCATTCTAACTCACAAACTAGGGCCAAATTTTAGATCTGGGCTTTTGGCCTTGATGGGAGTTGAGCTAGGCTGAAAATCTCCCAACCACCTCACCTACCCACTAGTCCACCACTACTAATTGTTATGGACTATTTTCTTCTGGTTTAACAAGCATTCTGGTTCTGAATCCAAATCATTCATGGAAAAGAGAAGGAAAAAGTCATTATTAAAACATATAGTATGCCAGGCACTGATTTCCTCCGTTCTTTCTTATATCATTAATTCAGCATCACCATAACCCTGGGGGTAGATATTATTGGCCCTATTTTACAGCTGATGCTAGTGGATCACACGACTACTGAATGATAAAGCCAGATATGATGCCACGTCTCTGCCCTATAGACCAGGGAGCTGCCTTTATTACACTAGGCAGCATCTTCTTTCAATGCAAAGACACTTGAAGGAGGCCCACTCATTTGCTACACTAGGAAGTAATGATGTAATAAGGGAAAGGGTAATTTAAGGTCCGTCAAGAATGTGTCCCTCTAACCTTGTGCAAAGTCATTTAATTTCCTGTGGCTCAGTTTCCCCATCCATAAAAGAGGATCCATCTCTTTCCTTCTTCGGAGGAGTAATTTAAACTAAGAGGTAACCATGTGAATATATCTAATGCCATAGTTAACTGTTAGTGAACTTCAGCTTTTGTGCTTCCCTTTTCTTTTTTTAATATCAATTAGTTCAATGAAAATATTTTTCTACCATATCACTGAGGCAGCTCATGAAGAGAATGGAGAAACAGGAAGAGTAAATTAGGAGAGTAAAGAGGCCCTGGAGAGTGGAAGAAAAAGTATCAGCAGGTGGAATACGAATATAGAAGGGAAAACTAGATGGACACCCAAGTCTTTCTTCTATTTGACAAATCTGTGAAACCCATTCGGATAGTGGCCCCACTGTGCCCATCCTGAACATAGAAAATGCACTTAGCAGCAGCAGCGTATCATAAGGCAGCGGTCTCCAACCTTTTGGAACTCACGGACCACCAGCGGCCCGCACACCACCGGTTGGCAACCGCTGTCGTAAGGAACATGTTAAAGAACTCCATGTACTCACACCCAAGAAAAGTTTCTACCTTTAAGAATAAACATTCCCCTTGAAATATGAATTTCACTGAACCATGTTAAGGAACTCTCTCCATAATACCATACACTAGACTGAACTCTATAGCTGACAAATACTTGTAACATCAAGAAGTCACCTGATTATGAAAAGTACCACAGCGCCAAGCTATCAGATGATAAAGACACTTCACATCTCATGTCTTGGCCACCACAACACAATCCCTGCAAAGGGCAGGCAGTCCCAGTTTCATGTTCCTAGTGAGACTGGGCTTCCCTACGTTTACCACACCTCTCAGAACGAGAGGAAAAAACTCTCTGAGTTCCTCTTGCTCCTGAGACCAGCACGCTAAGAGCTCTTTCACTCCAGCTTTGCCCACCATCTGGCTAAGAGCCGCAAGAGAGAACATCGACCCTGTAGCCCCTCATCATCCTGCTTGGCCATCAGGTCCAACACCATCATGATTCACATCCCTGTTACCTGTTAACCAGACACCTGAGCTCCCACATCATCTATCATCCCAAGCATTCTGTATTTCCATTACTGTGACTTACTTTCCCAATCACCCTCTGCCTCCACAACCCTGGCACTCTGTCCCCTTGTCTGCCATCAACAAACAGTCCTGTTATGGGTTGAATTGTGTTCCCTGACTTTCACCCAAATTTATACATTAGAGTCCTGACCCCCACCCCCCAGTACCTCAGAGTGCTATATATTTGAAAACAGGGTCACTGTAGATATAATTAGTTAAGTTAGAATGAGGTCATATTGGAGTAAGGTGGCCTGCTAATCCAATATGGCTGGTGACTTATAAAAAGGGGAAATTTGGAGACAGGCAGGCACACAGAATACTAGGTTGGAGTTATGCTGCCACAAGCCGAGGAGGCAGCATTGGGAGAGGGGTCTGGACCCGACCCTTCCCTGGTGCCTTCAGAGGGAACACTGCCCTGCCAGCATATTGACTTCAGACTTCCGGCCCCCAGATCTGCTAAGGTAATAAATTTCTGTTGTTCTAAGCCACTCAGTTTGCTATACTTTGTTATGCTTCCCCAGCAACCTAATAGAATTAACTCTTCTCTGAAAACTGCCTTCTCCTGGCTGCCTTCTGGTGACATGGTCTCCTCAGTAGGCCTTTTGAGCAAAGGTTTTCTTCTTCTCATATCCTCCACACTTCAGAGTCTAGAAGTAGACCAGATGTCCACCTTGCTCTTATTGCTCCTCCTAAACCAGTGATGGCGAACCTATGACATGCGTGTCAGAGGTGACACGCGAACTCATTTTTTTGGTTGATTTTTCTTTGTTAAATGGCATTTAAATATATTAAATAAATATCAAAAATATAAATCTTTGTTTTACTATAGTTGCAAATATCAAAAAATTTCTATATGTGACACGGCACCAGAGTTAAGTTAGGGTTTTTCAAAATGCTGACACGCCGAGCTCAAAAGGTTCACCATCACTGTCCTAAACCATTATTCTCTTTCTCTGCTCAAAAGCTCAGGTATTTTGAAGTTCAAGCCATCACACTCTCCCTACTTGTTACTGTCATCTACAAATCCAGGTCACTCCCCATCACTGATTGATTACTGCCTTTTCCACAAGTTTCTTTCCATCCCCACTCCTAACCACCACCCCCCCCCAAAAAAAAAATATCTAATGACATCAGCACTCTGCTATGTAAGCCTTTCCATCTCTGTGGATCCAAAAATTGTTTCCTCCATTCCAGCCCAGTCTTTCACTCTGTCTTATTATCTCCATGAACTACCACCACCAAAATCTCAGCCTCAGGCTTCCCACTCTCTGAACACCATGTTCTAAGCTTTCAGCTCATGTACTCTATACACATTCTCCAGCAATGTTTCACTTCCAGTTATTGAAACTTCCAATATACTGTCACCCTCCTTTCCTTCTTGATCACTCTTCTCATGGCTTCCCTGCTCTTCCTATCCAGTTTGAATTCCATTAGTCATTAATTAGAATTACTGCCTTAGAAACACTCTTCAGCTTTCTCCCTTCTCACTGTACCATATCTAAATGGCAAAAGTTCCAGTTCCATTGATTAATCTGCCTAGTGTAGGTCTCTATCTGAAAAGTTAAATTTGCCAGAGTAAAATATACAACCATGCTGTGTAAACTCCCTTTAAATTTGTGACTATGAAAATATATTTACTAGTTGCCATTCCTCCCTACCAATTATCTACCATCCTCCCAGTCAGAACCTCTCATTTCTTGAAAAGTTTGACCCTTAGATTGCATTGTTCTTTCCATCACTTTTCCTGTGATTTCTTGGTGATCGTAATATTCAAATAACTGACCCATTTCATACTACTGAATACTATGGCTTATCAGTGTCTTCATCTATTCTTTACAATTGATCTTGCCCTCCACCTTACCTCAAGCACACATTTCAGTGGTTATACTAAATCTGTCATTAGTGACTGAGATCTATAATTTCAATTTCAAGAATACCATTTTCTAATCTCTAACTTCTATTTTTCCAGCTTACTTTTTCCTATACTTACTCCAAAACTGCGTTGGTACGACCACCCACCCTTCACAAGTCTCACTTTTTAACAATTAAATCTAAGACTCATCATTTTCATTATCCCTGGCATACACCCTCATCTAGTTTGCTTCTTTCATACTTGTCTGACAAAACTCCAACCTGTTGGAGCCTAACTCTAGGTCCACCACCCATTTGCAAATGAGTGGCTGAATGTCTAGAACAATGCTGACTGGTCTTTCAAGTATAACCTCAAAATTCAAAAAGGCTGATACTGTCCAGCAATCCTCTACATTCCTTTGACTTTCTCACTCTGCAGATATCTCTTTTTATACATTCTTTTCTTTTCCCAAACCACCACACTCTTTCTATCCTTACTCTTAGCTAAGACTTGCCTCTTACTTTCCTAATAAAATAGAATCTTTTAGAAAAGAATTCACATATACTTCCTACACCAAGTTTACTGGCTTCCCTACATCTGTACCCATAACCTCCACCCTCCTTCCTGTCACATGGTTAAACTGTTCATACTCTATATAAAGCTAACCCCTCTTTTAATTATTTGGATTCCATTCCCTTACCCCCACTCAAAGACTTTGCTCCTGCAATTATCCACTTGCTTAATTACAATACCAGTTTTCCTATCAGCCTACAACTATGCTGTAATATCTCCCATCTTTAAAATACCTTAATTAATCCCACAATCTCCCGCCAGCACTTTAACTATTTTTTTCATTCTCACTTATAGAAAACTCCTCAAAGGATATGCCTGTGCTATGTAGCTGTCTTCAAAGTCTCAATCCCTCTAGTCAGGCTGTTAACTCAGCATTCCACTAAGCTCACTCACATGGCCAAATCCAAGTCTCTCAAAAAATGAAAGAATATCCCATTACTACCCCAATTATCCAGTCAAAAGCCTAAGGGTAGTCTTTGATCTTTCACTTTTGCAGACTCCCCACATACAATCCATCAGCAAGGCTTGTTCATAGTATGATCTCAATACATATATATGGAATGAGTGAACAAATACATAAACAAGCAAGCATGTTCAACCACTTTGTGCCAGGAAACTATGAAAAACTACTCCTTACAGTCCAAAGACACAACCAAAGAGCATTCATTCTTAACATGCCTTTTAAAAAACTTATGAGGAAATGAAACCTACAATAAAGATGCTGAGATTTAGAGCAAGAGTCCTCACTTCTCAAATTTGGTTACTTCCCCTTAAATTACGGGTACAGTTTGCCAGTGCTGCTATTTTGGGCAATCTAATTTCTCTTCTGTTAACTAGTTCAAATAAGTTCTGACATGTTGCATTTTTAAAACTTTGCTCTGTGACTAATAAACCCCTAAAGTTCTGTAATACATTGATTGCCAACTAGTATTGACTTTGTAACTGCTCAAGTGAAAACCTGGAGAACAAAATGAATTAAACTAACTTTCTAGATGAAAGGAGCAGTCGCATTGGTGTAGCAAAGCAGAAGGATAATGATTCATATCGAATTATCTCTGACAACAACCTCTGAAGGTGGAATAAATAAGGTGTATTCTTCAACTTAATATTTTAATTCAATATTTTCCTTCTCAAACCCAAATTCAATTTAAAATGTAAAAAATTAATGTTCTTAGGAATGAGAAACATTAATTTGCCTTTCTTCTGACACACAAAGAACATTAGTGTCTATAAAAATGACTTGGGTCATTGCTTTTCCAATAAAGGAGCAAAAACATTGAGCCAGGGTTGACTCACATATTCATTAGCATCTTAGGTTTATTGACTGTCATCCACTTTTTAGGATCTTTTGAAGGCAGAGAGGAGTTACCAGATGATAAGTATATAAATCATACACTTTAATACAATTTTGTCTAAAGTTCAGGTTGTAAATTCACTCCCCACACTGACAAGTCCATCACAAGACAGTTAATCTTGACAAGGAGGTACCCAATGGTTAAGTAGAATGCAGAAAACACAGACGATCCATCATCCTGGAAAAGCATTTCATAACACATACAGTATATTCTTGACAGTAAGGCTATATAGTATCATTTTGAAAATTCTCTCAACCTAGTCAGTAATTTTCAACCAGTGTGTTGCAAGAGTTTTTAAAACACACAATACCTGACTATTTAGTAAGAGGCACTGACCTCTTATTCCTTAGACTGTCAAATAAAAAATGACAACAGTCAACATAACAATAGCCATTCGATGTGAATGATTCAGAATCATACCTATTTTTTGTCATATCGGCAAAAAATATATTTTTTGGTGTGCCACAGAATTTTAGTAATTAGTTTGTGTGTGCCGTGAGAGGAAAAAGGTTGAAAATCACTGACCTAGATAATTAACTGAATCCTTTCTGATTTTCCATCTGCAGTATGACAAAGCAAATACAAATGAAATGATAAACTATGGTGAGAGGAAGTGAAAAAGCAAATGACTTGGAGAGGGGCAGAACTTTCAATACAAGAAGATGGAAATCACAGAGATTTCTGTGTCCCCTGAAGGCATGACTGAAAGTGTGACAGGAAGTACACTTTTTAACCTGCGGGAAGAAATTCCTGACAATAAATAGACACTGAATAAAGTTGTTAAGTGAAGCGTGTGGTTACTTCTTCACAGGGGAGGGAAACAGAGATTCACAACTTGGGTTCTTGGAGTCATTTATGCAAAAAAGGACTTTGTGCACCTGCTTCCTGCCGCAATCGTGAAAAACTATCACTCACCGTCAAATCCGTCCCTGATAGGGCTAATTATGTGTCCCTGAACAAGTTAACTTCTCTACCTTCAGCTTCCACCCTAGGAAAATGGATAATAGCACCTGTCCTGTGGGACTCATCTGAAGGTTTATAATAATAGTTAACACTTAAGTGCTTACTGTGCACCAGGCTCTATTAAAGTCCTTTGTAGCATAAATTCACTTATCCTTAAAGTAAAATTAAGAGGAGAAAGATGAGCTACTATCATTATCCTGATTTTGTAGAAGAGGAAACTGAGGCACAGAAATGTGCTCAAGGACCAGAAGCATCAGCATCACTTGGGAGCTTGCTAGAAATGCAGCATCTCAAACCCCACCTCAGGTTACTAAATCAAAACATTCTTTTTTTTAAATTAATTTTATTGGGGTGACATTGATTAATAAGATTGTGTAGGTTTCAAGTGTGCAATTCTATGGCACATCATCTATATATCGCATTGTGTGCCCACCACTCAAAGCCAAGTCTTCTTTCATCACCATATATTTGACCCCCTTTACCCTTTACCCTTTATTACCCCCCTATCCCTCTTCCCTCTGCTAACCACCATACTGTTGTCTGTGTCTATGAGTTTTTGTTTTCTTGGTTCATTCGTTGCTTTCAGTTTTATGTCCCACATATGAGTGAAATCATATGGTTCTTGACTTCTTCTGTTTATCTCACTAGCTATTAGTAAAATTCAAATCAAAACTACAATGAGATACCACTTCACACCAGCTAGAATGGAGATTATCAGCAAGACACTTAATAACAAGTGTTGGAGAGATTGTGGCAAAAATGGAACCCTCATTCACTGCTGGTGGGAATGTGAACTGGTACAGTCACTATGGAAAACACTAGGGAGGCTCCCCAAAAATTTAAGAATAGAGTTACATAGGACCCAGCAACCTCTCTTCTGGGTATCTACCCGAAAAACTCATCTTATTTGCAAAGATATATGCACCCCTATGTGCATTACAGCATTATTTACAGTGGCCAAAGGAAAAATCTGCTTTTCAATAAAACCTAAAAATGAATCCTGTGCCTGTTAAAGTTTCAGAAACCTGGCTGGAAGTGCTGGAGCAGGTTTTGAACTTCAGAAGCCTCACTCCATAACCACTATACCACTTACTTCTTTGTATTAGAGGGAGGATAGAAAGAGCCTGGCATACATAGCAGTAAGTATTGGTTATCACTACAGTACTTCAGGGATGGTTATACTTAGTTCTACCTAGAAGTAAAAAAAAAGAGAGAGATTGAGCTTAGACTAAAACAAACAAACAAAGAGCTGAAATAGTCACCTAAAACACCTCGCATTGACAGGAATTTCCATCACAGAATTCTATAACTTCAACATTAAAAGGGACCGTGAAGAGCTAAGAACTTAAGTATCTTGTTTTATTTCTATGGAAATTGACGCTGAGAGAGAGATGAAGTAATTTGACCAGGCCAACCAGTAAATTATGGGTATAGCAAGGATTTGACCATGGACTTCATATCATGCAGTTATTACTGGCTTTTCTTTATTCCCCGCTCCTGCACAGGTCAAAAAAGACAATTGAATAAGTAAGCAATTAGGAGATGCAAGTGGTTTTCCATCACTGTTGAAAGTGCTCTGCTGACCACAGAGGCTACTTTAATGTCTATGAATATAAAATATCTTCATAATGTGTTTCTTCAGTTGTTTACTGGCTTTATAGTAGATTTTCTCATGGGTGTTTTCCTGGCCTTTGGCCAGGACATTGAGGCAAAATTGGTGTTGTATAATATTGTAAACTTTGGGCAATAGTGAGTGAGCCTTCCCTAACATTCTCTCTTTCTATCCAACATTACTTCTTATCATTCTATCCATCTTCATAGGAAAGTTTTCTAAAGGCTGACAATGCTTTTATCTTCTCTAAATTACATCATATTCTCCCTTACAGACACAGGAGTCTCATAAATATTTGTTTTCTAATTAATCCAGCCAATTTGTATTTTCTGCCTGCCCTCTACTCACTAATAAAGAAAAATGCTCTCAATCCAATAATCAATAGTCAATTTCATACTAACTGCAAAAAAAGAGGAATTTCCATCGACAAGTGTGCCTGAAGGCACAATTACTTATTAATGTTCTAAACGTCAGACCAAAATTAATAAGATAAAATTATAAATTTAAAAGAGGAAGGAACAGAATCATTATTATTTTTATTTGCATGTAGTGAACCTTTACCTGTAAAATCCAAGAGAATCAATTCAAAGCATTTTAGATGAGCTGTTTATCTGAAAATCCATAACATATTTTTGGCTATTGGCTGCCCCCAAAGAGTTCTCTAAGATTATACATTCTACTTCTTAAGGGTGAGGTGTTCTATATCTGAGTAGCCCATGGAACATATAAACTATTCTTGGACTTAAGATGAACTTGGTAAGACTATGGCTCTGACCTATTTTTAAAATGTTCTTCATTTTCACACTAAATGGAGGAATTCGGGATTCATTGTCAAAGTCATGAGTCTTCTGAGAAAATTTCACTTTGAATGTCATCACATACTCAGCAGTTGCCATGCATCCACTTATTTATTCACTCAACAGAATACGTTCAAAGTCCTAGAGCATGTTGATGTGCACTAAAGATATGCAGATGAACCTGAGCTCACCGGGCTTGTTATATAGCAGCAGAAAAAGACATGTGCACAAACCTCACATGGGACATAACTCATATACTAAAACCAGGGGCTGTAAGACCAGACAGAAAGCAGTCTTTACTCTTAGGACCCCTTGAGATACACTTTTGAGGGTCCTCACACAGAACCACAAACCACCACTATGAACTAAGAATAGTTTAGAAAATGACTGAATTAATGTGTCAGCTACTCCAAAGTTAGTGTTCAAAGTTATTACTAAATTATAGTACATGGGTAACTATTCAATGAAAACAAACAAACGAGACTGTTTATCTGTTAGACAAGCCCTTAAAAGACATTTTGGGCTTGATTTGATTTGCTATATTTTTGGTGTTGAAGAACAATGGCAACTGTACTAACACTGCTGCCCAATCAGCAGGTGTCCTGCTGTGACATGATACTAACCTGAAACTTCTTGAGTTCCAATGACATTACCTACCAGCGCATTTAACCTTGACTGTGTCCTGAGACAGCCAGGCTATCCTGAGCACCCTGACTGCACTGTTAGGTCTGTGGCAGGAAGCTGGAGCAGCTACTGCATCCAGCAGGTAGAAGAGCGGCAACTAGACCACGTGGTGATGGCATTCCTTTCATCACATGTTTAAAAGGTTGGTTTTCTTTGTTCATTTGATAAATACATATTCATTATCCCTTTTTCTGATTTTGCTGATAGAATCCACATTTTTTTGATTTCTCACATGTGTTCGATTTTCCCTTTCTACTTTCAGAATCATTCCCATATTGCATACAGACATGAACTTTCTTCATTTTCTCACTTTTAAAAAAATGAGTTCTACTTGATTTCTATTTTAATTTCTAATGTAAATGCATATCCCTATTTATAAGCACTCTCTGTTATTCTCACTTCTTTTGCTCTATTGGATCCCAATAGAATTAATGATATTCATAAAGGATGGCAAATAATTACGGGGTCTTCATACTGGGATGCAAGTGCCCTGGGTTCTATAAAAATGTTGTGAGAGCAAGCAAGCATGAGTGGTTTCCAAGCAAGGACTTTCCAGACCCTCAGCAGCATTCTGAGAGCGCACCTGCGGCAGAGACACCTGCTGGACCTTGCCTTCCTCACTATACACAAGGATATCTGTATGTGTTTTTACACGAACACCTGTTGATGGTTGTCACCCATCAACCCTTCTCTAGTTGCTTATTCATTTGTATCATATACCTGGTAGATTTAGATTAATGAGAGTATGCTATGACTAATATACCTTTTGTCCACCTGGTATCCTCCACATTTTTGGCTTTTGAATTTTAGTGAACCTCACCCATTTCGGTCCAAAAATCAGTAATATTCAGATGCAGAAAATGAGCTAAGGTACCTCTTTATGAGCCTTTTTCAGGGGTTCCAATTCAAGATGGGGACATAAAAGGATCTTTTTAAAACATATTTTTAAATATATTTTTATTGATTTCAGAGAGGAAATGAGAGGGAGAGAGAGGGAGAGAGAGACAGAGAAAGAGAGAGAGAGAGAGAGAGAGAGAGAGAGAGAGAGAGAGAGAGAAACAGCAATGATGAGAGAGAATCACCGATTAGCTACCTCCTGCACGCCCCACACTGAGGATCAAACCCGCAATCTGGGCATGTGCTCTGACAGGGAATCAAACCATGACCTCCTGGTTCATGACCTCCTAGTTCATGGGTCCATGCTCAACCACTGAGCCATACCCTCAGGCAACATAAAAGTATCTTAAACTCATCTCCTCCAATAGACTGAATCTACAGCTACTTATGGAACAACTTCCTTTGGGGAGAAAACATATTAAAACTGGCTGATGACTCCTACTCATCAGGTGAACAAGAAAAAGTCCACAGGATGTGAATAGGAGAAGCTGAAACACAGTCTCACCGAGAACCCCACCCTCTGGCCTGGAGACCCACAGTTGGGAGGGAGGGAAATCAACTCAGAGCTTCTCCTTGAAAAGCAAAGGATTTGAACCCCACACCGGGCACCCCCACTTTTAAGATTTGACCCTAAGCAATGAGCCCCCCAAAATATCTAACTTAGAAAATCAGAAGAGTTTATATAGGGACTCACCTACCCCAGGGTTCCAGCACAGAAGCAACCTATCTAGAGGGGCATCATTGGCTTGTCTTGGAGCTTAAGCCTGAAAGGCAGGCCTCTGATTTGACACACATTTGGGGGCCTGCAGGCAGCTCTCCAGGGATGGGCCCTGAGGCCCCATCTTCACACTCTCCCTCTGCCCCGGGCAGAGCACAGTATCTCCTGGAGAGGAGCTTTTACTTGTGTCTGGAGCCCCTGTTTTACGTTTTACATCATAAGGTCCGGTTTTATGTCTGGAAGGCTGGATTTAAGGCTGGGGGCCCGGTTTTACACCTGGAGCCAGGGTTTTACGTCCGCAGCCTCCATTTTATGGCTAGAGCCTGTGTTCTCTGCCTGGAGCCTCTGTTCTATGTCTCAAGCACCGTTTTGTCTGGAGCCTCTGTTCTGTATCAGGAGCCTCTGTTCTCTGCCTGGAGCCTCTGTTCTATGTCTCAAGCACCGTTTTGTCTGGAGCCTCTGTTCTGTATCAGGAGCCTCTGTCCTATGCCTAGAGCACTAGGTTTTATGTCTGAGCCTCCGTTTTACATCTGGAGCACCAGGTTTTACCTCGGGAGCCTCTGTTCTATGCCTGGAGCATTAGGTTTCACGTTGGGAGCCTCTGTTCTATGTCCAGAGCACCAGGTTTTAGGTCTGGAGCCTCCACTTTATGTCTGGAGCAGTGGATCTTCCCTCTGGGGCCCCCTTTTTATGCATGAAGTCCTGGTTTTTGTGATTGCTACCCAGGGCACACTTCTGGGTCACCTGGCACTGGTGGTCAGCAGGCCTTATGCTTGTGATCCCATAGGACTATATATTTGCATAAGCCGTTTATTTTTGTGTTTATATATATAATTATATAACTAATTTTTTTTCAAAATAACTTGCTTTAAGTCATCCTATATAATAAAAGGGTAATATGCAAATCAACCCAATGGCAGAAGGACCGGTTGCTATGACCGCACTGACCACCAAGGGACAGACGCTCAATGCAGGAGCTGCCCCCTGGTAGTCAGTGAGCTCCCACAGGGGGAGCGCCACTCGGCCACAAGCCCCTCCCACCTCCTCAGCAGTGCTAAGGATGTCCGACTGATGGACATCCTCCTAGGGCTCCTGGACTGCCAAAGGGCGCAGGCCAGGCTGAGGGGTCCCCCCTTCCCCAGTGCACGAATGTCATGCACTGGGCCTCTAGTAATAGTAATAAAGTTAAATCTATCCAGAATAAAATTATTTTTTCTTAGAAACAGCATAGGAAAATGTTAATTTTAAAGTTTTAATTCACATACATAATTTTTGCAAAGTATATGTGATTAATATAAGACAAGCATAAAAATTACATTAGATTAAAAATTGAGGGAAGTTGAATAGAAATGAAATCAAAAAGAAAGGAATGGTATAAATTTTCTATTATGACCTTGTTCACATATATGTGGCAATATGGCTAATTAACTGCTATTATAGAAAGATTTCACTGGAAATTTTTTAAGTGATTTGATAGTTTATTTTCATGTTAATGTTTATAGTTGGCCAGAAATTACATTATTTTCAGCAACTTAAACTTAGAGTAAAATATTTTAGCTGTTAATGTGGGAGGAATATGTAGATTTCGGGGGGTATTATTTTGATTGATGTGCAAGTATAATGTTTGAGTTGTTTTTGACTTATAATTTATTCAGATAAGATATAAGTTGAATGTGAGGTACTGGATTATGTCACAGCTATATCACTTGATTTTAGAATGATAGATTGGTTTTGTTAATTTTCCCATGGTAGTGGCCAACTAGATTATGCTTCCTTGTATTACTCACCTTGAAAACAGGAAATGATAGGCTCAGAGTATCCAACTATCAGTGTAAAGTAAGCTGTGAAAGCCAGAGAGCCGATGTAGATTTGAAGGAGACTGCCTCTTGCAGCTGCAGGCCAAACAGATAATATCAGGCAAGGAATCTAACTCTAAGGGTAGCAAGATTGCAAAGGAAACAGCAAGAGTCACCCATGCCAAACCCAAGTCCCTATAAGAAAAAGGAGGTACTCTGAGACCTGGGATGGGGGTGTTTGCTGGATGAATCTGAACATGTTCATCTCATATTTTCCTAAACTCCCCATGAAGCTAAAAGCAAAGGAGAGCAGCCTGGATACCCTACTAGGCCCTCACTTTATGCTGATAAATGTCCTACTCAAAAGCCATCCCTGTCATCCCTCATTACCCCAGGCCAACCACAGGGTCAGGTCTGAGCGCAGATGATATAGGCATGTGCAGCCCATACTCTGGGAGAAAATTAGCTTCCACTTGAAAGAATGGCAGTACCTGGCTAATATGTACCACAGGTGCCGGGAGCCGGTCCATCCTTGCTGTTTCAAGGGACCTGGCATATATGGCATACTGTTCTTAATATGTTTGCTCACCTTCTTGGCACTATGTGTTTTAACCAAGGTCTCTGAGAAAGGTTGTTTTCCCCAGGTAGGGATTTCCCCCTGAAGTTAGGGAGGGAATAAAACCCCTCAACTAAGTGCCAGGCGGGTAATTAATCCCTTTAACTACGAACAATCATGCTTAAACTACATAATCTTTTCTCCCTGGAATGGAGATAAGAAACGCCCTAACCTTTGTAATAGAGATTGATAGGATTGAATCAACTGGTATAAATACAGTTGTAACAAGACAGAAACACTCAGAACTCAGAACACAGAATCAAGAACACAGGGGCTTGGAAGACTACAGAAATTGGCAAGAGAACCGGACTGAACCTGGCTGGAGAACCTACAGAACCTGGCAATAGAACCAGGCAAGAGAACCCAACCATGCTGATCAACTGAACGCTGCCTCCATGTCCTTCCTTCTTCGCCGACTCCGTCCACACCTTTGGGGACCCCTGGACCCGCTGGGGCAGGACCCCGGCATATGGCGCCCGAACAGGGACCCCTAGGTAAGTGCCCCACACTCGGGACGGATAGGATTCCACCGTAGGAAGAGGGTGGATAGTCTTCGCCGACTCCGTCCACACCTTTGGGAACCCCTGGAACAGGATTCCCTTAGGTAAGCCCCCCCTCATTGAGAACCCCACACTCGGGATGGATCAGACTCCACCGTAGGAAGAGGGTGGATAGTCTTCGCCGACTCCGTCCACACCTTTGGGAACCCCTGGAACAGGATTCCCTTAGGTAAGCCCCCCCATTGAGAACCCCACACTTGGGACGGATAGGACTCCACCAGGGTGCTACAGACCCCCCTATAGAGGATAAGTAGGGTAAGAAGGTGGATAGTACAGAACTTAGATTGAGAAGATGTGCCATACTGAGTCCAAAGAAAGAAGACTCTGTATTGATCTTTAGATTAAGAAGATGTGCCATACTGAGTCTAAAGAAAAAAGACTCTGTATTGATCTTTTAACATATATGCTTGCTAGCAGAGGAATTAAGGTTACTCCCAGTCAGACAGAACGTTTTATACAAGAAGTATGTCCATGCTTTTCTGAGGAAGGAAAGGTGCCAGAAAGGTAAATGTAGAGGCATGGGAGAAGGTAGGCCCAAGGAGCCTTATCCTTAACCCCACTGCAGCCTTTCCACCCCGGGAAAGTGCAGGATTGGCAAGCTCTCCCTGGGGTGATAGATCAGGACTCAGGTAATAGCAGAAAGCGCCAATCCTACTCTTAAAATGGATAAAAGAGAGCGTTTGAGGTTTTTCTTTTTAATGCCTGCTTTTAAAAAATAAAAAAGGGGGAATTTGCCGGGAGCCGGTCCATCCTTGCTGTTTCAAGGGACCTGGCATATATGGCATACTGTTCTTAATATGTTTGCTCACCTTCTTGGCACTATGTGTTTTAACCAAGGTCTCTGAGAAAGGTTGTTTTCCCCAGGTAGGGATTTCCCCCTGAAGTTAGGGAGGGAATAAAACCCCTCAACTAAGTGCCAGGCGGGTAATTAATCCCTTTAACTACGAACAATCATGCTTAAACTACATAATCTTTTCTCCCTGGAATGGAGATAAGAAACGCCCTAACCTTTGTAATAGAGATTGATAGGATTGAATCAACTGGTATAAATACAGTTGTAACAAGACAGAAACACTCAGAACTCAGAACACAGAATCAAGAACACAGGGGCTTGGAAGACTACAGAAATTGGCAAGAGAACCGGACTGAACCTGGCTGGAGAACCTACAGAACCTGGCAATAGAACCAGGCAAGAGAACCCAACCATGCTGATCAACTGAACGCTGCCTCCGTGTCCTTCCTTCTTCGCCGACTCCGTCCACACCTTTGGGGACCCCTGGACCCGCTGGGGCAGGACCCCGGCACACAGGAACTGGGAGAATGCAAGTAGGAGTGGATCTTGAAGGTGTTGGTCCAAGGGAAGAGATATAAAACCAGACAGGGAGAATTTGTTGAAAAGGGGACCAGTCTTAATATACAGCTAGGATGCTTTCTTGAAAGTTACATATGATGATCCACAACAAATGAGGAGAACATGCCAGAACTTCCTTAGCATAGTACTAACAAAAGGGTCAGAAAACTCAGGGAGGTTGGAACGTTAACATGGGTTTATTATGTAAGAATCCAACCCAGGTCTATGTTCTCAGGGAGGGCCCAGAGGATACCCCTTCCCTAGAGCAACAGAACACATGGGTAGGACATGAGTGGGTCTTTAAAAAAGCATTTTTAAGAAACTACGTGAGAGATACCCTCTGCAATACAATATTGACAATAGAAAATGGTACCATACAGCTCTACTCTCTAGTGTCAAAAGGAATGACAGATTAGCAGAGATCAGGTGTTGCCATTTACTTGTTAAAAGCGAGGTCATAAGGTCAGAAGCGTTTAGCCATCATCTGTTGATTTACTGATAGAATGAAAGCAATACCTCAGATCCAGAAGACACCAATAAGTTACATAAAAATGCAGCCTCAACTCGCATGACACATACCTTTGATGTAAACACCAATCCCTCAGCCTATGTATCAGCTCTCATGGGAAAGGGATGGGGACTTCACTAAGACACCAGCTACACGGCTGGGATGCTGTTCTCCATGATGTGGTACATACACTGAACCAACAAAAATGATGCTGTATCCTCAATAGAGATGATACATAGGTATCAGGAGCAAAGAGTAGAAATCAAATCAGCTCTTCTCACTGACATCCCCAGTGTTCCAATTGAGGAATATGTGCCTCTTGCCTCCTATAACGGGGCTCCTCTGTTCATGAAAAAGCAAGGGACACCCCGGGAACCATTTGGTGTTCACATATGCACTCAAAACAAGAGAATTATTCCTTGTGGGGATAAACTTTGACTAGTAGGGTGGGAGCTAATGAAAAAATATTTCCCCTAAAATGCATTTCATTCTGCTCCTCAGAAGCTTCCTTGGGAATGAACAACCTGTCTTTCCCATAGTGGTTCCAACTTGATACCACTTCCTTGTATGGGCTTTCCCTCTGCCTTTGCTCCACTCACCCTGTCTCTCACTGCTGCGCCCGCAATAACAGTCCCCAGGAAAATGCCGCTCAGAAGTACCCACTCTGCTTGCTGGAGGAATCTGAGTAGGAAAGGTCCTGTGCTAGTAGTTTTCTTAGAAAAAAATTAAATTTGCCGACAAACATGATTAGCCTCTCCTCTGCTAGAAGCATGACTTCTTTCCTTTTTTTTTCCCAATTATTAGGGCATGACATACATACAATGGAGTGTACCAATCTTAAGTGTGCAACTCAATTCATTTTTACATGTGTATATCCTTATTGCAAACAAACTTTAAAGATAAGTTCCCTCCCCGCCAAAATAATTTAAACTCATGTTTACACAGGTGCTTCGTGTGGATCTATTCTCTTCTTTCCATAAATAAAATACCACTGCTCTAGCTCAGGCTCTCAGCATTTCTCAGAGAACAGGCTTCCTCCATTGAAAACAGGCTGACAATGTATTTAAATCAGTCCTTCGCTGCCACCAGACTGAGCTATTTCAATGGGAAATCTGACCTTCTCACTCCTCTGATTAAAATGCTTCAGTGGCTCATTACCTAAAGGATGACACTGAGGTTCCTTATCCTGGTATACAAGGTCCTTCAGGCTCTAAGCCCTGTTTACCTTTCTCATTTTCTGCCAATCCTCAGCAGTTCTTGCCTTACTACTTATTAGCCGTCACCTCCTACAGTGGCCTTGCAGTCCTCCTGGCTAGAATGACATCTCCATTTTACACTGCCCCTCACCCCTGCCTGTTTATTGAATAATGTTTACTCATCCAAGACACTTCAGATTGTAGCTGTCTCATTCCAGGAAGCCTCATCTAGCTTCCTCTTCCCAAGCTGTACCCCATAGTACTGTGCATATCTCTCTTGTTGCACTAACCACTTGGTATTTTATATATCATTTCACCCATGTGTTTGCTTTCTAAAGGCAAGCATCAGGTCATATGCTTCCCTATATCTCCAGTGCACAGCCTTTTCTATGAGACATAATATGCAACTAATACATTTTTGAGTGACTCTATTAAAGGGGAAAATATTAAGACATCTTATTCAATAAATGTGTTCCTAAAAATGTAAACCAAACTGCTTTGATAAAACCAAGTTCCATATACTCGAATTTCTGTTATGGTAGACAAATCACCCCAGTAATCACATGTCTGACTGGCTACCCATGTGATACTGAAGCATCTGCTATTGACTGATTAAACTGTTCTGAAGCAGGCACTGTCCTGGCTTGACACCTGGTGCTCTAAGGTGTTCTGGTTACCCACAGTTCTCTGAGTCACTGTTGAGCCATTCTCACAGATGGCCCATGGCACCACAGGTCCCATCCTGGCTTCTAGTTTTCCTTGTCCCTGGTATTCAGTCTTAGTGACTGTCATTAATGTCTATGCTTGATATTCTAGTTCCTCAGAGTCTAGGTCTCCGACCCACCATCCTCATCTTCTAGAAATTGTCTCTGATCCCTGCTGGTTGCCTTCCAATTACACCTGGGTTAATTGCTTGACCTTTGAATCTCTATGAGTCACCTGCCCCAGATCTTAGGGTTGGTTTGGACCAAAGGTGCATGTGTGATATCTGTCCTTCCTACCTGTTGGCCTGGCATCCAGTTTTATACCTTCCTTCAAACTGAATTTTTATTAATTTGCCTGGATGTAATTATAATCCTAACCTTCCCCTGGCCATTTCATTGAACCCAGGACACAACATCTCCAAATTATTAAGCTATTGTGTGAACCCTTATTTTATTATATTGGAGTTTACTTAAAGTGTTTCAAAGCAGAGCATTTTGGAGTGAATGCAGAGGTAATAACTCTCTCAACAAAATTTCCTGACCTCAACAACTTGACAGTTTTGCTAGGGAAGGCCAACAAAAAGCTCTCATAAGGCATCAGGAAGAGTAAGTTTACATGACAACCACTTCGCAATTCATCAGCCTTAAATTATTTTGTTGACTTAGCTTATCCAAATGCCCTGAAATGCAAACTATTTTTGCTTCCCCCTAAATCTCTGGAATCAAAAAGGAAGTTGAAACTTTGTCCCAAAGGGGACTTGGGCATTATTTCTATATTTATATGTTAGCAATGGTTCCTTTATGTTCAGCATCAATTTGCTGGTGTTTCCCTAACTCATTTGCAGCCTTCCTTCAAGTAATAAATGACTTCCCAGTTAACAAGGCCTCCTTATCATGCACAGGATAACATTCCTATATGGCTGTCCCCTACTTCAATGGAGATCATGGAGTTTGGCTATCTGTTCCAAGATCTCCTTCCTTAGTTTTAATTCCCTGGAAAACTAAGATGGTGGTAATTATGGTTGTCCATGTTACTGTCTCATCAGTCATTTCTATATCACAAGAGGAAAATGGTCCACCAGGTCATATTTAAATCCTTGCTATCTTTTTTAAAGAAACATTTTTCTCTTCATTTTCTTGTTATTATTTAGTTGTTGTAAGTCTACCAAGTCCCTGAATTGTTTGACCTGCAGCTATTCAGGGAAGAGAATTGTGTTTTGCTGAGTAAAGTACAGCATTCTGCATTCTCTATGTCAAAGATGAGGTATTGATTTTCTTTTAATGATATTTGCTTTGGGAGTATATATTACTGCTGAAGCTTTTTTTTGAATTGAACACTTCACAAATGGATTCAAGATGGCCCTTTATGGATTAGAATACTTCTGAACAGTACATTATTTATAACAATAAAATAAATTGCCAGTATGTGAACAAAGTATTGATTATATCTTCCTTCCCCCATTAACTTGAACTTTACATCTAGTTTTTCAGTTTTTATGTAATAACATGGCATTATACCTACACTGATTACAGCCTAGAAGTGCTTTCAATTAAAATTTCAATAAAAAGTATTGTTTCAGTGATATTGGACTGAAAACAAAGCTAAAGTGGCATTTTCAAAATAATTCATTTGATATCACTAGCTCCTCAGTGACTTTTTCATGAACTCAAGACAATCTCCTAGGAAAATTATCTGTCTAATGAGCTGCCACAAAATAGCTGAAAAAATATATTGTTATCTGCCTCATAAGCATTAGCCCTTGATTCAACCAAAAAGAGGAATCTGAAAACATTCATAGAAGTTATCTCAGCTTAGGAAGAAAGGTGCTTATTTAACTCATGTTCTCCCACTTAGACCACGTGAATGGACTCTTTTTGATATTGTGACTGCAGTCAAAGGGTCCTGGAAGATTAAAACCAAGAATTTTCAAAGGATTGATTCTAAAGATAAGGGGTTTAAATATTAATATAGCTCCAAAATTAAAAGAAATACCTGGCAGTGGATCAAAGTTGACTTTAGTCATCAGGTACCCAATAGAAAGAGAGTAAGAACTAAGTGAGGGAAACACAGCTGACACAAGATATTATTTCTTCACTTCTGAACCATTGCTTTCTCATGGCTATTGCCATCACCAACAACAGGATATAAAGTGTTAGTATGGGGGTATATTTACATTTTAGGAGAACAAAAGAAAATGACACTAATGGTAAAAAAAAAAAAAAAAAGATACCAGAAAGGAATAATAAGAGATTCAGTCATAAAGAAGGGTTGAACTTGGAGTTAAACCCCTATTAATTCCTATAAAGTTGTAGCTATATTGGGCTAAACTACATACTCTTCAAAACAAGCTTTTGTGGTGTGACACTATTCGTCCTATGTGACAGGGAGGAATTGGGCTCAGAAAGTTTCAACAACTAAGATCACTCAGTGGAGAGTAATGAGGAAAATTGAATACTACGCTCAATGGATGCAAAGATCATTTGCTCCAGTACAGATGTCAGTGATTCTTAAAGTTAGCTTCATGTTACTATCACCTAAAGATCTTTGGGAAAGTACCTCTGCCTGGGCACCACTCAGGGTCAGTTAAATATGAATCTCTAAGGGAGCCAAACATCTGTACTTTTAAAAAGCTCCCCATGTAATTACAGTGTGTAGCCACTGCTGAAAACACTGTGCTGGTGGAAGGCTACCTACACACTGTGAATTAATAAGTAGTGATGTGGCCACCTGTCCAGGGGAGGAAGTAACCAGTATTTCCAAAGACATTACTGACAGAGTCCCTGGAACCGGCCAAAACAAATATTTTTGGCCAGAAGCATATCAGCAGATGATTCCTTTCAGCATGTTTATAGCTAATTCATGGCTCAAAAAGGAAGTTAAAAACAATGATAAGTGGATATAACTTCCTGATGAAAACTCAAAATTGCATAGGTATTTCCTGAAGGAAATATCTAAGTTAATTGAGGCAGAAGAATTCATTTGAAAGGCCACTGCAAAAAAATAAATAAATAAATAAACAGAGCTTAAAATGTGTCCTTTCCTTTTGCAATGGGTCACTTTACTTTTCAGAATAATTCAGTATCTAAAGCTTTAAGACACGCAGAGAATAAGATCAAGAGAGAGGTCAAGGTGGAATCTCATAACAAGCACTTAGATCTTATTAAAGACTAGAGGCCCAGTGCATGAAATTTGTGCACTGGTAGGGTCCCTAGTGGCTGCCAGCTGCCAGCTGCTAGCTGGGACCTCCCTCTTTTCCCCTGGCCAGCCCCACTCTCTGGTCGAACTCCCGGACAAAATCCTGGAGGAGGGGACAATTTGCATACTACACTTTTATTATATAGGATTGGGAATGAAAGATATCACTTAGAGAGGATAGCAGCAAAAGAGAAAGGTGCCTAGGACTGAGCTTTAAGGACCTTAAGATCCTCTTATAAAGGAGTGGCAGGATGGCAGAGGGAATACAGGAGAATGTACGGGCTTGAAGCCAATAGAGCTCAAAGTCTCCAGGAGTGAGGACTGTTCATCTGTTCAATCACTGCCGGGAAATCAAAGAGGATGAATATGAAGGGTCATCCATTGCTTTTAGCAATAAGGATGTCCACTCTCTTCCAAGTGCACAATTATGCCTCATTTGTGCTCTGCCAAGAAATCATATCTCCTGTTGTGTTTGATGGCCTAATAACTTGGACATCATGATCTAGATCAATTTTACTACTTGCAATTTTAAAGTTCCCTTTATCATGAGCTAAATCTCAGTTGTTTTGGGGGAAAACAAGAGTTAAAAAAGCTGAACTAGGAAAGATAAAAATACATATTTATTCATGTATATATCTTACCAATTTGGAGAAAAATATAGCAGTATACTTCTAGTTATTTCTTTTGACTCATAAAAATTTTAAAAAATTGTAATAAAGTGTACTTTGAATTTTTTAAAAAAATTTACATCAAATGTTTATAAATTACAAGATGCTCTTTAGAAAATTATGATTGGAGGTATTTTTAGGAAAGTGTGGGTTTAGGACCTTTATTTCCTAATCTTTAAAAGTATGATTTCAATTATATGACATTCTGGATAGTAAACAGAGAAAAGATCATTGGTTGCCAGGTTTTCAGAGGGAGTGACCAGGACTGAACAGGTGGTGTACCTGAGATTGGTCAGGCAGTGAAACTATTCTGTATGATATTTGCAAGGTAGACACATGGCATTATCCATTTATCAAAACCCATAGAACTTTATAGAGCAAAGAGTGAACGTTAATGTATACAAATGTTTTAAGCATGTAGGCAGTCTGGGGGTCTTAGTAAAGAATCAGACTATGACAAGAGAATCTAACTGTATTACAGAGGCATAAAATAACCTCACTGAAGGGAAGTAGGGGGAGAAAAGTGCTGATCTAAGTAAATTTAAAAATAGGGGAGTCTTAATATAAGACTAAAGACAAAAGGAACTACATATAAGCATTGTACTAGAATTGATAGTTATTTCCCATAGGAGTACAGGAGTAAGGAATAACCATTCTGTACATGAGTACTATCACTGAGCAATAAATAAATGGAGAGTAGATGGTGGGAGCCAAGTTTCTCAATGTTGGCATGGGATGTTATAGAAGTCAAGGGGAAGGGACTGGTTTGATCCATTGCCTTCCCCATGACTATAAATTCCTATGTGGACATCCCAGGTCAATGGAAATACACTGGGCTCTACTTCTTAAGTGACCTTGGTCATACCTTCCCAAATTTGAAAATAGAAGTTTGAACAAATTTTATTAAATGGAATATTTATGCCTTAAACAATGAGTTATATGTTATTTTTTTATAGTTAAGATTTTAAAATATGAACTTCACATAAATTCATGATCAGATATCTGGGAGATTTTATAATAAAAATTTCAAAAATCCCATAACTTCTTGA
Source organism: Myotis daubentonii (assembly GCF_963259705.1). NCBI lineage: Eukaryota > Metazoa > Chordata > Mammalia > Chiroptera > Vespertilionidae > Myotis > Myotis daubentonii. The sequence continues at coordinate 108,467,917 of NC_081843.1, read as the reverse complement.
CAGCTTAAGAAGCTAAATTCAAGAAAGTTCTCACTGATGAAAGATGTGAAGTTTCTTCTCCATTAACTGTTTTAGATATTTCAGCAAAGCATCTGAAATTGGCCATTGTATCCCATACCAGCTTTGCTCATGACCCTGGGTGTGAGGCCCTGGATCAGGCTCAGGAGCAGGCTGGGGTTTTGTCCTCTTCGTCAGCCTGGCTCAGACGGGCTCCCCTGCACATCACCCTTCTCTCAGTTCTTCCTTGGAGGAGATGAGAACTCAAATTTTAATTTCATCATAACCAGAAAAGCTTGCCTTACAAGTTCTAAAATGTTATCTGATTTCAATAGAATTTTAGTTGCCTTTTGATAGTTCATTCCTGAGAACCAATTTGAATTGTACAGACTTGAAGTTTTAGATAGCTAGAGTCATGGCTTGGTTTGTATATGCACAAAATAGAATACATTTTCCAATGTATTTCCCTTCTCAAATTCTTTTGAAACTAAAGCACCACCTTGCCTCAGGCAGCAAATTATGTAGAAATACAACCTTAGAACAAGACTAAACTTTCTAAATCATGTTATCTACTCCCCTTTCCCCTTTGACTATTAAAGGGAAAAGTCTAGACTTTAAGACAGACATTGGGCTAGATGTTAAGTATGAATTATATCATTTAGTCTGCTCAATAACTTCATGAAGAGTTCAATATTTTCCCTAGTTTAGAAATAAGCAAACAAATTTTTAAAAGGTTAAGGAAAAGAGCTGAGTCACACTGGAAGTAGTCTCCTGGGAGACTTGAACTCAGAGCTGTGATTCAAAGGCTGTGCTCCCTCTGCAACATCATGCAACTCAATAAAGTGACAGGCTATTAAGCCAGAAATCCACTACAGCCTTTCACTAACCTCTAATTAAACACAGCATTCCCTTCTAGCATAAATATTGACTGGTAGCGGCAGGAACTCAGGTACCTGTCATTTCATCTCCATTAGAAATCTCAAATATCTTAATATCACAGTGTAGTTGTCACAAATACCTTGGAATATTATTTGGGTTCATCACTACTATGAAGTTATGTGGTCATTAAGTCTGTGCTCTAGATTCTGTTTTTAATAGGTTAATAAAGCATACATAAAGCACAATTGAAAATATTGATAAATGTCTTTCATTAGTATTGGTTTTCATTGAAATTTTAAGCATTTGATTTTATGCGTTAAAAATATTATTTTGTGAAGAGACCCATAGACTTCACAACAATGTCCAAAAGTTTATGGCACTGATAAGATTCAGAACCCCTACCTAAGGTCATATAATTAGGAATATTTTAATATGTGATGACATACAAACTGTTTTTACTGTATTTAGATTGAACTACGACGTTCATTCTACTAATCAATAATCCCCAAACTGGGCAACATATTTTTCTCAAGTAATTTTCTTTTATAATCTACATTCCATTAAAAGATTGCTTTTGGTTAACTTCCAAATCAATCAGTGTTCCATATTGCATCTTCACAAGAAATTCAGTTGTTCTCTGCTATTTCGCCTGTGGGATTTCAGGAGTACCAGGAAAGATTTTGTTCCCCTCTTACTTCCTCCTCTATCAGATTTATGCTAATTACTGATATCTATAATTCCTTTAGGCATTTAGGGTTTAGGAGAGCCCCTTCAAAAATTTTTGTACCATAATTAGAGATAAGAATTAATAGTCAAGTGCCCCCTAGGAGGAAGATAACTATTAACATTCACACAGACATATGAATAGCTAATGATACACCTTTGGCCAAAGAAAAGTTTTGATAGGAGAACTGTGCAATCAGAAAGGAGCATCATGAAGGGCTGAAAAGAACACAGCAAGACAAACAGGGCACCAAGGTCTCTCTCCCAGTTTTGCCTACAGTTGGCCCTAAAGTTCAACGACTCACTTACGGTATCCTATCTAATGAAATGTTAATATGCAAATTAACCACCACTCCGTCACAAAGATGGTGGCGCCCATAGCCACAAGATGGTGGCTCCCAGTCCTCTGAGCCCCGCTGGAGTCCCCCAGTCCCAGGGGCTGGGGGCGGCTGCTGAGAGCAGGCAGCATGAGTGGCCAAGCAGAATGTTTGCTTTGAGACCCTGCCCAAGCCACAGCGGAGGTTTGAGTGGAGCTGGGGGGCCCTGCCCAAGCCACGGCGGAGGCTTAAGCAGGCCCACCTCTGTGCGTGAGTTGCAGAGGAAACGCCCTTTTCTGACTGCTCATTGGCTAAGCTCCTGGTACGCCATTCGCAGTGTTCTTGGTAACTTGGGTAATAAGAATCCAAGAAGGTGACCTAGGGTTTTTCCACCTCACTCCTGGAGGAAAAAATGAAGGACCACTGCTGGAGGGCTAAGAAATGTCATATTCTGCCCTAGTCAGTTTGACTCAGTGGATAATGCCTCAGCCTGCGGACCACAGGGTCCAGGTTTGATTCTGATCAAGGGCATGTACCTAGGTTGCAGGCTCCTCCCTTGTTGGGGCCCAGGTCAGGGCTCATGCAGGAGGCAACAATTGAAGTGTCCCTCTCACATTGATGTTTCTCTCTGTCTTTCCCTCTCTTCTACAGTCTCAAAAAATCAATAGAAAAAATATCTTCAGGTGAGGATAAAAAAAAAAAGAAAGAAATGTCATATCCTATGAAAGACACATCTTGAAAATGCCTAAAGAAAGTTGTCATTTTTTCATGGTGAAGGAACTGGAGTCCGTGTTGATGAAAACACCTCAGCGGCTGTGGCAGCAGCAGCAGGGTGATGGGGGTGGTGCCTTCCCCTGGTCAGCCCAGTCGCCTTCCGCAGAGGGAGGCCAGACTGCAGCTTAGGCCTGTTCCCTGAGGGGGCCTAAGCTGTCAGTAGGACATCCATGAGGCCTCCCGGACTGTGAGAGGGGGCAGGCTGGGCTGAGGGACCCCCCACCCCCCAGTGCACGAATTTCATGCACCGGGCCTCTAGTAGTTATTATAATTTCCATTTCCTCAGTGTCCCATTTTCCAACAGGAGGATTCATATGGTGCTTGCCACTCATATATAGGCTGTGTGGTAAAGTCTGCTAGCCTCCTGGGTGTCAAAGGCTTTGCATTCACTCAAGCAAATGTCATTCATCAAAATCAGTGATGGCGAAATCATCTCCTCATTATCACGATCTCCTCATGACCTGTCCTTTCCTTCTCTCCTTATACAGTTCTTCAATCTCCAGGCTTCCCACAACACAGGAAGAGTGCAATTAAGTGTGTTTTTAAGCTGACTCATTTTCTGATGGTAACGATCAGTATTTAAGCTAATTAGGAAGATTCTTTTGATGTCTTTTATTTCATTCACAATTAGTCCTGCTGTAGATTTTTAAAAAAACAAACAAAAAAAACAGCTAGTGGTGGGAGGAGAAGGAATCATTTTACTACCCTCAATTTCTATCTGCTTTCAGAGAATTGCTAATATCTGGCTGTTTCTCCCTTGAAGAGCCTGTAAAATGGAAGGTGTTTAGAGAGACAGATTCAGTTACTCTGAGCTATCTCTGATAATAAAATTAAGAATCTAGACCCCAAAAGGAGACCTGATGTGAAAAAGGTCAAAAGTCTCAGGATACTCTCTCTCTTTTGAGTAAATTCCCTGTTTCCACCAAGACTCTATTAAAATTCAAGTTGAATTTCTAGACTCCAGCACGTTGGCACAGATGAGTTTAGTGATTAGCCAACATCAGAGGCCAAGACCTTCAAGGAATTAACAAAGATATAGCTAAAATTAGGTGTGGATATAGGTTGGAGATTGTGCTGGAGAAGTGTGCAGTGAGGGGTGCTCTTCAGTTTAAAGAGCAGAGGGCCCAGTAGGGCCCTACAAATGTCTGCAAGAGAGATGAGCCCACCCAAGGAAACTCTTTGGCAATTTAATTAAACCACTGGTTTTATTAATCAAATGACTGCTGTTCTGAGGTTTGAAACAAGGGAACTGAGGATATTAGTCTCCACTTGAATGTTTCTCCTAATCATTCACAGAAGCAATGCTAGGGCCCGTCAATGTCAACCTGGACAAGGAGGGTGAATGTAGTTAGTGGTGAAACCCAAGCTTACACTATCCACAGGTTCTCCAGATGGCTCATAATTGGAATCCACTCAGCCACCATTTAAGGCAAACCTACAGAGAATCCTAGAGAGAATCTAGGGTGTGATCCTTGCCCTAAAGGTTCTCATGATCTTGGGTAGGAAGGAAGTGCTTAGGCCTCTCACAGACAGACATGGCTTGGCTGAGTCCCTGTGGGGAGAAGTCACAGAGCCTGCAGTTGGGGCTCACCAAAGGAGTGCCCCTGAGGCCTCAGCAGGAAGTTCTATTTATATTCACAGGTGACACCTCAGATGGTGATCACTATCTTATGTGTGCGGATGTGGCTGACAAAGAAACAATATCCTCTTTGTTGCCTTGTGTGAAGACTGACACTCAGTTTTAGCTGCAGCAACTGCTTGTGGTTCCAGATGTCAGCATGGCCTCCCTACTTTTGTTCAGACAAAAAAAGTCAATTTTCGATCTAACTGTTGCTGGCCTGGAAGTCTGATTCCTTACCCCTACAGGTCCCTAAAATCAATAACCGTGGTCCATCATTTAAAATTATGGGTCAAGGTCTATTTTTATTTTTTATTTTTTTATTGCTTAAAGTATTACAAAGAGTATTATATAGGTCTCCTTTTTTTTCTCCCCTTGCCATTTCCCCGGCCTCCCCTACCCCCCAGTGTCTTATGTCCATTGGTTATGCTTATATGCATGCCTACAAGTCCTTTGGTTGATCTCTTACCTCCCCTTCCCGCCCCCCAACCCTCCCCAGCCATCCCGCTGTAGTTTGACAATCTGTTCGATGCTGCTCTGCCTCTGTATCTATTTTTGCTCATCAGTTTATAATGGTCTTTATTATCCATAAATGAGTGAGATCATGTGGTATTTTTCTTTCATTGACTGGCTTATTTCACTTAGCATAATGCTGTTGCAAATGGTAAGAATTCCTTCTTTTTTACAGCAGCATAGTATTCCATCGTGTAGATGAACCACAGTTTTCTAATCCATTCATCTGCTGATGGGCACTTAGGCTGTTTCCAGATCTTAGCTATGGTGAATTGTGCTGCTATGAACATAGGGGTGCATATATCCTTTCTGATTGGTGTTTCTGTTTTCTTGGGATATATTCCTAGCAGTGGGATCACAGGGTCAAATGGGAGTTCCATTTTCAGTTTTTTGAGGAAACTCCATACTGTCTTCCATAGTGGCTGTACCAGTCTGCATTCCCACCAGCAGTGCACAAGTGTTCCTTTTTCTCCACATCCTCTCCAGCACTTGTCGTTTGTTGATTTGTTGGTGATAGACATTCTGACAGAAGGTCTATTAAAAATAATAATTCTCAGCCTAGCTTCTATGGAGAGTCCTCTCTCAATTTCCAGCTTCTTGATTACACAATTCATCTCTCACCACTCTACTGCCACACACAATTCCATACTACTCTAGCACAAACACATCCCACCATTGCCACCACCACTAACACTGAATATCCCCAAGGTGTGCACTGTACCATTCTCTCCTAGCTTCAAGCCACAGAGCATATCACCTCCCTGAATACCTCTTCTCTCTTCTTTGCTTGGTGAGATCCTATTCATCCTTCAAAACCCAGGTGAATCATGATTGCCACTGTGACTTCCATCTCTAAAAGTCATTCCTCTGCTGTGTTGCCACATTTGGCTCTAATCTTCATCATAGCATTGATACCACATTCAGTCGTGTTGTTTCTTCATCTGAGTCTCCTTGTAAAGATTAATGGTTCTATTTGTTATTTTTAATCTTTCATCATGGGAAACATAATAAAGATAAAATGGAAATTTTTGTAAAAAGATTAATGATTCTTTTTCTAGCATTTTGAATGGTTCCTGACAAATAAATCACTGATGAATTAATAAAGAAATTAACAGACTACTCCTCTGATAAAAATTTTTCAGCAAGCATCCATTTAGTGCTACCATACCAGCTGTATTACAAGACATCTGGGGGAGCATTTGAGATTTTCTCCCTGGCATATGTCATCAGTTTGGCTCAAATAAACTCTTATAAAGATTTTTCAAAGACATCTGGATGGTCTAAATTTGCATTTCTAAGTCATTATTGTAGCTCAGAGGAAAAAAAAACTGAAGAAAAGGTTAAAAGTTTGGATGCCAATTTTTAACTTGAAGAAGTCTCAGAGTTCTTAAAAAAAATTTTAAAAAAAAGACAGAGCTTCTCCTTTACAGGCCTCCAATTTGCTCAATAACTGGGTTTAGTCATGGCCGAACACTGCGTCTGAAAGACACAGTAGGTCACTCTGAGCTTGATTCAATTCAACGAGAGCAGCACGGCCCAGCCGGTGTGGCTCAGTTGGTTGCGCACCATCCCATGTACCAAGAGGTGGCTGGTTCAATTCTTGGTCAGGGCAACATGCCCGGGTTTCGGGCTTGACACTCGGTAGTGGGTGTGCAGGCGGCAGCCGAGGGGTGTTTCTATCTCTCTCTCCGCCTCCCTTCCTCTCTCTCTCCAAAGTCAATTTAAAATTTTTAAACATAAAAAATAAGAGCAGCGTGCAGTGACCCCTTTACCACTTCTAACCTGCACCAACCACAACCCAGGAGCAAGAGAAAAGCTCAAGTTTTAATTGATCCCTGACAAACATTAGTGAACACTCCAAATCCTCAACCCAGCACTTGATCTTCAGTGGCGGAATTGCCAGTATTTACACTTGGAAAGGATCTGGCAATCACCTCTTCTAACTTACCCTCAAAGTAGACGTCTTCTCTACAACATCTGGGGCAGATGGTCCCTACCTCTGCTTGTGAACATCTATGGACAAGAAGCTCCTTACTCTGTGAAATACCTATGAGCCTCTGTTGGGCAATTGTCAAGAGTAATTAGCAAATATACATAAAGCATAGTACCTGGCATAGTAATTGCTCAATGAATGTTAATTCTTGACATTATTATCACGGTCAACTCTTAAGACCTTCTTATTTTAGTGACAACTTCATCTTTTAATTTATAAAACCATGTACAAGGGCACCAGATGATATGTCTAAGACACCTCAGTTTGTATAAAAGAGAGAGAATATACATAAGGATATGATGGTATGTGTGAGTATGCGCGTGTGACCATGCTTACAGAGCTTCTTGAAGAGATCCCAGCTGCCACTGCAGAGGATGTTCATTGGGAGAACTCGAGTGTTCATGCCAAAGATGCTGTCTCCTATCCTCTGATGACAGATAGCTGCTGGGCTCAGTGCCAAATGGGGGGATGAAAAGCCTTCTCCCCGATCTCATCACCTGAAACTTGAAGCAGTATTGCTACATCCAAAGTTCCACAAAACCCATCGCTCTTCTAAGCCAACCCAAGACACTGGAGATGGGAAGAATGACTTCCTGCCCAAACTTTCCAAAGCTCAGCAGTTGGTCACTTATGGTATTTAACCTCACTATCACCTATTATCACTTAGCCTTACTTGGAGAAAATGAAGACACACAAAATATTTCAATAAGAATAAGCAACTGTTTCTATATCGGTAGTAACAATTTCCAATGTTGGAAAAGAAATTATCTGAAGGGTATGGTGTCTACAGAAGTGCAGCTCTGTCTAGAGCAGTGATGGCGAACCTTTTGAGCTTGGCGTGTCAGCATTTTGAAAAGCCCTAACTTAACTCTGGTGCCGTGTCACATATAGAAATTTTTTGATATTTGCAACCATAGTAAAACAAAGACTTATGTTTTTGATATTTATTTTATATATTTAAATGCCATTTAACAAAGAAAAATCAACCAAAAAAATGAGTTCGCGTGTCACCTCTGACACGCATGTCATAGGTTCGCCATCACTGGTCTAGAGCATACATGCCCTTCAACACTGTCATATAGAGCAGTTGAGTTCCCAAGAGCTACAGCTCTCAAACAGACACTTTTGTAATTATGGGCCAACCTGTTCAATCATAAAACCAACTACCCCGTTCCTGCGGTTTCCCCAACAAAAGAACTCCTTCTGCTAACGGTGTAGTCAAGTCTCCTGTTCTCAGAGACACACTTGTAATGTTGAAATGTCAGGTTGGTTTCGTCTTCACCACCTACCATTCCCACCCAGGTTTCAAAGATCAGAACTCTAAGATCTAAGAGCCAAGTTTCCGTCAGGTCCCAGGTAATTATGCTCTCTTCCCGAGAATTTCTACATGAAACTCACAGCCTCAGAATGGGATCTTAGTTTAGATACCGAGCCATTCAAAATGCACTCATTCGCTCATTAAATAAACATTTTGAGCACCTGTTTTGGAGGACCACATAAGACGATGTATAGGAAATGTAGGAAATCATGCCTACTTCCCTTCCCTCCAATACCATTAACATTCTGTTTTGCTTATTTTCCACTACCATGAAATTTTTTCTCATATTTAACTGATAGTTAATATAGAAATCAGTGCAGAGATGCAGTATGTGCGATGCAAAGGTGCAGCGTGTCTAATATGCTACTGTCGTTGAAGAGAAAAAACTCTACGTAAGTGTATGCCCATATAGATGCGAAAAACCTCTTGAGGACATACAGGAATTGCTATCAGTGATGCCTCTGAGGAGGAAACACTGACATTATCTCAATAAATTTAAAATCAGCTTTTGAATAAACAAATTCTTGAGTCAGTTCCTCGATGACATGGAGACCCTTACATTGTTTGTCTCTTATCAGGGACAAAGCTCTCCAAGCCCTGTCTCCCAGCCCACCAGAGAAACTGCCAGCTCCTCACTTATGGTAAAAAATAAGTCCGTGTATCAGTTTCCCGAAGCTGCTGTAAAAAATTACCACGGGCTTGGTGACTCCGAACAACACAGATTTATCGGACAGTGCTTTGGGTCAGAGCTCTGGCACAGGTCTCACTGGGCTGAAAGCAGCATGTAGCGGGGTTGCCATTCTTTCCGGAGGCCCCAGGGGAAGAATCCATTGCCTTTCTTTTTCCAGCTTCTAGAAGGCGCCCCTAATCCTAGGCCTGTGGCCGTCCCTCTGTAAAGCCTGCCGTGGCTGGTCACATCTTCTTCATATTTCACGATTCTAACACTGACTCTTCTTCAGACTCCTAATTCCACTTTCTGGGACCCAAATAATCCAGGATGATCTCCCTACTTTAAGGTCAGACAATTAGAAATCTTAATTCTATCTGCAAACTTAATTCCCTTTTACCATGTAGCATAAAACATCTACAGACTCCAGAGATTAGGACACAGATGTCTTTGAGTAGACACGATTATGCCTTCCACAGTAAATAGAGTAGATAGATAGATGATACATACATACATACATACATACATACATACATACATACACACATATACATACATTTTCTGAAAAGATATAGCCTTCTCCATGGTATAGGGAATTTTTCTATGTTATAAAACATAATATTCAAAATCCTTGTCTGAAATAGATGTTTTGGATTCCATTGGCACTTTTGGGAACCATTCTAAGACATGAGGAGGTACTTAAGGCAATCTATTAATATATGCTCTGCAAACTGATTTCCTAGTTTCAAATCCCTTACACTGTGTGACTTCTCCCTCATTTTCCTCATTCACAGAATGAAGATAGTATTAGTACCTATACCATAGGGTGGTTGTGAGGCTTAAATGAGTTAATATCATTTAGAACAGTGCCAGCACATAGGTACTCAATGCATGCCACCTAATCAGACTTGACTCACACCTGCATCACCAACACAAAGGAAAATGGACACAAAAGTGCCATTCAAGGCACCTAACTAAAATTATAATTATACACTTGGACCAAACTACATTTCATTAATCTTTTGGTAAATTTTTCCACTAGTTTCTAGGAATTGTTACTAGGAAAGAGCCAAAAAGATAGCTAACTTGACTCTCTAGACATTATGCTACAGAATCATCCAGTGTACAAAGCTCAAATACAATCACAGGAGTCCAGGGTATCTGAGTTCAACACTAAGCACTAAATAAAGCACAAAGATCACACTGAAATCCTTTGGATTTTCATAAGGAATATAGCCAATAATATTGTAATAGTTAAGTGTGACATCAGATGGGTACTAGTCTAATCAGGGTGACAACTTCATCAGTTATGTAAATGTCTAATCACTAATGTTGTACACTTGAAACCAAAATAATATTGTATGTCAACTGTAATTTAAAATTTTTTTTAAGCTTTTGGATTTTTACTATTAGAACCTGGGTAATAGACTATTCTTATTCCCATGAAATTATGGCCAAACTGGAATCAGTAAATTGGTCTCAATTTATTCTCTTTTTAAGTATTTTGGCAGCAACTCCACCATATAATTTAAAGCACTTGGGAAACTGACAATATCTGTGGTGAATGTCACACCACAGAAAAGCAGTACAAACCTGATATTCTATAGTCTATGCTTTATCATGATCATCAAATGAATTCAATTTTATGATCAAATACAGTAATTTCTTTCAATGCAGTAAGCTAAGGAGAAATTAAATACGACCTGCCAAGTGCACTACTGCAACCTGATTAAATCCAGTCTTCAGCCATTCCATCACCTTCATTACCCCTGTGAAACGCCCTGGACCAGCAGTCTCCTAATTTAACTTTTCTATAAGCAATTTCCTTTAATGTGAATAAGGTAGCCACGCTCTATAAAACAAAAGGCTTAGTAATATTTGTCTATAGCTCCCTTTTAGAAATATCAAAATTACAAAACATATTAATTGGTAATGCTATATTTGTTAGGATTTATAATTATAAAAAACTTAAGTGAAAACCGTGTTTTTTCTCTTTGCCCAGATATTGTCCCACACTCTTGATTCAATGAAGAGAGAAGCAAATATTTATCAAGGAAGCTGAGCCTGAACCAAGTAAGATACTGTCTAACCATAGCAGAGTCCATTGTGACTGGCTTTTTTTTTAATATTGTTTTTTTTAATTGATTTCAGAGAGGAAGGGAGAGGGAGAGAGATAGAAACATCAATTATGAGAGAGAATCATTGATTGGCTGCTTCCTGCATGCCCCGCACTAGGGCTCGAGCACGCAACCCAGCATGTGCCCTTGACCAGAATTGAACCCAGGACCCTTCAGTCCACAGGTCAATGCTCTATCCACTGAGCCAAACCAGCTAGGGTGTGACTGGCTTTTGATTGGTTCAATTTATTTGATCGAGGTTTGAGTTTCTGATAAGTCACCTGAATTCATTCATTCAAGAAATATTAAGTGATACTCACCAAGTGTCAGACACTGTTCAAGGAACTGGGGATACATAGCTAAAGGCCATGCCCAAGAAATGTGTCATCAGGATTCCAAAGATTGGGCAATGGCTAAAAGTGAGTGCTTGAGAGTAGCTGCAATGGCTATTGGAGTGAAAGGAAAAGTACCGTATTCCCAGAGTACGGCCCAGCCAACTAACTTAATTTTTAAGGTATTAGAAATTTTATTAGATATTTTGTTTATTTTTTAAATTTATCTTTATGGTTGAAAGTATTACAGATGTCCCCTTCTCTCCCCCCCGCCCCCCGCCCCATTAACCCTTCCTCCCTGCTCCCGTCCACTCCCCAGGCCATCATGGCACTATTGCCTGTGTCCATGGGTTACGCATATAAGCATATAAGTTCTGTGGTTAATCTCTTCCTGCCCCCACCCCTTCCTTCTGAAATATGTCAGCCTCAGCCAACTAACTTTTAAAAGACAGAGTAACTTTTCAAAGATCTGCTGTTAAAAATCATTGAAAATTAATAAAAATGCTGAAGACAAGGAAAATATCCAGAGCCCATAAGAGAGGCCCTAGAAAAATGTTGAGAGAAAGTAGTCAGCAAATACAAAAACATTAAAAAAAAAAAAAAAAAAAAAGCAGAATGCTTGAGCACAAAGAAATGCATTCCAGAAACATCTAGTGGTGAAAGTCTTTAAAGAAGTAAATCTGGTGACTCTGAGTGTCCGTCTCATCTGACTATGTTTATAAGAAGGAAAACAATGATGAACTTGGGATTGTTTCCTTTCATGTTCCAATCAATAGAAACTTCCTTTTCGCAATGAGACTTTAAACAATTAGGGAAACATTTTGGTTTCCAGCTAATGGGTTTAATAGTGATTGCCGTTTCAGGAAAAGCACTTCACCCACTTGTAGGCATGCCAAGGTGGAGAGGGGAGCAGAAGAAGCGTAAACTACTGAAGGCCCCACAGCTGGCTTTGAGTCACTCTGAATATAATGTCCTTCCCCCTGATAATCCCTTAAATATGGGCTGGCTTGCTCTTGGGATGAGAATGTGCTGGCCCCCGGGCAACTGCTGTTTCAGCACTTGAGCACTGGGGAGCTAGCCGGTCTATTTACTGTGCGATGCCAGGCATTCCTGAGCGCTCTGCAAGCTGTCCTTGAGAAAACATACATATCATGGAGGGTCAATGCTTAGATACTAGTCTCCAGTTAATGGTAAATTCCAGCCTCCCACGGCTTTTCCTCCTGCTCATCATCCTAGGGCCTCTGACTATTTTCTTGGTCCCTGTAGTCTTTACCAGAGAGCAAGGTTGGACAGAGAAAGGACAGATACCCTTTGTTACCAACCCATTTGACCACAGATATCTTGAGAACTATGAATAATCTGTTACATTAAGGCCTGATTTTCCAGAATTCACCCTCACATTTGCCTCTACCAGTGCTATATTATTTTGAATATATTGAAATATGTTCTTGCGTTATGCAAGTATCAATAGTTCAACTGACCTACAAATGTCGACATATCAAAATTTGTTCCAAATACTGATACTAATGTGATATAGGAGGATGATAATTAAGCTTGGATGATTTTATGGATTACAGATAATTGGCATTGAACTAAATAAGGCACATTTATGCATTATGTATTTGCTAAATTAATTTCTTGTACAGTTCCTTAACATAATATTCATGTGTATTCTCTATTGATTTTGTTATCGATTATACCATTTGCTATGTGAATAAATTGTCCTTTTAATTATAGTGTAAGAGTTCTTGAGTTTGAAATTGAAAGTTATGAAAAGTGAGCTGTAATATACAATCCCTTTTAGACTATCCTATCAAATAGAAACAGTTTTAACCACAAGTAACAATAAACTTGACTGGGGGCTTAAACCACAAGGACATTACTTAATAAGAAGGCCAGGGAGAAACCATCCCAAGATGGAATCAGGGGCTCAATGATGTTATCAAGGATTCAGGCTCATTTTCTGCTCACCCATACTGGGTATTCATTTGATTATTTTCTAAAACGAGATCACATGTGCATCCAGACAAGTCACCAGCGAGGAGCAACAAGACTGTCATAATCGCCCTAGCCAATTTGGCTCAGTGGATGGAGTGTCAGCCTGTGGATCAAAAGGTCCCAGGTTTGATTCTGATCAAGGGCACATAACTCGGTTGCAGGCTCCTCCCTGGCCTGCAATCCATGTGTTTCTCTTACATCAATATTTCTGTCTTTCCCTCTGTCTTCCACTCTCTCTAAAAATCAATGGGAAAATATTCTCAGGTGAGGATTTAAAAAAAAATGACTGTCATAATCACTTTATACCAAATCACTTTACCCCAGACTCTCATAAACACTTTACACCAGGCTGGGGGCATTGGCATGGAAGGTAAGCAACTGACCGAGTCTGCCACAAGTTCAGCCCCTTCTGAAGCCAAGCAGGTCATAGAGACCCTACCGTGAAACTCAACGGTGACTTTGTGTGTCTTGCAAACTAGAATCAAAGCTGAAGAGAGAGGATGATTATATTGGCTTTGCCATTTGAGTGCCCCCATGGATTTTTCTCCAGGTCAACAGGTCCTCTCCTGGTTAGAAAGGCACCACCTCTGATGTCAAAACACAAATGCTACTGCCTGCTATCACCAGCTGGGATTTGGCAAAGATAAGAGGGAGGCAAGCAGACAAGGAGCAGAGAACAGCTTCATTTTTGCAGTTGGAAACTACAAAAAACTAAGAAGTCTTAGGTCTTAAAAGTTTTATAGATAATGTTTACTTTTATTAACTGTCCATCAGCCCTTCTCAGCTCTCACTTGTAGCACACTCAATAGCCAGAGTCCCTGCCCTCTACTCCACGCCCCACTAAGACTGTCCTGAAAAGACTACAAGAGCTCTGATTTGAAAGTCAAACGCTGCTCAACTCCAAGATCAAAGCACTTAGGAACAATAGCTCATGCCCTCTCCACCATCAAATCATCTTTGTGATATGCTATCTCTTTTAAAATAGAGAACAGAGGGTCGCAGGTCTGGGTTAAATGATGGTGCCTACAAGTACACATATATTGCAAACTAATTCTAAAACTGCTTTAGGGCATAAAATCTGGCAAGCTGGTCTACTGAGAAAGAGCTTTCCAGATCTGCAGTCGGAATGTACTAAAGAGGAAAAAAACACATGAAATTAAATATGAAATTAAAGGGATAATCAGTTTAAGTGGAAACAATACTATCTGCCCATGACTGCCATTCCCATCACTATTTGAATTAGCCAAAGTCCCAGACTGCATGACACCAAGTTGTAAGCTGGGAGCTTAGGATGACTCAGGACTGAGTTCAGTAACGTTGTGTAGTGGAAAGAGTAGGGGTCGTTCCCTCAGCTGGCCAGCAGTAAGCCTTTTAGAAAATTGCTTAAATTGTATTGGTTTCCTTATCTATGAAATTATGAAAAGAAAGTCTGTGCTATAGGGTTGGAAAGGGCCCAAGTCCAATAAAATAATAGCTAACATTAATTATCATATTGATAACTCAAGTTATGTTCTTCCTAGGACCATCTTAAAGCACATAAATAAAATAAATGTAGAGACAATGAAAATCCAAGAGAAGGGTCTTCTTAAGACACACTTTGATGCCACCTTATCTGTTTTCCAATGCAGTGGTTTTTATCCAGATTGTTATAGCATCTCATAAGACTTGTTAACTATAAATTATGAACATTTCATATATTTGGAGGAACTAGAGATAAAAATGACATGAAATGCCAGTGCAAGTCTGTAAGCCAAATATGACTAGAAAAATTTTGACATAAATCCTGATATTCAAAATAAATCTCAGAAATTTAAGCCAATGCTTAGGAACTTAAGTATTAAACCATTTGGCCTTTCATTTTCTTATCCTTTTTCTATACATCAACAAAGACATAATCAATGCATTGTGGAGAAAACTCTGAATCAATACCTCTTCCATTTTCTATGTTTCTCTTACTCTCTAATTTGTGGTCTTTATCTCAGGTTCTGTCTCTGTAACACATAACTGTCATCCTAAATACATGTACATGCGCACACACACACACACACACACACACACACACACACACTCACACTCACACACACCCGGGTTAATGAGCCAGGCAATGATTCAGAGAGATGAGGCCGGGGGACAGATCATGCTAAGAGAGATGAGTTCCAAAGCAACCCAGTGACATTTACCCCTCTGTAGTTAAAGCCCCCTTGTACATAGGTGTATATTTCGGTGCATGATAAGCTCTCATTTTCTGCTTCTTGTCTCTTTAAGTGCTACTTTGGTGTTTACTTTGGTCTTCAAGAGACAGGCAGGTGGGGAGGAAAGACAACTTCCAATATAATTACGCCAGCTCCTTACAGACATAGGTTACTCTCTCGGTGTTACCCTTGCTGAACACTATATCTGGTTTATTTCTCTGGGTGGTAATTTATACATCAGGTTTTTTAATTTATCTTTTTTGTTGAAAGTTATACATATGTACCTTCCCCTCTCCCCATTAACCCCTTCTAGCCCAACCTCTCCCCCCACCCCAAGCCTTCACCACACTATTGTCATATCAGTTTTGACCTGCCACTCTTCTCAAAACTGACAGATTTTCTCTTAGCAACTACTTCTTTTTTTATTATTATATATAAAGGTGGAACTGACCCTTACCCTTCACATATATTTGCAGAATCAAACTTTTATTTGTTTCCATTTTTAATGATAAACCACTTATGCTTCTTTTCTTACTTTTTTTACAATTCTTTGCTTTATTCCTCATTATAGTCATGAGACCTTTAATAAAGTTTGTTTTTCATCTTAATCCTTAAACATTGTGTGTACATGTACAAGGATTAAGGGGCTCTTCATTGTATATATTGAAATATATATATATATATATATATATACACACACACTTTTAACCATATATGTGTGTGTACTATATGTATATCACACACATAAATACATGTGTATGGGTTTATGTATGTGTACACATGAAAAATATACAAAAGATTTATGCATATGGAAGTATGTATGTGTATGTATGTGTGCATACATGTTTACATAGTATAATAAAGATGGCACAATGGCAATATTTAAAGCAAAATGGAAAAATTGTGGGATAACACTTCCCCTCATGAAAGTGTATTAGGTGTGCACCTTTTAGAGATGTACCCCTGAGAGCAAGTGGGTGCCAAAATCTGCCATGCATAGAAAAAAAAATAACCTGAGAGAAAGATATTTTCTTAAGATCCTAGAGCTTTACATTGAGAAAGCTCTAGGATCCTAATAGTTTGACTATTTCATATAACACTTCCCCTTTCTTTTCTCTCTGTCACATGCACCCAAACCTACACCAGGGTAGAGCAAATAATGGGGAAATTCAAAAGACATAGTTACAGAGATTTCTGATCATGTCAATCAGCCTCGAAAGAACTGATCTGTTCCATGTTAAACCTTGAATCACAGGCGGCTCTCCTGTTCTAGATAGTCCAGCACGCCCTTCACGTGATATTTTCCAATGAGATGAAATGTGAAGAGGAGGAAATGGAAGTCTTTTTTAATTTGGAGAAAATAAGGAAGTGGAAGAGTTTGTCAACAGACTGAATCTCTTTAGGCAAATCTTTTTTTTTTTTTTTTTAAGATAATGGCATTGTTTCAAATGCCCTTGAGAGGAAAAACTGAGAACTTCACCTCAGGCCCACTTTCCCAAGCTCTGCCTTTGGCTCTATGAGAAGAGGCTTTCAACTTATTCCACAAACCTGCATCAAGACCCTCGTCTGTGCCAACCCTGAGCTGGGCACTGGCAGGAATAAAGCAGTCATGTCTCCAGAGAGCTCCCAGTTTGGAAGGAGAAACAGGCACATGGAATGATAATAAAAATGCCATGTGCCGAGAAGCATAACAGATATCTGCAAAGTGTGTGAGGCTCATAGACGAGGTCTTCCAGTGAGTCAGGGAAAGCTTCCCAGAGGCAGTGGCACATTACAGAGAACAAGGAATTCTGCAAAATCTGTGCAGGCAGGTCTCCATGCTCCCTCCTTGTTTCCCCAGAATAATTCCAAAGGGAGCAGCCCAACAGCCTATTTCTTGCGGATGATTCAACTGCCACCCCTAATAGCATCGCTAAGGAAAGCAACTAACCAGCAATTGTCCTTTATGATTTCACTCATCCACATCATTAAATCTCCTTATCATACTTATTCCATAGTGTTTTATGAAGAATGATAATGGCTGTTACTGGATACTAATGATAAAGTAATTAGCCCGCAGTTTCACATGCTTGGATGCATTCTTTCAAAAAATTATTCTAAAATACTACTTCAATGCGAGGTTAAAATTGCACTAAGCCTTCTCCTCTAAGACACTCCTGCTTGCCACTATTTCTCAGTGGAGAAATCTCTTTAAGAGGTTTGCCTCAGTTTCCTCTGTTTTCAAGGAAAATAAAGGTTTATGTGGCTATCCTAAAAATCCCACTGGTCCCCCAAAAAATCACTCCCAAGGGATTTTGTCAATTTTTCCATTTTGCTTTAAACATTGCCATTGTGCCATCTTTATTATACTATGTAAACATGTATGCACACATACATACACATACATACTTCCATATGTATAAATCTTTTGTATATTTTTCATGTGTACACATACATAAACAAATACACATGTATTTATGTGTGTGATATACATATAGTACACACATATACATATATGGTTAAAAGTGTGAATAAATATAAATATATATATATATATATATATATATATATATATATATATATATACTAGGGGCCCGGTGCACGAAATTCGTGCACTGGGTGTGTGGGGGGGGGGGGAGTGTCCCTCAGCCCAGCCTGCCCCCTCTCACACACTGGGAGCCCTCAGGCGTTGACCCCCATCACCCTCCAATCGCAGGATCGGCCCCTTGCCCAGGCCTGACGCCTCTGGCTGAGGCGTCCGGCCCGGGCAGCAGGGACCCGCAGCTGCAGCGGCCCCACGATCGTGGGCTCCGCTTTAGGCCCAGGCAAGGGACCCCTAGCTCCCAGGACTGCCAGCCTCGACCGTGCCCAGCTCCCATTGCTGGCTCCACCCCTACTTCCTGCTATCACTGGCCAGGGCGGCAAAGGCGCCTGATTCTCCGATCATGGCTGGGGGGCAGGGCAAAGGCGGCCCCAGGGCCGCCTTTGCCCTGCCCCCCAGCTCTTAGCTCCCCCCTGGGTTTCCGATCACTGTCAGTGGCAGGGGGCTTCTTCCTGCTTTCCCTTTCGCCTCCCTGCATTGTGACTACATATGCAAATTAACCGCCATCTTGTTGGCAGTTAACTGCCAATCTTAGTTAGCAGTTAACTGCCAATCTTAGTTGGCAGTTAATTTGCATATAGCCCTGATTAGCCAATGAAAAGGGTAGCTCGTACGCCAATTACCATTTTTCTCTTTTATTAGTGTTGATATATATACACACACACACATATATATTTCAATATATACAATAAAGAGCCCTTTAACCTTGCCTCAAATCTCTACTCTGTGTCTTACAACTATTGCCTCGCTCCCTTTTGTGAAGTCTATATAGGTCAAGTTTAATCCTATGTGTGGTTTCCTTAGGGTTATGTATTATGAGGCAGCATCCTGACTCGCCACTACAGCATCCCACATAGATGATTTTAAATTCACTTTTCTGAAAGTGATCAAGAGTCCATGTATTTCACCTACTTTCACTGCCACAGTACTCATTTGGGGCTGTGTTTAATCTAGTTCCCAGTGGCAGAGCAAGTCTTACAATAAAACAAACTGGCCCCAATTCATCATATTTGCATAGTTCAGCCCCTTCTCTCCTGATAGCTCAGATGACAGTTTCCTTTCTCACAACCTACTGCTTTCTGAGGTGGGTTAAAACCAATTCTTGCTGTACTCAATGTTTCAAGAGATGACAATATTAATAGAACTCTTTTATACAGCATTCTTGTTTTCAATGCATTTTCATAACTAGCATCCTATTTATAACCATAAGAGTGTAAAGGCCAAGAGATAAGCTTTAATACTTGTATTAAAGTCTCTGCCATAATAACTTTGAATCATGGCATGGTGACATTTGGAGGGAAGTAAAGCCAAGGACTGACCTTAGGTGACCACCAGTCCTTTGTGGAACTGAAACCTAAGTCTCTCTCTTTGCTCACTTATCAACACACACCACTTCTTTCCTTTTCATATATATAGCGGGCACACATCACTACAGCTTTAGGTGCTGAGCCAAAGCTCACACTGTACCGTCTTCAAGTTCACAGATACCACAGCAGTTTACCTCACATTCTCTTTCAGCCGGCTTTCGGTTCCAGCAAGCTGGCCAAGGTTGTGCCGAGAGCTTTCTGTTGGGATTCTTTTTTAATTTGTTTTGTGCACAATTATCATTAAGACCAATGCAGACGTATTTATCCAAGTAAGTCATTTATCTGTGCAGCATCTTAACAAAAATTAGGCTGTATCATTCTTTAAATACCTCATCACTCAATGTAGCCTATACTCCTATGTCATTACCCATAAATCACTGGGATTTTCCAGCTCTGCTGTATATCACTGGTCGCCTCACCAGAATAGAGGTGCATGAGCATAATTAAGAAGCTATTTATTAATGTCATGCAGGAGTGTAGAGTATACACTTCACAGAACATTTTGTCTTAAGAGAGGAGGCTGGTTTTTCTGAAAGCCTACCTCACATGCTTCCAAGCTTCTGATCAGTAGCAGTCCCAGCATGACTATGAAGAGATAAATGGGGAGAGGTCAATGGGGGGGCAAAGGAGAAATATATAAAACTTTCAACAATAAAGAATTTTAAAAAGAGAGCGATAAATAGAATTTCTAAGAGTGCTCTTCTCTATCTGTTTTTGCCTATGAACATGCAATTGCTTTTTAAAGAAAGAAATGTGAAAAGGAAGATTAGCAAGCATGCAAGTCCTATCACCAAGTCTAAATCAAAACGGAAGCTTTGGTTTCATTAAAAAGGATTTCCAGTGCCACCTGTGTGGCTCCGTGATTGAGTGTTAACCCATGAACCAAGAGGTCACCGGGTTGATTCCCGGTCAGGGCACATGTCCGGGTTGTGGAGTTACAGATTTAATCACTGATGGGGGCCATGCAGGGGGCAGCCAATTGTTATTTCTATCTCTCTATCTAAAATCAATAAAAAAAATTTTTTAAAAGATTAAAACAACAGAGAGTTCTTAATATTTCAGTAATTCTCTCCCCTTCACCATCCACCACCAATCATGTGTCAACTCCATCACACTATTCCTGATTTTCCTGCTCTTGTTGCTTCCTTTCTATTTACGTCCTCATTGCCAAGAGAAAAAGTAGAATAAACAGTTCTCAAGGTTTACTCCTGCAAAACACTGTGGCTCCAAGAGGTGGCCTATGATTTCTTTTAAATCAAATCTTGGTGGTTTTAAGATTTCACAGATTGGTTTTTCTCAGTAGAACGTGTTTGCCCCATACATCTATAATAATAAAAGCATAATATGCAAATCGACTGAATGGCTGAACAGCAGAACAACCATCCGGAAGTCCGGACAACCTTCCGGATGAAGCTAGAGCTGGGAGGGCTGAGGCAGCCGGGGCTGCAAAGGCCTACTCTTGCACGAATTTCATGCATCGGGCCTCTAGTGTGCTTTCGTGTGTTTTTTTTAAGTCTGACACATCTGCAGCTTGCCCACACTAGAATTTCCTATGAGATGTGATTTATGGCACAACATTACATTCTTAGTTGTTTTAAGCTTACTATAGCAAAGGTTCATAACATTCTGCAAAAGCAATCATGAATTTCAGGAGCTCTGGCACATGAACCAGTTGGGCTTCCATATCTTCTTTCTGTTTCCAGGAATCATCTTCCTGGAGCATCTCTGAACTCAGTCTTCTGTGAAAAGTTGCACAAAATCCAAACATCTGAGTTGAGCACTCAGGGTCTTCTGAGCTACAATAGAGTGCATTGCTTTTGCAAAAATAAACTTTTGCTTCTTCACACCATAAGGCTTGATATGTGTGTATACACAGTCATGTCACACAACAGAGAGAGAAATAAATAGAAAGACCATTTATATTAATAATACATTTCTGGAATCTCTATGATTTATTTTCCCCAAGAAGCCATGTTTAATTACATATTGTATTCTGAACCAAGAAACTTGTACAAAATAAAATACAGACATGCCCACAGGAACTGGTTAGAAAATAAAACAAGATGTATACCCTAGGACTCCTGGATATAATAAAATTATCCTTCAAATCAAATAAGAAATATGATCAAATATTGTTGTTACTGGCATCTGGGGTGCTTGGGTTCCCCAAGATAGAAGTCAGGAGCCCCGCCAGAGAAATTTTTTGAGAAATTGTATTAGGCTTATGCTGGAGCACAAGGGAGGCAGCAGAGAGGAAGTCTGTGATGACTGGGGGTTGACTCTGCTTGGCTGCTTTTATAAGCTGGGGACAAGGGGGGCTTGTGTGAAAAGGCTGTCTTTTTTAAAAGGTGGGCTTGGGAATTTTCTATTTTAGGGTCAGCTGATTTCCATTGTGTGCCTGGTATTTATGTTCACCTGAGGTGGTGGGGGGGTGGGGTAGATGGCACATGTAGCTCACTTCCACCACCTCAGGAAGGTTATATAGTGGTCAAACCTTGATCAAGTGCGCATGTACGTTAGTAGTTTCAACATCAGGTAGCTCTGCGTTTTTGAGTAGGGAGTGGAGGGGTGGTAACATCCTTGCAGTCAACTTATATGTTGTTCCTTCTGGCCACCTGGTCTTAACTTGGCTTCCAGGCCACTCGGCATTTTTCTATTCTCAGGCCCAAGTCCTTGCACTGTCTCATCATAATTGTAGATTACCTAAGAGACTTATGCATATAGAACACATAAGCCTACTCTATTTTACCTAAAATATTTACCTACTCTATTTTACTACAGTATTTTATCTGAAACTAATATGAATGCTATAAAAAAACACTAAATTGTTCATTAATAACAATAATACTTATATCCTAAGAATTTAGAAATATTTACTTGAGTAATTTTTAGTGCTCAGGTTTCTCTAAGAAATCTGTTCAAAGATAATTGGATGGGTATCTTTCCTTACAAAAGACATTCTTGCTGTGAAGAAGTACTCAAGTGCATTCTAGTATCTATAGAGGCATTTTCAGGCATATGTCAAGATGTTTTCAAAGGTGCTATCTAGTTTCCCTCACTGAAAAGCATTTTTTTCCTGAAGTAAGGGCTGTCTGTCATTCATTCATTGCACTTTGTCTTTTTTAAAGTATAGTGGAAGCTGGTAGCAAATTGAAGAAAGACCAAGAAAAAAATGGATTTCACTTGCTTAACATTTTCTTTACACTAGTCAGAGAGGTATAATCTTCCTTATAGACTTTTTAAAAAAAAATTCATTAGTGTATATAGTTTAAATATTATTTTAAGCCATCTCATATCTGGACAGTCTATGTTTGCCAAAGACAGTAGACCTATGTTTGAGCAATACCAAGGGAAGAACCTTAGGCTAATGCAGTTTAAAAGATTATATTTTTAAAAAGATTACATTATATAAGTTTTACTGATCTTTTGCTACACAATTAGCAGTATGTTCTGCAGGTATGACTTAATAAATCCTTGAATCATAAAAAAAGGACCAGCTCATGTCTGATAAGGAAAGCTCAGAGCAACATCATCTAAGCGTCACCTTCAGTTGAGCAAGAGAGGCACAGGAATTTAGGATTTTGTTAAATAAGAGTTAAGAAAAGATCTGAGCCTTGGGAATGAAAAGTGGATTTGTCAGGTTTCTACTCTTTGCCACAATCTGGTTTTAATATTAGGACTCCTTGTTCAACCATCCTTCTCCTTTGAACCTCTTGACTACCGATCAAAAGAACCAAGGATGAGACAGCACATTGGTACAATGACTTCAGAAAACTATTTGGCAGCATATACTAAAGCTGAACTTATGAATATCTAATGACCTAGCAATTCCACTCCTAAGTATACATCCAACTCAAATGCATCCATCCATTCACCAAACACATGTCCTATTAAATAGACTGTTCATAGCCAAACTATTCATAATGGCTAGAAGAACAGAAATATCCACATTCGATCATCACTAAAATTGATAAATAATGTATATTAGCACATTACTCAAAATGAGAATGATTAGCAATTATATGCAATATAATGATTCTTATCAGCATAATGTTGAATGAAAGAAGTCAAACACAAAAAGTACATAATGAAGAATGTCTTTAATATGAGTTGGAAGTATAAAAACAGGCAAAAGTTGTCTGTGCTATTAGAAGTCAACATCATGGTTACTGTTGGTGGGGAGAAGACTTAGGGACTAGAACAGAGCCTGAGGGGGTGAGGGTGGTTCCGTGATGTTTGGTTTCTTGATCTAAGTGCTGGTGTGTTCAACATTTGGAAATTTAATTAACTTTATACTGATGCTATGTGTACTTTTCTGATACATGTATATTTTAATTTGATAAAATTTTTAAAAATAGACCCAGGAAATAAAAAATATCTCTCTGCTGACATAAACGTGACCTTTTGAGGATTTTAAGGTTTTCTGAATATCCCAGTAAGTACTAAGTGGAAATATTATACGAAGGAGGCACAAATCAGCCGTCACTTAATCCAACTGAGTTGAGGGTGTTTTTGTTTGGTTTTGCCTTTTTTTTTTTTTTTAAGGTAAAGACTATCAAAAAACTGGAAATGATAGTAAGTTAATATCTCAGATCACACTCAGTACCAGGAAGTTTAAAGGTCACCTTTAACAGAGTTCCCATAAAAGACAGTAGTTATGGTATGCCACCCAATGTTTAAATCAGATCTAATTCCTATGAATTAGCAAACTAATGAAGAACAAAACTTCATAGGGAATCTCAAAAGGTCAAGAAAGTGACAGCTTGTCTTCCTCTGGAAATCTGCTGTGGCTTCATCACCCTGAAAATATGTTTCTCCACCCTCCCCATCACTTCCCCAAAACTGTTTTTCTTTAATAAGTCAAATATGCAGAAAAAAATATTCTCACCAACTATTCTGCCATTGTGACATCCCTGTAAACTGTACTTCCCAAGACTGAGACATGAACATATTGTAATGATAACAGCTGGACACTTGGAAGATGTTAGCAAGTGACTGTGCTGATATTTTAAATCTGGACTTTCTTCAGATGCCAAGTAGCATATTTCTGGGATCACAGTATCTTCTTTAGGAGTCAAATATACAATCTCTTTGCTCAGGAAGTTCCACAGGGACAAGATATAGAATAAGCCATAAGTGTTCAAAGAAGAGACTGCGTTGGTGGGTCCGATTCCTGCTCACTGAAGTTAAATAATCAGACCCGTACAAGAACTCTGGCTTCCTTCTTCAAGGGAATACTAGTAAATGCAAAATATCTCTTCTAACTGCCTCTTTCTCTTTAAATGCTCTTTTTCATTCACTCCTAAAGGATCCAAAGACACGGGTTAGGCTGCTGCAACACAGCACTGTTTATAGTTTTTGAAATGTCAATATTTCACCAAATTATCTCTTTACCACCTAAAAGGACATATGAGCCAAATCTGAGTATAAAAATAATTATATGCTAAAAGCATGTCACACTCTTTTTGTAATATTTTTTAAATATATTTTATTGATTTTTCACAGAGAGGAAGGGAGAAAGATAGAGAGTTAGAAACATCGATGAGAAAGAAACATCGATCAGCTGCCTCCTGCACATCTCCCACTGGGGATGTGCCCGCAACCCAGGTACATGCCCTTGACCGGAATCGAACCTGGGACCTTTCAGTCCGCAGGCCGACGTTCTATCCACTGAGCCAAACCGGTTTCAGCTCTTTTTGTAGTGTTTTAAAAGTATTTTTTATTGATTTCAGAGAGGAAGGGAGGGGAAGAGAGAAATAGAAACATCAATGATTATAAAGAATCATTGATTGGCTGCCTCCTGCATGCCCAACACTGGGGATTGGGCCCACAACAGGGGCATGTGCCCTGACTGAGAATCAAACTATGACCTCCTGATTGATAGGTCGACACTCAACCACTGAGCCATACCATCTGGGCAAGCATGTCACATTCTTGAAAATATATTCCTCTCAACTTCACAGATGCTGAGAGCATTAAGATTTAAAAAGAATATTTAGAGCATTTTTATTAAAGCCTTTATTAAACAATCAAATTAAAAGACTTGGCTAAGGAAGTTAGAGAAAGACAAATATCACATGATCTCACATGTGGAATCTAGTGAACAAAATAAACTGATGAACAAAACGGGTCCAGAGGCCTGAATTCATGGAACTGACAGATCTCAGAGGGAAGAGATGGAGTCGGGGGGATGGGAAGAGATTAACCACAGAACATATATGCATATATGCATAGTCCATGGACATAGAGAATATGTTGGGAAGGTTTGGGATGGGGCAGGGGTTAAATGGAGGGGAGCAAAGGGGCCGGGGGGAGGGGCATCTGTAATACTATCAACAATACATTAAAATAAAAAGACTTGAATGCAACCAAGTAAAATTTAACATAAGACTAGAATTCAGTACTGCTAATTGCTAGGCTAATCCTTTTTTGTACTATATCAAGATGCCTTTGAGTCACAAGAAATTACATGAATGAACAACAATCTAGTTTTGTGGGTTATGTGCTGCTATTTGAGAAAAGCCAGAAATCATAAGTCACAGGAGGGCAAATAAAACTCTGTATGACCTGGACATTCCTCAAGAAAGTACATGATTGGTGGAGATGACCAGCTCCACTGACTCGCACAGTCGTATCACATAATGAACATCAAGAAGGAAATATAAGAAAAGGAAAACAAAACCCATACACATGCTCTCTTTTTCCATGTTTTATTCTATCCCATAAAACCACTTATATTCTAAGAACAAAAATCAAAAAAAAAAAAAAGAGATAAGCAACAGTCTCCCGATTTTACCAGAGAGAATGAAAGGATCAAGTCTACCAGAGATGGACTTTTTCAAGCATCTAGGGTCAGTAGGAAAAGAAAGGAATTCTCATCCATTCTTTCATTCACTCAACACATTTGTTTTTCATGCTTGCCGTGTCTAGATGAGGTGCTACATGAAATACACTGGTCCTTGCCTTCAGGATGCTGGCAGTTATCTGGGGAGACAACAGTTGCCAAGCAGTGTGGTAAGTGCCATGGTAGACCATGATAGTGAGAGAAAGGGTTTACAAGGGGTGAAGATTAAGGGATGTAGGAGAGTGGAGGGGAGAAAAGGGTAAGGGAACAAGTTAATGCTAAGGAGATCTTACTAAGAGTGACTAGTAAAAAGATAAGAAATTATATCATTTTTCTTCTCTGAGGGACTTTCCCACATCCTTGTTGGTGCAATGGTTCTCAAGTAAGGTGCCAAAGCCAGGTGCATCAGCATTACCTGAAAACTTGTTAGGAATATAAATTATTGGGTCTGCTGGGGTCCGGCCCCAGCGGGTCCAGGGGTCCCCAAAGGTGTGGACGGAGTCGGCGAAGAAGGAAGGGCATGGAGACAGTGTTCAGTTGATCTCTTGCCAGGCTCCACCTCCAGGCTCTGAGGCCAGTCCCTGTCCAGGATCCTCCAGCATGCTCTCGCCAGCGAAGTTCTTCTGTCCCTAGAGAACGTTCTGTGTAGGTTCTGGGCCTAGGCTCTGTCTCTCTTGATCCTGTCTTCCAAGCCCTGTGTCCTTAGTTCTGTGTTCTGAGTTCTGAGTGTTTCTGTCTTGTTACAACTGTATTTATACCAGTTGATTCAATCCTATCAATCTCTATTACAAAGGTTAGGGCGTTTCTTATCTCCATTCCAGGGAGAAAAGATTATGTAGTTTAAGCATGATTGTTCGTAGTTAAAGGGATTAATTACCTGCCTGGCACTTAGTTGAGGGGTTTTATTCCCTCCCTAACTTCAGGGGAAAATCCCTACCTGGGGATTCAACCTTTCTCGGAGAGGTGACCTTGGTTAAAACACAGTGCCAAGAAGGTGAGCAAACATATTAAGAGCTGTATGCCATATATGCCAGGTCCCTTGAAACAGCAAGGATGGACCGGCTCCCGGCAAATTCCCCCTTTTTTATTTTTTAAAAGCAAGCATTAAAAAGAAAAACCTCAAATGCTCTTTTATATCCATTTTAAGAGTAGGATTGGCGCTTTCCGCTATTACCTGAGTCCTGATCTATCATCCCAGGGAGAGCTTGCCAATCCTGCACTTTCCCAGGGTAGAAAGGCTGCAGTGGGGTTAAGGATAAGGCTCCTTGGGCCTACCTTCTCCCATGCCATTACATTTACCTTTCCTTCCTCAGAAAAGCATGGACATACTTCTTGTCCATGCTGGCCTTGGAGCCTAGAGACAGAGCCTAGCGGGAGAACATGGCAAGGGATCCTGGACTGAACCTGACTACAGAGATTGGCAGGAGAACCTGACTGGAACCTGGACACTGAACCTGACTGGAGAGCCTGGACAGAACCTGGCTGGAGAACCTAGCGAGGGAACATGGCTACAGAACCTCGCTGGAGATCTGAAGCAGAACCTCTCTGGAGATCCAGACCAGAACTTGGCTGGAGATCTGGGCTAGAGATCCTGGCTAGGCTGCTGATCAACTGAACGCTGTCTCCGTGTCCTTCCTTCTTCGCCGACTCCGTCCACACCTTTGGGGACCCCTGGACCCGCTGGGGCTGGACCCCAGCATCTGGCGCCCGAACAGGGACCCCTAGGTAAGCGCCCCACACTCGGGACGGATAGGACTCCACCGTAGGAAGAGGGTGGATAGTCTTCGCCGACTCCGTCCACACCTTTGGGAACCCCTGGAACAGGATTCCCATAGGTAAGCCCCCCCCCATTGAGAACCCCCACATTCGGGACGGATAGGACTCCACCAGGGTGCTGCAAACCCCCCTACAGAGGATAAGTAGGGTAAGAAGGTGGATAGTACAGAACTTAGATTGAGAAGATGTGCCATACTGAGTCCAAAGAAAGAAGACTCTGTATTGATTCTTAGATTGAGAAGATGTGCCATACTGAGTCCAAAGAAAGAAGACTCTGTATTGATTCTTAGATTAAGAAGATGTGCCATACTGAGTCTAAAGAAAAAAGACTCCGTATTGATCTTTAAACACATATGCTTGCTAGCAGAGGAGTTAAGGTTACTCCCAGTCAGATGGAACATTTTATACAAGAAATACGTCCATGCTTTTCTGAGGAAGGAAAGGTGCCGGAAAGGTAAATGTAGAGGCATGGGAGAAGGTAGGCCCAAGGAGCCTTATCCTTAACCCCACTGCAGCCTTTCCACCCTGGGAAAGTGCAGGATTGGCAAGCTCTCCCTGGGATGATAGATCAGGACTCAGGTAATAGCGGAAAGCGCCAATCCTACTCTTAAAATGGATATAAGAGAGCATTTGAGGTTTTTCTTTTTAATGCTTGCTTTTAAAAAATAAAAAAGGGGGAATTTGCCGGGAGCCGGTCCATCCTTGCTGTTTCAAGGGACCTGGCATATATGGCATACGGTTCTTAATATGTTTGCTCACCTTCTTGGCACTGTGTTTTAACCAAGGTCACCTCTCCGAGAAAGGTTGAATCCCCAGGTAGGGATTTTCCCCTGAAGTTAGGGAGGGAATAAAACCCCTCAACTAAGTGCCAGGCGGGTAATTAATCACTTTAACTACGAACAATCATGCTTAAACTACATAATCTTTTCTCCCTGGAATGGAGATAAGAAACGCCCTAACCTTTGTAATAGAGATTGATAGGATTGAATCAACTGGTATAAATACAGTTGTAACAAGACAGAAACACACAGAACTCAGAACACAGAACTAAGGACACAGGGCTTGGAAGACAGGACCAAGAGAGACAGAGCCTAGGCACAGAACCTACACAGAACGTTCTCTAGAGACAGAAGAACTTCGCTGGCGAGAGCATGCTGGAGGATCCTGGACAGGGACTGGCCTCGGAGCCTAGAGACAGAGCCTAGCTGGAGAACATGGCAAGGGATCCTGGACTGAACCTGACTACAGAGATTGGCAGGAGAACCTGACTGGAACCTGGACACTGAACCTGACTGGAGATCTCAGACAGAACCTGGCTGGAGAACCTAGCGAGGGAACATGGCTACAGAACCTCGCTGGAAATCCGAAGCAGAACCTCTCTGGAGATCCAGACCAGAACTTGGCTGGAGATCCTGGCTAGAGATCCTGGCTAGGCTGCTGATCAACTGAACACTGTCTCCGTGTCCTTCCTTCTTCGCCGACTCCGTCTACACCTTTGGGGACCCCTGGACCCGCTGGGGTTGGACCCCGGCATGGGTCCTAACTGAGAACTACAGAATCAGGAACTCAGGATGGGGCCCAACAATCTGTGTTGTAATAAGGCCTACCCCCTAAGTAATTTTGATGTGTGCTCAAGTTGGAGAACCCCTGTACTAGACAATTCAGAGTGAAGTTAGGTGAATAAAGGCCCATATGTTCAAACAGTTAAGAGCAGGTCTGGTCTGGTAATTTTTTTATGTAACCGTAGCAACCTGAAAGATAATCTTTTCTCAGACATGTCCTAATTTACATTTCAGAAAATAGAGTTCTCTGTGTTTGGAGGCCTATGGACCCTGAATTCGCTACCATCAGCCCTACAAATGATGGTATTTCTGAAGTGAATGCTTTGCAGTTTATCTGGAGTCAGGTGTCTTGGATGAGGATCAACACAGAGCAAACTTCAGAAAGCAAGGGAGCATCTTCGGGAAGAAACTACAGGATCTACTGATCGGTCTGCACTGTTGACTCTCAAGCTACGTGGTTTCTGCTGTTCATTGTTTGCTTCTTTCTCTTCATCCCTCCCTAGAAAAGGTTTTCTACTTCAGCTCAGCTGTAGTTGGCCACATGTCCACCCTTCTCCCTAACTCTGTAGGACCTTAGACCTCTA
Organism: Myotis daubentonii; assembly: GCF_963259705.1. Lineage (NCBI taxonomy): Eukaryota > Metazoa > Chordata > Mammalia > Chiroptera > Vespertilionidae > Myotis > Myotis daubentonii. Next base: position 108,437,765 of record NC_081843.1, on the reverse strand, counting down.
AGATATAATATGTCTAGCTACGTCTTCTAAGTGTCTAGACTTCATATCTCTTGGTTCCAATTCTTAAGAAAAGGAATTTGTCCTGATTTGGCTCAATAGTTCACATAGTTGGGGGCGGGGGCAGACACAGAGCAGAAGAGAAGGCTAAGAGGTTATGCCTTTAGCAAGGAGGCAATGCTCAGAAAGGATAATTCAGTATCAATGATCCTTTTGGCCCCCTGAGCATACCATCTAAATGGTAGAAAACCCATAGAAGAAAGCAACAGTTTTTAAGAAGATCATTTGATTACATATCAAAACTTTAATTATATATATACCCTTCCATCCATGAATTTTAATTCTAGATTTTTATCCTAAGGGAAAAATTAGGATACATCCAATGTGAAATAGCCAAAATGTCCCTGACTGGGTTGCTCAGTTGGTTGGAGCATCATCCCAGACACCAAAGGTTTATAGTTTCATCTCCAGGTCAGGGCACATACCTAGGTTGTGGGTTCAATCTCCAATCAGGAGGAAGCCAATTGATGTTTCTCTCTCATTCTCTTTCTCTCTCTCTCTCCCTTTCACTCTCTAAAAATCAGTATATAGCCTTAGCCAGTTTTGCTCAGTGGATGGAGCATCAGCCTGCAGACCAAAGGGTCCCAGGTTCGATTCTGATCAAGTGCATGTACCTCGGTTGCAGGCTCCTCCCCAGCCTGGGCCCTGGTCAGGGCTCGTGCAGGAGGCAACCAATGGATGTGTTTCTCTCACATTGATATTTCTCTCTGTCTTTCCCTCTCCCTTCCCCTCTCTCTAAAAATCAATGGAAAAAATATCCTCGGGTGAGGATTTCAAAATTAATTAATTAATTTTTAAATACATCTTTGGTTGAGGATTTTTTTTAATAGCAAAAAAAAAGGATTCCTGTCTAGTATTATTTTTCATAGCAAAATTTAAAAAGAAAAATGCCTAAATATCTAGAAATAAGGGATTTTTATTTATGAAAATTATTTTTTTCCTTAAAAAAAATCCATTAAGATCTATTTTTAGTGAACTTTTTTCCTTCATGAAAAACATCAGTAAGCCCTAACATTGTTTTAATATTGGCATAAGGAAATTGCAGGCAGACTGCCTCCCACATGCTGTTTTGCTTGTCTGGGTTACAGTCACCATGATGATCAAGCTGCAGCTGCCAGACAGATGATCTCTTCCAGCTGCAGATTGGATCTGCTCCTACTGGTCCCTAATTGAATGTAGCTGCTTCCCCTCCCTCCTCCACTCCAGCAGAGGTCTCCAAGCATTAGAGTCCAAGTTGGCCTCCTTGCCTCTACGCTCAAATCCAACAGCAAGAAAGGCCATGCCTTGAGCTCTAAAGCTTAAGTAGAACAAATTTTAGTCCTTCTACTCAATAATTTGATATAATTTTCATAATATTGACTAAAAGTTCTAGCCTTTGACTTGATATGAAATGTTTGCGTGCCCATGTCCTCTGATTATTTTATTTGAACAGGTAAGAACAGAATGAGCTGGAATGTTAAAAAGACAGAGATGTGTCTTTTCTTTAAATACAATGTCCAAGAAGGACTACAGAGTTAGCTAGAATTAATAAAGAGTGATTTCCCTAACCCAAAACCTCCTCCTCTATCAGGGAAGATGGAGTTGAGTTTTCATAACTCTTGGTCTATTGCTAAGAACATCACCTTGAAATTTATTTACTGTAAATTCAGGACTTCAACTAGAGACCTGGGTAACAAACCCAGAGGAGGTTGTTAAGATCTGGCAACAATGTCATTAAAGGATCAGACAATTTACATCACACTCAAAGATTGCAACTTCTTAATAGCCCCAAAGTCACCACATTTGCCATTAGTAGAAGACTATAACATGGTCATCTGAGTTCAGCATGACTGACTTGGCCGAGGATCTCAGAAATAAGATGAGCATTAAACTCACTCCTAAAAAAAGTATGAAAGCCTAGCCAGTGTTGCTCAGTGGCTGAGCGTCAACCCATGAAACAAGAGTCCTGGTTTGATTCCTGGTCTGGGCACATGCCCAGGTTTTTTTTCAGGCTCAATCGCTGGGGGGAGGGGGAGAGGGTTGTGCAGGAAGCACCTAATTGATGATTCTCTCTCATCAATGTTTCTATCTCTCTAACCCTCTCCCTTCCTCTCTCTCTAAAATCAATAAAACCTGTTTAAAATAAATAAATAAGTAAACTTTTAAAAATATGAAAGAATACTATGCAGCTTGTTGGTGTGGCAAATAGAAGGATCTATTTTTGTGCCTTCTTAACCCACCGTGTTGTTGACTTCAGACATTCCCCATCCCTAAGTTTCTTCATCTGTGTAAAATGAGGAAACTTCAGAAGAGCCAACAGATAAAAGTTTGGAGCTGCTCTAGCTGAAATGAGCAGGACAGAAAGATGGCCATAGATAAGCCTTGGCAGAACCCAAAGGCTCTGCAGAACCCAGAGTGACAACAAATAGGCTACGTGATGTCTAAGGCCCCTCCTACTGCAACACTCTTCACTTCTATGTGTCTGTGACTTCTTTGTAAAAACAGACAATGATTGCACTGGCACCTCGCATACAACAGGTGCTCCATGAATGTTGAGTAAATTAAACTTGAATTGTATCATTTGCCCAACGATCTAGTAAAACTTTCAGAAGAGCAGACATTTCTAGGACTGGCTCATTCCTTTTTTAGCAAATGGATCAAATTATAAACCAATTTTAAAAATTAAGGCACCCCTTAATTAATTGTATTATTTGACTCCCATTATTAATATAACTAAGCCGCCATGTCCTTCCATAATCTTATCCATGGTCATAGCTAATCAATTGTAGGTCAGCTTCTAAACCAAATTCAACAATTTGGGGATTTCAAGACATGAAACACCAGGAATTGAAGCAGTCTGGCTTTGGTGGCTGTGACTGTTGGATGTAAGCCTTATAAGCTATCAATAGCCAGCTTCCCACCTTTGACTGGAGAAACAGAAGGAGTGATCTATGAGGTGAGGACAGCAAATGGATGTCAGATATACAGAGAGGAGCAGAGACTGGAGACAGAGGGAATTGTGACAGTCTCTGAGGCCCTGTCCCTAAGGCAAAGCCATGTTCCTTGGGTTCTACCAGTGACTGTTAGGGAGTCCCTTTTGGCTCAAGATAGTTAAATTACAATGTATCTTGCTACTAAAAAATACATAGGATATTAACAAGTTAATGAGGACTTCTAGACCAGAAATCACTCTAGGAGTGAATTTATAAATAAAGATAATCATACTCCAGGGCAGACAGAAGGAAGTAACCCTTCCCACACCCAACAAGTCTTCGGTCAATAGCTGTCTACTCTGCCTTCTTTTAACGAGGGTGGCCATATGTCCCCGTTTGCCCAAGAAAGTTCCAGCTGACTCATTTGTCTCAGCATGCTGTACAGTGTGCTCCCTCTGTCGTAGCTGAAACTGTCCTGGTTTGGACATGAAGTGTCACTGCACTCAAGGTTAGATCGGGCATTGCCAACCTCGTCTGCCATTCGCTTCCCTCTAATTCTATTGCTTTCACTTCTGCTTCTGCTGCTGTTCTCATTATTTGCCATGGAACAAACCCAGGAAGTATGGATCATAGGAGAAAGGTTAAAAAGTTGATAACATGATTTAAAAACAGTACAAAATAGTAAATTACAGCAATAATAATACATTAGGTTTCACATGTAAGGCACACAGAACAATTTTAGGAACACCATAAGCTCTCACTGTTAGTAACTGCTATCATTATACAGCTTACTAAAGTTAGTTCAACTGTTCTAGGGCCATGAATGAGATAGTTCCTAAAAAGTGAAAAAGCATAAAATAAAAATTATACTTTACCTCCTGAGCATTTCATAAAAAGAATATCCTTGATGCCAGCAATCTGAAGCAATTTTGAAGAGTTTTTCCTAAAAAGCGACTTATCTAATAATTGCAATAGGGCACCCACCTTGCTGTCTTGGTGTTGCATCAAAGGAAAAGAAATGATGTCATTGTAAATCTAATGCAAAACAGAAATCAGTGTGTTTTATGTTGATATCAGGCTGGTAACTAAAGGTACACAAATTGAAATTTGTAAAGTTTCTCTCGTAACACAGTCAAAAGAAAGATGACTTTATTGATGTTTTAAAAAGTAAAATAACCAGAAAGGAAGAGAGGAAAGTACAGACAACATGTGTATCATTATATCATGGTGATGTTAAAGAACAAAAGTCTATAGCAGTGATGGCAAACCTCTTGAGCTCGGCATGTCAGCATTTTGAAAAACCCTAACTTAACTCTGGTGCCGTGTCACATATAGAAATTTGTTGATATTTGCAACCATAGTAAAACAAAGACTTATATTTTTGATATTTATTTTATATATTTAAATGCCATTTAACAAAGAAAAATCAACCAAAAAAATGAGTTCGCGTGTTACCTCTGATATGCATGTCATAGGTTCGCCATCACTGGTCTATAGTCTCCTAAAGTGGCAATATTGTGTTATATTTCATACAATTCCTTCCTTTCTCCCAAGTTGCCTCCTGTTGCATACATTAAGTCATATTAAGTCCTGAGTCATTTCAAGTTAAGATAGGGCAGCCTATCTAATAAAAGACAAAAAGGGTAATTAACTGTACCTCCGCTACGCTTCCCATTGGCTAATCAGCGAGATATGCAAATTAACTGCCAACCAAGATGGCGGACAGCAGCCACGCAGCTGAAGCGAGCAGGAGGCTTGCTTGCTCCAGTGATGGAGGAAGCCAAGGTTCCCCACCTGCCGTGGCCGGGCTCTGAGCCTGAAAGCAACAATGCTTCAATTATAGAAGCTAAACAAACCCCAGATACCTGCTTTCAGCTGGCTGTGGCCTCAGAGCTGGGAGCGCCAGTGACAGCAACAATGTTTCAATTATAGAAGGTAAATAAATCCCAGGAAAAAAAGGAGAGGCTGGGAGCTTCAGTCCCGGCCAGCCTGCAAACACCCATCAGCCCCTCACCCAGGCTGGCCAGGCACCCCAGCGGGACCCCCACCCAGATCCGGGACACCCTTCAGGGCAAACCAGCTGACCCCCACCTGTGCACCAGGCCTCTATCCTATATAGTAAAAGGGTAATATGCAAACTGACCCTAACAGCAGAAAGACTGGGAATGACTGGTCACTAGGACACATACTGACCACCAGGGGGCAGATGCTCAATGCAGGAGCTGCACTCTGGTGGTCAGTGTGCTCCCACATGGGGGAGCTCTGCTCAGCCACAAGCCAGGCTGATGGCTGCCGGTATAGCAGTGGTGGTGGGAGCCTCTCCTGCCTCCTCAGCAGTGCTAAGGATGTCTGACTGCAGCTTAGGTCTGCTCCCCGCTGGCAAGTGGACATCCTCCGAGGGCTGCCGGGCTGCCAGAGGGATGTCTGACTGCCAGCTTAGGCCCAATCTCCCGGGGAGCAGGCCTAAGCCAGCAGGTGGTCATCCCCTGAGGGGTCCCAGACTGTGAGAGGGCATAGGCTGGGCTGAGGGACACCCCCCCCAGGGCACAAATTTTTGTGCACTGGGCCTCTAGTATTAATAATAAATAAAAATACCCTGGATTTCTATACCAATTTCCCTAAAAAACACCAAGTAATCTCTACTATTTCACAATATTCCCCAGAAGAGGACACAGATGGGCACCATGACTTATACCATATGGTTAGAGAGGTTACTTAAGACAAGCTGAATAAACCATCCTATAATACGGTGGCTAACCCCCAATTATAGCCCATTCTTGTTATCTCTTGGTGAATGGAAAAAGGAATGATGGGAGACATATCACTGGTAAAATAGATTATTTAAATTACTTATTCGTTCATTAGAAAATGGTTTGTGGGCACTCTTTTAACTCAAATAATTAAACATGGTACATCGCAATTTCTATTTTGTAAATGTAATTTATGCATGTAGGTGTGTGTTATAAAAATGGAATTGTTTTATAACAAGATATCTTGTTATAAAAATCACAAGATACCTGAAAGCAGGTATCTGGGGTTTGTTTAGATTCTACCATATCATTTTATAGCCTGCTATTTTGGGGTAACAGCATATTGTAAGCAATTGTAATCCATCTACATCAACATTTGAAATGGTTGCAATATATTCCACTTATAAATCCTAATTTATTTATTTTTGGAAAAATTTTCCCCCAAAGCCAGTCATGAATATGCTTCTTTGAAAAACACACAAAGGAACCCCTCACAAAATAATTAATACAGATCAGTTCTTTCAACAAATAATCACTAGACACTTTGATAGGAATCTCCATCATCATCACACTCAAGCACCAAAAATTTAGGGAGGAAGATGAGCAAATAAGCCAGCAATTACAATAGTGTGTGGTCAGCCATTCTTATGAACTGAGGTCATATTTTTCTAGAGATTAATTAGGTTAAATATATAAAAAGCCCTAAAACTATAAATACCCTTTGTCCCAATAACTCCCCTTTACTGGTAACAAATTTTACCTTAAATGTTTGTACAAGGATATTTATGGCAGAGTGTTAAATAATAATGAGAAGGAGCAATCTAGATATCCATGAAAAGAGAACAGTTTAAACAAATTAAGATACACCCAAAGTGATTACACTGAAGCCTTAAAAATGAGGATGCAGATTATGGGACAATATTTCAGATATATTTATGATTGATCACATTTTAAAAAAATAGGCTACATCAACATGTGTGTATGTATGTGAATTGGAATAATAAAGCCCATAATACTACTAGTGATCCTCTCAGGGTTATGAGGTTATTACAGACTTTTTTCTGCATGTTTACTGGATTTTCTAATTTATATGTAACGAACACAGAATACTTGCCCAAAGTAGAAGTTTCACATGCACACTTTTAATAGAATGTGGTACGTGCCATTAGAAGGATAAAGATAGAGTGCTCTAGGAGCCCCTAGCTCAGCCTGAAGCCAAGAGGATTGGTGACTTGCACTGAATCTTCAGGGTCCATAGCAGGTGCCTGTTATAGAAAAGGGAGGAAGCATTGGGGGGTGAGGGAAAGCCTTGGAGGGTGTGACAGCAGGACAATGGAAGCAGTAGAGTGGCTCATATGCTGCAGGGAGGACAATTAAAATAAGAAACAAACATGCCCATTAGATTTTGGAATAGTGGAGTTCAATTTTGACCCACACCTGAGTAGTTTTGGTCAAAAGATGCAGGCAGAAGCCAAATGGTCACAAGCTAAGGAATGAATGGGTGGTGTGAAAGTGTTGGTGAAGGTGAACACGAACTCAAGAGGGAGAAGTAACAGGGGGTTGGATACTGGCTTATGAGGTTTTATTTTCTAAGATGGGACAGCTAAAGGATGTCAATAGAGGTAAGAGCCTGTATAGAGTAAGAGAGAGGTTGATTTAAAAAAGAAAAAGAGCTCTAGCTGGTTTGGCTCAGTGGATAGAGAGTTGGCATATGGACTGAAGGGTCCTGGGTTCGATTCCAGTCAAGAACACATACCTCAGTTGCAGGCTCCCAGGCCTGGTGGGGGACATGTGGGAGGCAACCAATCAATGTGTCTCTCTCACATCAGTGTTTCTCTCTGTCTCTCCCTCTCCCTTCCCCTCTCTCTAAAAATCAATGAAAAAAAATCCTTGGGTGAGAATTAAATAATAACAGCAAAAAAGGAAAAAATAATAATAATAAAGAAATGGAGGATGTGGACGATAGTTTGAGGTTTCTGGTGGGGGTGGTGAGGAGGGATTCAGGATGGGAGGGGAAGACTAGGACTGTGGCCGTCAGGCCGAGGGACATCACAGGGAAATCATCCCTCCGCCTCCGTCCGCAAAGCTACTCACAGAAGGAATCATAATTTCACTTTCTTAGAAGTGAGCTGCTGTGAGCAGAAGAACCCAGAAACTATTTAGTGTAATCAGAAGGTGTGATGGAAACAAAACAGGGCATTATTATCTCACCTCTGTGTGACAACCAAGACGTGGCGCGAAATTTCCATAGCCTCGTCCAAAAAATGACACGCAGTGTTAGAAAAAGTACAAAGAGGAACTAATATGCTTGAGGAATGGCAGGTACATGAGGAACACAGACAAGCAAGATTTGGAATTTTCCCCCAGAGAAAAACAAAGCCTATGGAGGGATATGTTTCATGTTACTGGCTTCTAGTCTTTCTGAATATGGAAATCTTTTTTAATGTCAGAAATGTTTGAGGACACACATGGTAGTGTTTGGCCATTGAACAATTGTGGATTGGAAAAACACATTATGATAAGAAGCCTTCACAAACTGAAACCGTTTTTAATTAACTTGCATTTTCAGGATCTGAGCAGTATCTGCATATTTTCAGTATGTGTGTATTTATGTGTAACATTATATATCATCCTACCTGAGGCAAAGTTTGAGCACACACATGGAACTGCAATACTTCTGCAATAATTTTGAACTACCGGCCACCACCCCACACCTGCCTGGGAACGCTCAGGTCACATTTGAGAACCACTGTCCTAATCAATGCATGAAACCTTACATTGGATGAACCAGCATCTCCCCGCCTAATACCTAACAGGGGTCCTCAAACTATGGCCCGCGGGCCACATGCAAATACAAATATTGTATTTGTTCCGTTTTGCTTTTTTACTTCAAAATAAGATATGTGCAGTGTGCATAGGAATTTGTTCATAGTTTTTTTTTAAACTATAGTCCGGCCCTCCAACGGTCTGAGGGATAGTGAACTGGCCCCCTGTTTAAAAAGTTTGAGGACCCCTGAAAAAGCTAGAATTAAATTATGAAACCTGAAAGGGTATTTTAGAATATAAGTAGTCTTTTGGAAGATTTGCAAATGTTACCTCAGAAACAGCTTAATATAAAAATAACATAAAATAAATTGTTTCCAAAATGTTTATAGAGGCCACTGGATATTTCTGTAATGAGTTTTTAATTGTTTTTTACGGAGGCCACTGCTTTGCGAAGACATCAGGGAGTACCACTGGGCTTTGCTTTGATAACTTCTTGGTGCTGCTGAGTCAAATAAACCGTAAGCCTCATTAGGGTTATTTTCACATCTGCATCCTGATAATACAGAGACACACACATGCTCAAAATATTCTCAAAGAGCAAATGAGTGAACAAATGAATCAATCAATCAATAAAAACAAGCAATGGAAATGGAAAGAACTCTAGAGCTCAGTGATTTCACCATCTGACTGATAATTGAAAACATAAAAATGACTTACGTGCAAGGTTCTAAGAATAAATTTCATCTGAATTTCTAGGAACAACAGGTTACAGTGAAACAGAGAATGATTTAGATTCACTTTTTTGTGATGAAAATGCATTTTGGGATGTGCACACGCACAATTCCACTAACTTAATGTTCCAGGAAAGCCCAGTCCGTTGGCCCCTTTCCTGTGCCTGCACCTGCCCATTCAATCCCCAGTGCAATCTGCCTCTGAATCCAGTGGCCGTCCTATTGACCACAATCTCCATAATTTACTCTGTAAGCCTTTGGACTGCCATTCAAGGTTGAAGAGCAGAATGAACCAAATAATTATAATCTGTATGAACAATCTGTGTTCGGGAAAGCACGCTTTTGTCATTAAATAAGAATAATGGGATCTTTAGTCAATCAATCCATAAATTAAAATTTTAAAATTCAGTAAGTTGCAATGGAAAACATCACACATTCTTTTTTTAATGAAAAAAGAAAAACAAGCATTGAATCGTTTATTGTTGTTTTGTTTTGTTTTAAAGAGGACTATACAGAGCCCAGTTTCTGGCTGTGGCCCTATTAATAGCTGTGTGGCCTTGATTAAATTACCCCCTCTGGTATCCAAATTCCTCTTCAGCAATATGTGTGTGAGGGCAATCGTTAATGTCTTCATAACCCCTAAAACTTTGGTGAGTCTCTCATTCCTGAGAAATTGTATTTCTCTTCTATATTGTTCTTTATATTACAAAAAGAAAATGGTGACATTTCTAACTGTGGTTTACCAAAGGCATCAGCCAAAACATTTTCTCATGCAATAACTAAACCAATAAAATGTTCCTGAACTGCCCAGAACTTACAGGGTCTTTCTATATTCTAAAATACAAAGACAAGATTGGATCACTATAGCCAATCATTTTAGATGCATATTTAGAAAAAAGCTAACTCGTGAATTAATCTATAATAATAAAAGCATAATATGCTAATTAGACCAGACAGCCAAACAACCTTCCAGAAGACCTTCTGGGCGAAGCCGGGGATGCAAGGGCTGAGGCGGCTGCCGAAGCTGCGAGGGCCAAGGGCAGCCGCTGCAACTGCAAGGGCCGAGCCCCTTGCACAAATTTTGTGCATTGGGCCTCTAGTTTAATATATAATTATTAAATGGACATCAGAATTAGCAAGTCCTTGAAGCACAGGAAGGTACCGACAGTTATCCTCAAATATCTTAGAATTAGAACAGGGGCTCACAGGCAACTCAACTTCACAATTCACCACGATAATTTCTAGGATAAAGCAAAGTACACACAGTATAGATAGACATTATGTAGTGATTGTTTGGTTATGTCTGTCTTCCACTAGATTCTAAGTTCCATGAGGGCAGAGATCCAGATTTTTCTGGTCACTATTTCCCCAGGACATGACACATGATTGGCTCTCAAAAAAATATCTGTCGCATAAATAAAAGAATAAATAAATGGCTAAGTAACAGGGGCATAAAAGAAGTGAAAGTAAGTCTGCTTGGAAATATTAAAATCCAGATTGTTTCTTTGTTAGTTGCTCTTCTCATTATGTTGAAGAATTAAGAACAAAATTCATGTATTTTCATTTTCCTTATTCATTTCAAAACACATTTTTAACATAACAGAGCCAGGACATTAAGAAAAGTGGAGAATTTTCATGTGGAATCCAATGTCTACAACCTATGAATTTATGTAAATGAAAATGAACAGTCCAGATAGTAACCACTGTGACTTTTGGTTTGGGTCTATATATGTGATATTTGTTGGGACCACCACCACCAAAAAAGGACAAGACATCAAATTAACAACCATGCCCTAACCGGTTTGGCTCAGTGAATAGAGCATCAGCCTGCAAACTGAAAGGTCCCAGGTTCGATTCCGGTCAAGGGCATGTACCTTGGTTGCGGGCACATCCCCAGCAGGAGGTGTGCAAGAGGCAGCTGATTGATGTTTCTCTCTCATCGATGTTTCTAAGTCTCTATCCCTCTCCCTTCCTCTCTATAAAAAATCAATAAAATATAATTTTTTAAAAAAATTGCTATCATTTTCTGTATTTGCTCGTGGGTAAGAACACAGATTCTAGAACCAGATCCATTCTCTCTAGATAATGAGATGTTCAACAAGTTACTTAGCTTCTTTCTGGGTCAGTTTTCTCATTTGTGAAATAAAATAATACAGCTTCATAGAGTGATTATGAACATGAAATGAGTTGACATGTGGAAAACTCTCAGAAGAGTGCCTATCACATGGTAAGTTCTAAGTGTTTGCTAAATAATTAAACAAACAAAATCAGTATATCATCAGCCCACTTCATTCAGTTAGGAAAGTAAAAGACAAATAATGGAAACAACTCTTTTGGAATTATGTTGATGTAATTTCCAAAGAAGAAGGCTATGGATTCAGAAAAACCAAAATTAAAATAAATCGGTTGAGCTTGAAGAGAAAAAAATAATTTCGGAACATGCTCAAATGAGCCAAAACAAGACACTTAACCACTTCCATTTCTCATTTGAAAAATTCCCTTCAGGGGAAAGTGATAATGTGACACTAGAAAGGACATTAACAGTGGTATTGTTTTTGAAATAATTCATAAAGATGATTATAAAGGTATTCGTTTTGACAAAATTCAGCGAAAAGAAGTAAAAATCGATAGATTTTTGTAGTAAGTGCATTCACAAAGTCTGAAAATAACACCTAAAGAGCATGTGTTGCCTAACCAGTTTGGCTCAGTGAATAGAGCCTCGGCCTGTGGACTGAAGGGTCCTGGGTTCGATTCCGGTCAAGGGCATGTACCTTGGTTGCGGGCACCTCCCCAGTAGGGGGTGGGCAGGAGGCAGCTGAATCGATGTTTCTCATTGATGTTTCTAGCTCTCTCTCCCTCTCCCTTCCTCTCTGTAAAAAAATCAATAAAATATACTTTAATTAAAAAAAAAGAGCATGTGTTATAATAGTGGTCACTAACCTTAACCATGTGCCACAATTACCTGAGGAGTTTTGTCAAAACACCCTGGAGATGCTGATTCCAGAGGCCTGAGGTGGAGTGTGCGCATCTTTATTTTTTAATTCTCCCAGTGATTTCTGAGCCAGGTTAGAATGAATGGATTGACACGCTGCAGGGCGGTCTCTAGCCGTGTGTGGCTGGATTTTCCCTCCCGCCTGCAACCCTGTTATCAATAATGATTAAGAAGGTCATCAACAGCAGACAGGATGAAGTCATGAGACAGGGGCCCATGCTGCCTGACTAGCTCAAGTCCAATATGGGCAGCAAACAATGAGCCATAATCTCATGATAATGAACCTGCCTTCAGGTTCAAAAGTCAAATGCTTAGCATAAGTCAGTCAGAAAAAGCTAAGAACCATATGATTTCACTCATATGTGAATATAAAACTGAAACTCATGAACACAAACAGCAGTGTGGTGGTTGCCAGAGGGGAGCAGGTGGAGGGTAGAAAGGGGTCCTAATATATGGAGACAGGTGAAGATTTGACTTTGGGTGGTGGGCACACAGTGCAATATACAGATTTTGCAACATAGAAATTCACACCTGAAACCTATATGTTCATGTTGACCAATGTCACCCCAATCAATTTAATACATTTTTTAAAAAGTCAAATGCAGACTTGCAATAAACAGGTGTGATGAAACATGCTTTCGCAGTTCTCCCACTGAAAATATCTCCCAGATGTTTTGCCAGCTGACACACAGCCTACGGGCAACGCAGATGTGCAAGCTGCCACAGTCCCACTTGACCAGCTCAGACCACCTCCAGCACACCATGTCCCGAACTGCGCTACGTCCTAAGAGGGAGGTTGACAAGACTCATACTCAGCAAGTATGCACCAGTATGGCTAGGTTGTTAAAATACTGGAATGCCTTAGTACCAGTTGGTAAATAGCTGCTGCTTCGAGCCACTTGTCATTTTTGGACCCTCGCCCAGGTTCTCACTGCCACCCCAAACCAAAGCGAGGCCTCCATTCTGATGGGTCCTTACCTGTGCCTGATGTATTGTTAATATTTTCAAAATATAAATACCTGAAGAGCTCTTAATCAGGAGTGGTAATTGCCTAGAAATTATGCCAGAGGAAGAACCATTGTAGGTTAGCCTTGAAAGAAGACTTGAGATAAGATAGAGAAAGAAAAAATTGCTTTCAGTCCATGAACAGGCTCATGTGGGAAACAGATTCAATGAACTCCATGTAGCTCCAGTGGGGGAGATTATGCACAATGATTGGAAGTTACCAGGAAGCTGATGTCAGTCCCATATAAGGACGGACTTTGGAACGCTCCTGCTCCCCAACAATGGAGCCTGCTTGGTGAGAACAGTGAGCCGGAAGCGGCAGAGGAAGGAAGTGGGGACTCTGAGCAGACTCTGCAGCGGCAGGTGCTCCTGCTCCAAGGCAGAGCTCCAGAGGTCAGCGGTTCCCAAACCTGCGTGTCATCTGTATCCTCAGTGGAACTAGTTTTAAAATAGACTATATTTAAAAATAGTTTACAGCAAAACTGAGTTAAAAGTACCGAGAATTGCCCTAGCTGGTTTGGCTCAGTGGATAAAGCGTTGGCCTGAGGACTGAAGGGTCCCAGGTTTGATTCCAATCAAGGGCACATGCCCGGGTTGGGGGCTCAATCCCCAGTAGGGGGTGTGCAGGAGGCAACCGATCAATGATTCTCTCTCAGCATTGATGTTTCTATTTCTTTCTCCCTCTCCCTTCCTCTCTGAAATCAATAAAAATATATATTTTAAAAAATTACTGAGAATATCCATGTACTCCCTGGCCCCACACACCCACAGCCTCTCCTACTATAAACATGTTGCCCCAGACTGGTACATTTGTTATGATCGAGGAACCTGCATTAATTCATTATTGTCACCTAAAGACTATGATTTACATTAGAGTTTACTCCTGGTGTTGTTCTTGCCATGGGGCTTGACAAATATATAATGACATATTTCCACCATTATCAAAGGAACTTTTTGGAACTTCGTGCACTGCTGGTGGAATGCAGACTGGTGCAGCCACTATGGAAAACAGTATGGAGTTTCCTCAAAAAATTAAAAATGGAACTCCAATTTCACCCAGTTATCCCACTTCTAGGACTATATCCCAAGAAATCAGCAACACCAATCAGAAAGAATATATGCACCCTTATGTTCATAGCAGCACAATTTACAATAACTAAGATTTGGAAACAGCCTAAGTGCCCATTAGCAGAAGAGTGGGTTAAAAAACATGGTATATCTACACAATGAAATATTACGCTGCTGTAAAAAAGAAGGCACTCTTACCATTTGCAACAGCATGGATAGACCTGGAGAGCATTATGCTAAGCAAAATAAGCCAGTCAATGAAAGAAAAATACCACATGATCTCACTCATTTATGGAATATAATATAAATTGATGAACAAAAATAGGTCCAGAAATATGGAAGTATCGAACAGACAGACCGACCTCACAGGGAAGGCAGGGGCCGGGGGAGGAATAAGAGGTCAACCAAAGGACTTGTATGCATGCATATCAGCATAATCCATGGGCACAGACAGTAGGGGGGTGAGGACATGTGCTGGGGCATGGAAACGGCCAGGGAGAGGTCAATGGGGGGTAAAGAAGACATATGTAATACTTTAAATAATAAAGAATTTTTTAAAAAAAGGAACTTTTAAAAGATTAGGTCTCCTGCTCTCCACCCCAAACCTACTAAAGCAGTATCGTTGGAAATGAAGTTTGGAAATTTACATATTTGAAAGCTCTTCAAGCAGTGGTGACACACAGTGAGGTTTGGAAATCTGCATTCGGTGACCTGTAAGTTTCTTTCTACCCTTCAGATTTTAAAATTCTATCCAATAAAAAACCCAATAACATTTTAATTAAATTTTTTTAAATTATACTTTACCTTCAATATCATTTTCTATTAGTTTCAGGTGTATAGCATAGTGGTTAGACAATCATATACTTTACAAAGTGTCCCCCTTGATATTTCCAGTACCCAAATGGCACCACACATAGTTGTTACAATATTATTGACTATATTTCCTATGCTGTGCTTTATATCCTTGTGACTATTTTTTAACTACCAATCTGTGCTTCTCAATCCCTTATTTTAAAGGAGTACATGATTCTTGAAACTTGACCAGAGTTTAGAGGGGAATCTGTGAAGTATATATAACATGTCAAGCACTGTGTCTAGACCTCTTTAATTCTTACAAGAATCCTGTAAGGTAATTGTTAATATATATTCCCATTTAATAGAAAACAAAACGGAAGCTCAGACAGGTTAAGTAAGCTGCCCCAGGTCACACAGTCAGTAAAAAGCAGAGCTGAATTTGAAATAGAGGGCCATTTGATCTCTATTATTTCCCATATACCATTAGACCTCCAACAATTAGCAAATGAAGATACAGTTTCAGATTGCTAATAATGGGGATGAGGAGGTAAAGTTTTTTAAAATAATATGTTGAGGACTTGAGAATGAGATTTTGTTTTAGGACAACAGAAAGCCAGGTGATATTCCAGGAACTTGTAATATTTTATGCACTAATCAAAGTGCCTTGTATCAAGCCAGGAATTAACATAGCCAACACATTTGCTCCATAAATTTGAAAAGTTGGGCTCCGAGTTCTCTGATACCTAAATGAAACTTATAATGAATCATTCAAAATAAGAAAAGAGGACTCAACCACGTATTTAATCTTCATAATGGACTCCAGACCAGAGAGGTGGCCAATTCCACATCTTCATAATGAAAACTGAGTCCTTTCCCTGAGCCACAGAAAAGAAAAAACAGTTTCCTAGAGCTGCACTTGGACCACTTTCATGGGATGTGGAAATAAATGGCTATGTAGAGCACACATACCTTTGAGTCAAACCTGGATTCAAACCTGGGTCTGCCACTACCTAAATACATAATCTTGTGGAAATTACCTAAATCTTTAGCTTAGTTTTCATATCTGTAAAAGGAGGCTGATGATATTGCAATATCTGTCTCCCAGGGTTACCATGAGGATTAGATGAGATGCTGTATGTGAAGTATTAACATCTACCTTATACTCAGTAAGCACTCAATGTATTCATCTTATTAGTTACTCGTCCTTCCTTGGGTGATGCACAGTATAAACGGACCATCTGCTAACTGAAGGCAAAAGGAAACCATTTCTGATTAATGGGTGTGCAGACAGCATAAGCTAATATGTGGGGTTAGTTTGATGGGGCAGAAAAAAATGACATTTAAACTCTTTTCACAGTTTGCTTTTTTAAACTGCTTCTTTTTAGACCATTAATTTTAAGGTGAACAAATATGTACATAATCAGGTGAACAAATATGTACATAAACAAAGCTATAGTGAAACCAAGGACATGAGCACCTTGCTATCCTCGTCAGGATACTTACCTACGGGAGGATGGAAGAGGAATAGATTGAGTGGATCATTCAGGTAGATGACAGCAATGTCCTTTTGCTTTACTTTACTGGTGGCTTTTTTTATATATTGGTATTGGTTCTTTATGCAGGTGTTTGTTTTATAATTCATTAAACTAAATTAGTTTTATCCAGAAAAATTAAGGCATTTATCAGAAGTATAATATCTAACGGTAGTTATTTCTAGTTTTTCCTATTCAATTGGCAGAAAAGAAAAAAAAATGAGTGGAGAATAGAGTCTGTTACAGTGATTGTGACTTCCCTTAAAATAGTTCAGTATCAGTATTGTGATATTCTGTAAGTGCTGATTAGCTCAAACTTTTGTTCTATAGATAATCAGCACAATTATTTTAAGAATTCATAGCCCAGAAATTCTAACTACCATTATATCAGAAAGGCCCCATTTCCATGGGTGGCTACTCTAAACCTTTCTACTATTCAAATCTTTGTTTGTTTGTTTGTTTTGTTTTGTTTTTACTTTTTTCTCTTTATTGATTAAGATATTACAAATGTGTCCTTATCCCCCCAATGTCCCCTCATCCCCCTGATCCTGCCCTCACCCTCACCCCTTATTGTCCTCATCCATCGCTTATGCTTATATGCAGGCATACAAGTCCTTTGGTTGATCTCTCCCCCTTGCCCCCACCCTCCCCTACCTTCCCTCTGAGTTTTGAGCATCTGTTCAATGCTTCTCTGTCTCTATATCTGTTTTTGTTCAAATCTTGATTGACAACTGATTCTCTGCTAATTAGCACATTTGTTAAAAATGGGATTTTATTGGTGAAACTAATGACTATTTAAATGATGTATGCTAGACATATTCTCCCATTGGTTTAACAAATGGTATTCAAAGAATATGGATTGTCTAGAGTTATTAAAGATCTATCCACCTTGGCATGAACAAGACAGGTGAATATCCTGTCCCCTCATGGGATGGAACCTAATCTTTATGCTACTATATACCGTCATTGATTTGATAACATGAAGGACTTAGAAACATGCCAACATGTACTCTGAAAGAACAGATTACTGGGACTTCATGGCCCCTATAGATCAAGTTGATAAGTGGTTTTGTACCGATTTGCTAATAAATGTTGCTGAATACATATTTGAATGTATAGCAAAATTTGGTCTGAGACATGTATTCATTATAACCTGGTAATGAGCTTGTGGGAAAGAAGCTAACCATTGCCACCTCAAATATCTTTTGTTTGTTTTATAATTCATTAAACTAAATTAGTTTTATCCAGAAAAATTACTATTATCTACCAAAAAAAAAATAGAACCTAAGTATTTTGCATAACTAATAAGACTTAGGTTGGTTCACAACAGGGTCTTTTGCTTTTTACTGACCTTTTCCTAAAATTGAAATTTTTAAATTGAGTATTATTTTATAAACAGAAAAGAAATTAAAATACTCAGTAAAAACATAAGTGAAAGACATGCACAGTCATTTCATCAAATAAATTTAAAAATGATCAATAAACAGAGGATGGAAGCAGGGAGCCAGATAAGAATGCTACAACGATCCAGGAGACCGTGGCAGTGGTTTGAAATGAGGTAGCAGTGGCAGAGATAATAAAGATTAGTCAGTGGAACAGGTGGCTTAGATGTGGAGATATAAGATAAGGAAAGGACCATGAACTTCCCCTGAGACTTTTGGCATAAGCATCTGGGAAGAGAGTAGTATCATTTGCTAAGAGTGGAGCACAGGCAAATAACAAGTTTCTTTTGGAGGGGGGGGGGAGTAATATGGAATTAAGAGTTTTGTGTTAGAAATATTAAGTTTTGGGCCCTATTAAATATGCACATGGAGATGAATAGACAACGGAGTCTAGAGTCTAGAATTCTGGGGAATGGTCAGCCAAGGAGTGAGGGAGGTCCTAGATTTACAGCCACAGAAATTCTTGAGATGATCTAGGGGACAGAGAGAAGGTACTGGGCCACTCTTCTTAGTTAGAGGTAATGAAAAGGAAGGCAGATCCAGCAAAGAAACTGAGAAGGGACAGCCAATAAGACAGGCAGAAAAGTGGAAGTGTTGATGCTCCAAAGCCAAGTGAAGAAAGTGTTTCAAGAAGAAAGGAGGGAGTGGGCCAGAAGAGGTTAATGGGGAAAGGGGGGAGGGCAGGAGGATCTATGTAATACTTTCAACAATAAAGATTTTTAAAAAATAAAAAAATAATAAAAATAAAAAAGGAAGGAAGGCCCTAGCAGGTTTGGCTCAGTGGATAGAGCAACAGCCTGTGGACTGAAGGGTCCTGGGTTTGATTCAGGTCAAGGGCACATACCTGGGATTGCGAGCTCATCCCCAATGGGGGGGGGGGGGGTAATGCATGAGGCAGCCAATCAATGATTCTCTCACATCATTGATGTTTCTGTCTCTCTCCCTCTCCCTTCCTCTCTGAAATCAATAAAAATATATTTAAAAAGAAGGAAGAGGGTAGGCTTGTGTCAAATGCTGTAGGGAAGTCAAGAGAGATGAGGGATAAGAACTGACCATGGAATTTCTTCACGTGGAGCACTTGGAGATTTTGGTAAGGAAAGTCTGAGTTACATGAAGGGACAGGAAGTCTAACTGGAGTGGGTTTAAGAGAGACTTGGAAGTGAGGAGCTTGAGATAATAAGGGCTGCATTTGAGAAACCTATTGAAAAAATATAACCCAGAGAAAAAAGACATTATGCTGCATGCCAAGAACTGAGATGTGTGTCTCATGACTTTAACAGAAGACCAAAATTGTTCTAGAGTGAGATGACACCTTAGCACAGAAGATGTATTTTTAGAGTTGTCATCAGGAGCAAGAGTCCCTCAAGGATCCATCATTACCCTCCTAATTCTTTCTTCTACTTCTGCTCACTTGGAAAACCTCCATAACCCAACTCTCTCTCTTTTCTTTTCTCTTCCTCTCTTCATAGGCCCATTGATTACATGATTGATTGCATATCTCCTTACCACCCTCATCCTTCCAGGTCAAGTGCTGCCTGTCTCTCTGACCCCTTCAGCCTGTCCTCAGTCCCAGAAATGACTCCAGGCTACGTTGCTCTCTTCCCCCAAGATGGCTAAACCAGCCAGAGTTTGACCAAAATTGGATGACAACCAGGGCTCTTGCCCTACCTTGTTCCTTGAATCTCTGCCAATTGTGGGAAGATTGCTACTCTCTGAGACAATCTCTCAGATTATCACTAAAATCTGATCTCTGGTAACAATGGGAGAAGTTACCTCTTCTCTCAGTTTCCCGTAAAGGAAAGTGTGGGAGCTCTCATTTTAAGAATTCCACACCCCGTCTCTTTCAAGCTTACTTAAGTCCCTGTAAGTGAATCAATGTCAAAAGCCACTTATGGCAGGCCCATGCCAGATCAGGGTCCCATGGAATCTGAAAAGCAAACCTTGGTAGATGTGTTTTGGCCCTTTGGCTAAATTGTTTTAGAGTCACTGGCATTTCTCTGAGGCTCAGAACTTTGTGATATCACTTTATCTGATGACCACCTAGATTTCCTGGTATTGACCAGATTAGAATGTAGCTGAGAAATCTGTCCTCCAGGCACCAGGTAGAAAGAGGAAGGGTGAATAAAGAAAAAAAGGCTAATTCAGAGATGTTGCGAACAGCCAAGAACATTTGTAGCCAGAGGTGTCTTTTCTGATGAGCTAAATGGGTTAAAAAGCCATCTCATCAGATCAGAGGAACAAATGAGAAACCAAAAACTGTGAGTCAATAGGTATTGATTCACCCCTATTGTGCTTTAATGAAGTTTCAAAAGAAAAATTATACCCCAATAGGGACACATATCTACAGTGGCCAGCTTTCTGGGGAAGGTCCATCAAGAGTCCCGTGAAATAATTGCATAGAATTGGAGTGATGTTTCTGTGTAAGCTTTATTGAAATAGAAATCTAAAGTTTTTGCAAATATAACATGTGTGATCAGGAAATTTGTCTTTTCTGTTCATTAAATAGTTCCTGTTTTAGCAAATTAAATAATAAGGGACCAGCTGAAGCAGAGTCAGAGCTGTGAATTAGCTCCAAGTTCCATAAATCTTTTTTACATTAAGAAACATTTTTGCCCCAAAATACTATGACATTTTATAATTTTGCCCCAAAATACTATGACATTTTACATACTTCAGGATCATTTGAATTATTCTGTATCTAAGAAAAAATGTGTAATTGAATCAGGGTGGGGGGGTTGTACACCCTCTATATTATTAAATTCTCTCTAAATGAGCTCAGAGATTACAGTGCTAGTATACTAATAAGAAAAAAAATTACTGCCCAGCCGGTGTAGCTCAGTGATTGAGCGACGACCTATAAACCAGGAGGTTGAGGTTCAATTCCTGTTTGGGGCACATGCCTGGGTTGGGGGCTCAACTCCCAGTGGTGGGGGGCGGGGGACTTGTGCAGGAGGCAGTCTACCAATGATTCTCTCTCACCATAGATGTTTCTATCCCCCCACTCTCTCTCCCTTCCTCTCTAAAATCAATAAAAATAAATAAAGATTGATGCGGAGAAAAAGGAACCCTTGTACACTGCTGGTGGGAATGCAGACTGGTGCAGCCACTATGGAAAACAGTATGGAGTTTCCTCAAAAATTAAAAATGGAACTCCCATTTGTCCCAGTAATCCCACTTGTAGGAATATATCCCAAGAAATCAGAAACACCAATCAGAAAGGATATATGCACCCCTATGTTCATAGCAGCACAATTCACCATAGCTAAGATTTAGAAACAGCCTAAGTGCCCATCAGCAGTTGAGTGGATTAAAAAACATGGTATATCTGCACAATGGAATACTACATGCTGTAAAAAGGAAGGAATTCTTACCATTCACAACAGTATGGATGGACCTGGAGAGCATTATACTAAGCCAGTCAGAGAAGAATAAGTAATAAGTATTTGTGGACTATAATGAACAACATAAACTGATGAACAAAAATAGATCCAGAGACATCAAACAGACCTTCAAATCTCAGAGGGAAAGCTGGGGGGTTAGGGAGGGTAGGAGATCAATCAAAGGACTTGTATGCATGCATATAAGCATAACCAATGGACACAGACAGTAGGAAGGTGAAGGCATGTGCTGGGGGGTGGGAGTGGCCAGGGAGAGGTCAATGGAAGAAAAAGAAGACATATGTAATACTTTCAACAATAAAGAATTTCAATGTTTTTAAAAACAGTAAAGGGAAAAAAATAGTTGCAGAAAGAGCATAGCTAATTTTATGAAAAGGGGCTCTATCCGACTTAGGAACTCCTGCTATGGATACTGCGCCGGTCAACAAGGAGACAGAGGCCAGGAACTGTGGGAAGAACTCAATGCCATCAGCCAGTTCAGGGGCAGGGCTGGGAGGTGGAGGGAATCCCTGGCTTTATCATTTTCAGGGGGAAATCCCTTGCCTATTATTTTCTCTTTTACAGAGTTTTCCTTCTCCAGCCAAAACGTTTTGGCTTCCCAGGGACCCCAGCTCCTCTTGAAGCTTCCTTAAGAGAATGTTGAGGCATATTTATACCTCAAAGCTTTCCCATGATTTTCAGGAAAGCCGGCCCACCCAGCTTGCAAGGACAACTGCAGAATGGCATAGGAAATGTATTTCAACAAGCCCAGGACCAAAGGCCAGCGGGCTGGGCTTCCCTGGGCCCTATTATGATAAACACACACTACAGTGGTCAGCAAACTCATTAGTCAACAGAGCCAAATATCAACAGTACAATGATTTATATCACTCAGAAAAGTTTATAGTTTTCTGGATATAGTTTTGTGGGTAACTGTATTATTGTCTAGCTTAGACTATTATTAATTTGCTTATGTACCTCTGATATACACTATTATCTTTTATTCAGGCCTAATGTATCTTTTAAATTTAACAAAACAATTACAATCACTTCTGAGATTACTTTTCTTGACTCCCCTCCACAAGCTGTTTACTGTTTTACAAATTTTATTTTTGCTATGCATTGTTAATATGCATGGGCTTTTGAGCCAGGTTTTCTGAACTTGAAATATGGCTCTGCCCTCTATTAGCTGGTTGACTTATGACAAGTTTCTTTTTTTAAAATAAATCTTTATTGTTGAAAAAAAAAAAAAACAGTACAATGACTGAAATTTCTTTTGAGAGCCAAATTCTTTTAAACTTAAACTATATAGGTAGGTACATTGTTATTAACTTAATTAAGGGACTCCTAAGGCTTAGAAAGAGCCACACTCAAGGGGCCAAAGAGCCGCATGTGGCTCGTGAGCCACAGTTTGCCGACCATGGCAGAACACTAGCCCACACCAAAGACAATAAATTCTGAAAATAACAGAGGAGGCCAGGGAGCAGCACACTCTCAGATCACTCAATTACCACCCTCCACCTCCTGGATGATAAGGAGGTACTATAGAAAGGCAGAGGTGAGGATCAAGCAAATATCTAATTTTTGGTCATCTGCCAGAAGCCGGTCCATCCTTGCTGCTTGACACAGTCACTGCAGGGAAGAAACATCTGCACAGCATATGTTTCAAGGGACCTGGCGTATATGGCATACTGTTCTTAATATGTTTGCTCCCCTTCTTGGCACTATGTGTTTTAACCAAGGTCACCTCTCTGAGAAAGGTTGTTTCCCCAGGTACGGATTTTTCCCTGAAGTTAGGGAGGGAATAAAATCCCTTAACTAGGTGCCAGGTGGGTAGTTAATCACTTTAACTACAAACAATCACCCTTAAGCTACATAATCTTTACTCCCTGGAATGGAGATATGAAACGCCCTAACCTTTGGAATAGAAATTGACAGGATTAAAATCAACTGGTATAAATACAGATGTAACAAGACAATAAAAGACAGAACCTGGAGACCGAACCTGGCTGGAGAACCTAGCGAGAGAACATGGCTACAGAACTTGGCTGGAGATCCTGGACAGAACTTGGCTAGAGATACTGGCTAGGCTGCTGATCAACTGTACGCTGTCTCTGTGTCATTCCTTCTTCGCCTACTCCGTCCACACCTTTGGGGACCCCTGGACCTGCTGGGGCTGGACCCCAGCAGTCATCCTTGAGCTAATATGAGGATATGAAAAAGACACTCTCTGGGAGGAAAATTAAGCACTTCTCTACACGTGCTGGTCAGTTCACAGAAAAGCTGCTTCTCATTTCCAATGATGTTGAAACACTTCTTCCAAGAAGTCTTCCCTCTGACTAATGGGAAGAGACTCATGTATCAAGTCACTTCTAAAGTTCCTCTCTCAGGCAAGATTGTAATCTTGGTAAAACACTCTTACAGATTTTCTGATCCCTCCTCAAGTCTAAGCCCTTTGTATTTCTATAACTAACCACTCACATCTCTACTCCTAGGACCTTACTAGGGTGTGAACACACCTCATGCTCTAAATATTTGCCTACCTTTTCCCTTTTGTCCTATGTTGTATGTCCCTAGATCCTGTCCTCAACCAAAGTTACAATAAATTAGTCATATAAACAAATTAGCTAGCAGATGTGGTACACTGATGTGTCCCAGCTTAATATCTGTAATGATTTTTCTTTTTTCATAATTTTTAAAAATATATTTTTTTATTGATTTCAGAAAGGGAGAGAGAAATAGAAACATCAATGATGAGAGACAATCATTGATCAGTTGCCTCCTGCATGCCCCACACTGGGGATCAAGCCCACAACCCGGGCATGTACCCTGACTAGGAATCAAATCATAACCTCCTGGTTCACAGGTCAACACTCAACCACTGAGCCACACCAGCTGGACTTTAATGTTGTTTAAATGCTTGTTTTTGTCAAAAGACATTTGATCAGGCTAGGTAATCTTCAAGTTCTTCCCCAACTCTAACATAAAATTTTATAGGTAATTCCAATCAGAAAAATTTTAAACCTTGGGCTGAGCTAGTTGGCAAGTTGACCTTTGGGTTCCCTTGGATTAGACCATTTGCATCGTTGCTATTGGGTATGAACATGTCAGACCTGATAGTTGCCCTTTAATCAAAAAGTCTGATAGCAATTTTTAGAGGTTATTATTGTATGCCTTACTGTATATTATATACCCTGTGGTGAACTGAAGATGACCAAAATTATTTGTGATTCCTCTTATCAAGAAACTAGAAGCCTGGTGCATGAATTCGTTCACGAGTGGGGTCCATCTGGTGTGCCCCGATGGGGGCCAATCAGGGCTGGGCCAGCCAGGGGGGAGGGGACTCAGGCAGTTGACTGGCCAGCCCCACCCATGATTGAGGTGAGGGGGGGGAATAAGGAGGGGGGCCGGCCAGGGGGAAAAGCCATGGGAGGTTGGGGGGGCGATTGGGGCCCCAATCGGGCCAGTTGGCCACCACAGTACGTGTCATAGCAACCAGTCATTTTCTGTCGTTCCATCATTCCAGTTACTTGGCTTTTATATATATAGATTAGTCTATCTTTTCCTCTGACATAAAATCTTTGTGACTTTCTTTAATCAATAGAATATGGTGGAAGTGACACTTTGCCAGTTCTGGCCTATACCCTAAAGGCACGGAAACTTCTGCTCTGATCCTCTTTGGAGCCCTAAGCCACTCTGTAAACTAAAGAGATACTAGCTGACTACATGGAAGGAGGCATGGAGGGAGCAATATTACTTATATTTATATTCATATTTATATTATTTAGATTTAGATTTATTTATAGTCTAGTCATAGTCATAGTTATATTCATATATTCATATGTATATACAGAGTGTCCCAAAAATGTGTACACACTTTAGCATCTAATAGCTCAATTTTGAAAATGAAATGTATTTTAAAAAAACACTGCCTTTATAATTATTCAAAGTGTGTGTATGCATCTGTGGGACATCCTATATAAAGAGAGAGACAGAGACAGAGAGATTGATTGACTTCCAACCAGCCCTCACCTATTCCAGGCATTTCCACTGAGGTACCAGACATGTGAGTAAAGCCATTTTGGATTTCCAGCCCTAGAAAGCCTCCAGCTAATGGCGAATGCATGAATAACCCCAGACAAGACCTGCAAAAGAACCACCCACCTAAGCTCAATCCATAAATGGTTGTTATTATTTAAATCCATTAAGTTTCAGAGTGGTTTGTTATACTGCAATAGATAACTGAAAAACATCTCTAAAAGCTGGTCTAATCCTTCCTTTGAACAAAGAAGGAATGGATAACAATTAAAATAATTTTTTATGAAGTTCCTAAATTAGTATGACAGTCATTCCACACTCCAACGTACACTTACTCCTTCCTTTATACAATGGCACATCCACAAGTTTGTTCAACACTTTCTCAACTGCGCACATGTCCTTCATGCCTGTTCCATCCGCGCAGTCATGAATTGTAAACTCCTGCTGCACAGGCACCGAGAGCTCTACTAGGTCTCTCATAAAGGCTTTTCCGCCTTAATGATTTCAGCAGAAGACTTCAGCAGTGCTCAACGCCGTTTTCCCTAAGTCTTGCTACTTTCCCACACTGAGAAGTCTAGAATGGAACCTCTGAGAGAAACTCCACTTTGAAAGCCTAATGGCATCCTTCTGATTTCAAAGAGCACTGAAACCCTAGGCCACTCTTCCCAACAACAAAATACATCACACTGTGGCCATAAGGCTTATTCTACATACTTTTATTAGTTGGTGGTTGAGGTTGGTTATTCCTTGAGGAATTTCAAATTCCTCTGTCATGTATTCCTGGGTGGCAAATTGCTGACACCTGTGTGGAGAGCCCCAGGCCAGAAGCCTGTGTCCTAACCTTGCCCCCTATGCTGAGGGGCCATCCTGAAAGAATCCATGAATAAACAGATGACAGTGTGCTTGTTTCAAATGCTTGGAGCCTGAAAACTTTCCCCAGAATGACACTAGACCCCTCATTATCTTTCAAATGTCAAGGAAAAGTGAAATGTTGATTTAATTTTTTTCCATAAACTTTTCAAAGTTCAAATGGTATGAATTTCTTTGGGGTAAAAAATATTCTATTTTATTATACGTACTTCTGAATTGTTGGGAGCTTTTTAGAATATAGGTGTTATTTGAGTAATTAAAAGTACACATATGAACAGCAGAATAATTAAATTATTTCTAAAATATCCATGTCAATTTTTTTCCTTCCTCCTGGAACAGTGATTGCATAAGTCAGAGAACTACAAGGTGCCATAATAGGGGTAGAAAAGCCCATTATATATGTCAACAGAGGGCTAATATTGTCATGCTTTATCTTAATGTAACAAGATTGATTTGTAAATACATCATGCCCTTTTCTGGGCTCTGCATTAATCCCACATCAAACACCAAACTCTTAAACTAAATAATGTAAAATGTAGCATTTCTTTGTAATGTCAACTTTCCCCATAAAATGTGATCTAAAAGGCAAAAGCCAGGCATGATCCCTGAATCTCTTCCCTACTATCCTGACTCTGTGCTTGACATTTCTACAAAAATCATTCATTGGGTTAAACTGCTGTAATGCCTTCAGGAAACCTCTTCAAAGTACAAATAGTGGTTTTCTTAAAGGAGTAACCAATTAACCTGTTAGAATCAATGGTTTAACCTGATTAAACCATTATACTGCAAGGTCCAACTCTAAATAAATAATGGTCGCTGTTGATTGGGCTTACCTTCCTCCTCTTTTTCTCATGTTACTATTAGTAATAATGGTCATAATTATCCATATAATTTTTTGAGCACCCATAACAAATTGGGCCCACTAGTTAGTCCTTGGCACGCATTATTTCTAATGCTGATACAACACTACAAAGTAATACTTTTCCCATTTCATGGATGAGGGAGCTGAGATCAATGGGGTTAGGTGATTTCTCCAAGGTCACATAGCTCCTCAGAAACAAAGTCAGGATTCCAACCAGAGCTGTCTGGAGCCAAAGCCCTAGTTCCTTCCATACTTGTAATACTGAGGATCAGGAGAGTGCCACAGCTATGACAAAGTTATAGAGTTAGCCCTCTAGAGCTGGTGGAAGGAGGAAAGCCACCACAGTCATTGACTCCAGATCCAGGTCGAACCCTGCATGGGCCTCTTCTCAAATCCGGGCCCTTGGCCAAGCCTCTGATCTAGCCCATCCTCCGCTGGTTTCCATTCACCAATTGGAGCTCTTAGAAGACTCACTAATTCAGACATCCTGCTGAGTTCTAACAAAATTTTTGTTAAAAAACAATGTTTTTTTAAAAACAAGGGTAATTGTACTTTGAGGTGTTTCATAAATGTTTAAAAAAAAAAAAAAAACATAGCTCCTTAAACTCATACAATGGCTGCTTTTCCTTCTCAGAGAACTTTGTAACTATTAACTAATTGGTGCTTTAATATAATATTTAATATAATATTAAACGTGTCATAAAGTAAAGCAATTCTGACTCTTGACTGACAGCACAGGGGGTTCTGACTCTCATTTGTGGGGAGCAGCCTCCTGAACACAACGAGGACAGAGCAGAAAGTAAAGGGGGAACCAAGGCTGAAAGTTTATGGGAATCTTCGCATCTAGTAGCCATGCAGCTCACAAGGCACTGGTTTTGATAAGCTGTTCCTTCAGCCATAAAAGATGCTATTTTAAAAGGTGGCTTCCATCAATTACGAAGATGTGGTATATGATGTAAGGGAACATTGAAATCTCGTGAACTGTTATAAACAAGAGTTGACTCACAGTGGATAAAAGACTAAGCTAAGAGTAAACACATGTGTGAGTTTGCTGCCAACCATCCCTCTACAACTGAGAGGATTTGCCCCCATGCTTCTGATGACCAAATAATAGTTCTCCAGGCCTGGCCAGCGTGGCTCAATGGCTGAGTGTAGACCTCTGAACCAGGAGGTCATGATTCGATTTCCAGTCAGAGCACATATCCTGGTTGAGGGCCCAATCTCCAGTGAGGGATGTGCAGGAGGCAGTCGATCAGTGATTCTCTCTCATCATTAATGTTTCTATCTCTCGCTCCCTCTCCCTTCCTCTCTGAAATCAATAAAAATATATTTTTTATTAAAAATAGTTCTCTGGTTCTGTCCTGGCAACTATATGGAACCATGGCCAATATCACCAATTGTTTTATTGTAACATGTTCTAATAGTTAAATAGTATAGCATGTACTTTTAATTTATCTATTTTTTGAAGACTTCCTTTAAGGATTTCCAGATGACCATTATTTGTAGGAAAACTTGGTCTCTCAGGGGCACAACTTTGAAACTGACTCTAGAGAAATACATGAGACCTTCCTTGGGTTCCTAGAGCTGACAGACACACAAGTGTACTCCAAACTCAATAGAATTTTGTGAAGAAGTGTGACTACATGCAACTTTCAAGAAATCACCTCTGTCAGAGGAAATAAAGAAAGAGACAAAATCCAGCCAACATATCTCTTAACAGATGAATGGGCCTCACAAACATTGCAAGGACAATTTGAACCAGTCTCCTTAAGGTTTAGTTATTTCAATGACCTAAACAACAGCAAAAACCTAGTATGAAACATTGTTCCCCCCTTGGCTTCAAGAAGATGATGAATTGGTATTCTGGTAACTTCTCCTCTGTTCTTATTCTTCCCTTAGCCAGTGGAACTCATGTCTCATCAGGAATTCTAAGACACTGTAACAGACTGAATGATTATGTCCCCCCAAAGCACATATGCTGAATTTCTAACCTCCAATGTGCATTTGAAGATAGGGCCTTTATGGAAGTAACTAACGTTAAATGAGGTCATAGAGTAGAGCCTTGATCTGACAGGATTAGTGTCCTCATAAGAGATACAGGTGGCCATCTTCCTGCACAGGAAACAAATCAGCCGGCACCTTGATTTTCTACTTCCGAGCCTCCAGAACTATGAGAAAATAAATTTCTGTTGTTTAAGTCCCACTCTGTGATATTTTTTCATGGCAGCCTCAGCAGACTAATACAGATACCAAATTAAAAAGAACGTATTCGACTGGTTTGATGAGAACCATATGACAAAAGAATATTCGCAACCCAAAATCTACAACAGAACCTGATTGTATAGTTTTTTTGTGGTTTTTTTTTTAATTGGGCTTTCATGGAAGAGTCCAGTTAAAGATCCTGGAGCATCATGACATTGCAAAAGGACAACTTGCTTTTTTTGTAATTGCCTTGCATGTTTAATTTATTTTAATAAAAGAGCTCCCCACAGAACTACCTGACTTGCTCATCTGTACCTAAAGCTACAGTGGAATCCCCAGGGCTCTACAGAAATCCTAATGTGTCAAAGACTGTTAACGCTCATCAAATAGCCTATGAGCGCTTCTCTATTTCATCGCCTCTATCGCAGGGACATTTGGAGTCATGTGACTAACTCTAGCCTAACAACTCTGAGTAGAAATCATGTCACTTCAGGCTAAGGCTCTTCTGCCACCTCTCTTTTCCCACCCACAACAAGCACAGATGTCACACGATCCAGATTCCATAGCTGCGAGATGGACTGGGAAGTAAGCAAGAGATAAGCATTTTATTTGGTAAGTCTATTCAATTTCAAGGTCTTATCTGTCTTGGCAGCCAGGTCCAGTCATCCTAATACATTTTGGAACTCTTGTTCCTTCAAACACTCTGTGACGTCAATGCTATTTGAAGCCTTGAATGCAGACTTGAAACTGTCTGACAAGTTGTGATAGACCATCAGCAACTGCACATGGGGGTCATGCTGCAGATCAAGCACCAGTGTCGTATTAATCTCCTATGTTCTGGCCTGAGTCATGTAATATGGAGAGACAAGAAGGAAAACGACACCATTTAAGCTCTCACTATGCTCCCAGTGATGTCCCCAGTTAAGGTTTTAGACTCCTGCCTCGCCTAACCAGGGTGTTACTAATGTACTAGGACTGTGTTGCTGAAGGAAGTACATAATTATTTCACATTGAGGAGTTTTTATACCTACCTACAATGATGATCAGCATATGAACCAAGAGAATAAGAAACGATTTAATTGATGCCATAGGTTTCAACTCCAATTAGAGCAATAAAATTCATAATTTGGTGTGTAGTAACTTTCCCTACCACAACCCTGCCCAAGTGCTTAGGGGCTATAAGGGTAATTAAACATAATCAAAAAAATAATGCTAATTAAAACCATAAGCTAGAACTAGGGCGGTGGTTAAATTGTCATCTCAGCCAGTACACTCATTCCTTTATCTTATTCAAGACCAGCAAACCTTCTTTTATCATTCACACTCTTTTTACCAAAGGGAAAATGCAGGGGTGTGGAAGCTCTCTGGGTGGGAAACATGGAAGAAGTAGCAGACTGAAACCCAGGTGGACCCTGGGTTTATCTGTGGGGTCTGTGCTCCCTCCCAGTCCCCATGTTCCTTCCCTTTGTCCCTTTCCACTGGCATTCTCAGAATGTCACCTTCCTGTTTTCAAATGGTCAAAAGTTCATTTTTGTTTTTTGGTTTTGCCTCTTTTGCTTCCATGGCATCTACCTGTTGCCTTTGAGTTGCGGGGAAACCAGGAGGACTGCCCGGTGACCCTTCTCCACTGGCTGCTTCCAGTGGCTGCTCTTGAAAGAAAGGAGAGAAAGGGAGGGTTTATTTCATGGCTCTTGCCCCTCTAAGATCCAGTGAAATTCTATTCAACCTGTCATGAGTATGAACTGACTGGTCCATATTAATTATCCTTTACTCAGAATAACTTATTTTAAGTTGTCAATTGAGTCTTCCAGCTACCATAATAAGCACTTCATTTGCCTCCTCTGCATGTCTCGCAACAGAAAAGAATCTGGTTATAGAATGTTAAGGGGAAAAAAAGCTTACTGAGCACTTAATACACTATGGGAAAAACACAGTTTAATTTATATTATATAAGTTTAATCATGTAATTAACTCACAAAAAATTATAAAGTATAAATATAGGTGTGACAGTTGTCCAAAATGGGACATAGTAAAAGTCATCATTATGTGACATTAACACTAAAACATTACCTTTTTTATAGTGTTTTCCAGAGAATTCAGTTATTTAATCTTCCTGGCAAAAGCCTTTTTTAAAAATATATTTTACTGATTTTTTTACAGAGAGGAAAGGAGAGGGAGAGGGATAGCGAGTTAGAAACATTGATGAGAGAGAAACATTGATTCAGCTGCCTCTTGCACGCCCCCTACTGGGGATGTGCCCACAACCCAGGTACATGCCCTTGACCGGAATCAAACCTGGGACCCTTGAGTCTGCAGGCCGATGCTCTATCCACTGAGCCAAACCAGCTAGGACCTGGCAAAAGCCTTAATATCATGAATCTAACACTGAATATAAAAGCATTTCTCCATTTGTATTATTCTAAAATGTGCCAGAAGGGCCCTAGCCAGTTTGGCTCAGTGGATAGAGCATTGGACCATGGACTAAAGGGTCCCAGGTTCGATCCTGGTCAAGGGCACATACCACGGTTGCAGGCTCAATCCCTGGCCCTGGTTGGGGCATGCAGAAGGCAACCAAACAATGTGTCTCTCTCACATCAGTGTTTCTCTCTCTGTCTCTCTTCCTCCTTTCCATGCTTTCTAAAACTCAATGGAAAAATATCCTTGGGTGAGGATAAAGAAAATATGCCAGAAGGAATCCAAGTGCACCCTGACATAAGGAAACATATTTTTCTGGCTGTTTTCTCCATATAATTGGATGATAACTTATTTCCATCAATTGTTCTCAAGCTAATTACATTGAAGAAGATTAGAAAGAACATGGAACTGAGCATTAAAACACCTGAATGCTGAAGCTGGTTTTGGCCAGCTGTGTCCCTTGGGGAAGTCACTTAACCCCTCTATGGCCCACTTCCTCATCTATAAAATGAGGAGCACATTTCTTATTGTCTGTCTTGACTGAAAAAGTGAAGTTAGTATACACATGCCACTGATCTTCTATTTAAAAATGTTCCCCACTTCTTTTACATCTTCATCTTCATCTTTCCATCACCTAATAATCAATGATCAGACACACCCACCTAATGTCACACCCCGCTAAGTACTAGGGATACAATTTGTAGAAAACATTTCTATTGGCTTCTACAAGACCACAACTGGGTGCAGGAACAGTCAACAAGTAACTCTAATGCAATATTATCGTTGCTATAACAGGGAGAGGGCCCAAGTGCTACAGGACAACAATCAAAAGAATTAGGGTGATCAGAAAAGACTTCAGAGAGGATGTAACATTGGATTAGTGCCTTTAAAGGTAGATATTTTATATATTTGCATAATATTGTCCTTCTTTCTGCCCACCACTACTTTAATGGTTCTTTGGTCTTCTTTCATGACATCTTTAAAAACCAGTACTCCAGCCCTGACTTGTTTGGCTCAGTGGATAGAGTGTGGGCCTGAGGACTGGAGGGTCCCAGGTTTGATTCCATTCAAGGGCACATTCCCAGGTTGCTGTCTCAATCTCCAATAGGGGGTATGCAAGAGGCAGTTAATGAATGATTCTCTCTCATCATTGGTCTTTTTATCTCTCTCTCCTCTCCCTTCTTCCCTGAAATAAATTTTTAAAAATAAAATAAAATAAATAAAAAACAGTGCTCCAACCATGGCCAGAAATAAAATTTACCCCTGACCAGTTGCCAAAGTAAAAACCACATTTCATCTCTTGGTTTGAGAATGAGTTTGAAAGAGTAAATGAAACAGAATATAGACGTGGCCTGAAGATATAAATAGAGTTAACTGATGCCATCCAAAAAGCCCCCTGTCTCATTAGCAAACTCCATTTTTAGAAGTCTGTAGATGCCCTGTGACTTTATAGTTTACATACCCAAACTTCTAAGTAAGGAATTCTAGACAAAATAATTAAACTTCCATTTCTCTTTGGGGATATGCTCAACCTATAAGGACATGTACTGACACTCACGTGACATGGTGGCTCCAGCAATTCTATTAGGACATCCATAGCAGCACATTCCAACCAGCCTTCTCTATCAGTAGACCCACAGCAGTGTATTCAGTCCAAGCCAACTCACCAGTTTCTGCATAGCAACAACTGCATCAGGAGAACAGTGGTGTGGAGTCACAGGTTGGTGTGGCAATATGCCAAAGTGAATGGAGTAAAACCTTAAAGACGTGCACAATGAGCCCCTCCAGTGGGATCTTAGGTAAAATGAAAACTAGTCTTTTCAAATGAAAAATCCTTACATCTGACAAGAGTTATTCAAAGTGGGAGTTCTTATGCACGGTTGGCAGGGCTGTGGAAGATTGCAACCCTTTGGAAAGTAATTTATTCACCTGTATCAAGAACTTCAAAAGGCTCATACTCTTGGACACAGCTTCTGGTATGTAATCTCACTTATAGGAAAATCTTTATGCATGACGAGAGCATCATAAGGTAGTTTATGGTAAAAGAAAATAATGCTGTAAAATCCAAAAGTTTAACAATAGAATGGCTTACTAAAATTATTTATATCTTAGTATACAATCAATCCATTAAGTAAAACTTAACAAAGGATTTATAAACCCTTGGAAAACACATAGTTTACAGTAGTAAAGGAATAAACCAAAATGCAAAACTGAATAAACAGTTGAATTTTAGATCACAACCATGCTTTAAAAATGCATATTTTAAAAAAAGATTGGCAGACACAAACAGTAGGGGAGTGAGGGCATGTTCTAGGGAGTGGGAGCAGCTGTGGAGAAGTCAATGGGGGAGAAAGGAGACATATGTAATACTTTAAACAATAAAAATTTAAATTAAATTTTAAAAAGGTTGGCAGGAAATACACCAAAAAACAAAACAAAACAAACAAAAAAACCTCTCAGTGGTTGTCTGTGAGTGCAATTAATTGACTGAGATTTATATTATTTTACTTTTAATATTTCCCATGTTTTCTCTAATGAAGTTCGAGAAATAAAATTAAGAGCATTGAATCCAATGACTTGGAATGGCTGTGTTTAGGTGTGACATTAGATATTCACAGATCCACAGACAGCCAGACAGATCGATGACCAACATGAGCCAACACAAAACCCGAAAAGATGTCAGTGAACTGAAAAGCAGAGGGAGGCACAGTAACATAAAACAGGAACGCTGGATTCCCAGAACTTATGAGTAATAAAAAGATAAATACAGCAAAAATGTGCTATTCAAAGTGCCTCTCATTTCCTAAATACTCTGCACTATAGATGAATTTAACCAAAGGACTAATTAAATTAAGACAACAAATCTTTATTGAGAACCTGCTGTATGCCAGGTACTTGTCCATGTGTCTGGGACACAAAGATAGATATGACATGGTCCCTGCCTTCTAGAAGCTTAGCAGAGTGTGGCTCAGTGCTATGGCTTTTGTTCTATCTGGATTTAACTAATGCAGGTCCCTTCCCCAAAACTGCCTAAAAATAAGGAATTTTAAAGTATTTCATTTGGATTAGTAGGCAGGAAAGAAAATTAAATTCCAAAGACTGGCTGATAAAAGAGATTAAAATTTGGAGTTAGAAAGTCAATATTTCATGCAGAGATACCACAGCTGCTAACACCAACACAGGCTGGAGGAAGAAGTCAGCTTACCAGAAGTGAATCAGTTGGCTACAGCCATTTGTTGAGCATCTATTGTAGCCAAAGAACATATATGCATAGCCCATGTACATAGACAACAGTGTGTTGAAAGCCAGGGGAGGGAGATGGTGCGACTGGGCGGAGTGGACAAAGAGGGCGTAAGTGGGGGACATCTGTAATAGTGTCAACAATTAAAAAGTGCACAAAGAGCATCCAATCTTCTCCCACAATAAGATTCTGCACTGATTTGGGAAACAAAACAAATAGATGAAGAAAACTTGTATAAATTTCACTTGTCAATAAATTCAAATGGAACAATAATACATGGGAATAAAGAGGGCACCATATAGAACAGAAAGCATAATCATGGAACATTCACTGAAAAGATGTATTTGAAGCTACATTCTGCAGGTAATGAGGGACATTGACAGAGAGAAAAGAAAGGAATGGCGCTTGATGGGAGGGAAATAAAAAGGGATGCGCAGAATAAAGCCAGGAGGTTGAGTGTGCAATGACTCTAGCTTTTAAAATATACCCATGCCCAGAGATTATGACTTCATTGATCTGGGCAGGGCCCAGGCATCCGTATTTTTAAGAAAATTAGCCAACAGATCTGGTGTTCAGCCATTGTTGAGGGCATTGGGTAAAGAGACCTTGTAACGGAAAAAGGGGAAATGATGTGCTTGAAGTGGGAAACATATTTGCAACGTAGTTAAAAGACAGTTTAAGTTCCATAATTAATTTAGCTCATTAGACTATGAATTCCTCAGAAGCAGGGGTCACATTTTGATTCACTTCTGTACAAACATAATATTTAATATTTTTTAATAAATGGTTGGATAAATGAATAAATACAATACGTAAAAAAAAATCACTGTAGGCACTTGAGCCAATGGGTAAGACAATGACAATGTTTCAGAGAGATGACTTCAATATTACACAGAAGGCAAGAGAGACAGGCAGTGGCTAACATCTACTGAGTGCTCCCTATGTACCAGGCTCTTCACATGCTGCATGTTGTTTCATACTCAAACCAGTCAATTAAGTACACATTACTCTCTCTATTGAGAGAACTGAGGCCCCAAATCATTCACTGTTGATGAACAGCAAAGCTGGAATCTGGCTTCGTAAGAATGACGCAATGACTATGGTGGGGGTCTAACTGGATATAAGCGGACAGTATACAAACCAACACAGGCTCAAATTTCCGAACAGGGTTCCAGCTTCTGACCTAATCAAATGATGCAGAGGTGGCATGTGATTTAATTAAGGTATT
This sequence comes from Myotis daubentonii, assembly GCF_963259705.1. Lineage (NCBI taxonomy): Eukaryota > Metazoa > Chordata > Mammalia > Chiroptera > Vespertilionidae > Myotis > Myotis daubentonii. The sequence goes on along the minus strand of NC_081843.1, from coordinate 108,401,482 downwards.
TACCTAACTACAAGATTAGAGCTCTTAAGAGTAATCAGGCAGGTGGGTCAACATCTGGTGTTTCTAGAAAATCATTTCTATGGCTTTGATCCTTCTCACATAGGATTCTGTTAGAAATGTAATAGAAAATAAAACATCCCATTGCACTTTGTTTTGAAATAGGAAATATCATTGCTCTGTAACTTAGGGGCAACTGTTTACCAGCCATTGTTTCTCTGTTTACATGTAAAGAAACGTTTTCCTTTCATCCTTTCGGAGCTCATCTGAAAAGAAATAGCTCCACTCTACCTGGCGCTGGGTATTACCTAGAACAGCAGGACTGCACGTCAATGGAAAAAAGAAGTCACTGATCTGGAGGGTTCCTCACACTCATTTGTTAAAGGTTAAGATTGAATTTAACAGGTCGCTCTGCATGACCTTACACTGGGAACTACAAGAGAGCCAGCCACTCAAAACAGTAAATTTGCTTTAAAATTAACTAAAACTGAGGACATATTAGTTAATATTATCCCTACCAAGGATAAATAAAAGACCCCAATTTAAAAAATGAAAAACTTAGCCATCCTAAGGAAGGAGATGGGAAAGCATCCTATCAGCACTGAGCAACATTGATATAAACAAGTGAAGCACATTAATTGCTCTGTGATTCTTTGGGGAACCAGAAACAGGATCTTTTGAGAGGCTCTGTGTTTAGATATAAGCAGGAGCCAATTTACATGAACCACATTTGCAACATATTGCCAATGGAAACACAGCCAAGTGCTTCTCTTCTAAAACACTTCAACTTTGTGACTTCAACCACAAAAATACATACAAACTTTGCATACTTTCCACTCTACCTCCTTTTTGTATTAATAATCTTAGCACTTGAAAACCTTGAATTCCCTGTTAACAGTTTAAGCTCCATCTCAGTAATTACTCTCTCTGAAAGGTTCATTCATTCATTAATGAAATGTGCTCATCTTTTTAAATAACAAGCTTTTAATGTCCCTCTTTCTATTATAAAGAGCACCACCTATATATATAAAAGCCTGAGCGACCATCCGACCGTTCAACCATTCTACCAGTAGCTATGATGCTCACCGCCAGGGACCAGACGCTTAATGCACAGGCATGGAAACATCGATCAGACTGATGAGTCTCAGAGGGAAGTGGGGAGAGGGGAGGGTTGGAAGAGATTAACCAAAGATCTCACATGCAAACTAGAGGCCCAATGCACAGATTAGTGCACCAGTGAGGTCCCGTGGCCTGGCCTGTGGAGACTGGGCCAAAACCAGCAGTCCAACATCCCTTGAGGGGTTCTGCATTGAGAAAGGGCACAGGCCAGGCTGAGAGACCCACCAGTACATGAATCTGTGCACCAGGCCTCTAGTTTGTTTATAACTGGCATCCAAGCTTCAATACTCGAATTGGGAGCTTCCTCTTTGCACTGGGGACACTCAGCGATGCTCCTGTGACAGTCTCAAAGAAAACAGCAGCATCTGAGCTCACATTAGCACTAGCTGACTGCCCTTTGGCAGAGACACTTACCCTCTGGGTCTCTCGGATTACCTGGAAGGGTACTTTGAGAGTGGAAGGGTCTTTCTACCATATAGCATGTAAGATTGGGGCTTCTCCATAGGTCAGCCTAGGAGGGCTGCTCTGAGAAAGATACAGGCCTCGTCAGGGTTGCATGGAGGAGACACAGAAATCTTCCTGGCAAGGGACAGGGACTGTCACTTTATATCATAGCCATAAATTCCATTTCTTTCCATTTTCACTCCCTACACGTCTCATCCTCATTCACGCTGTGTCCTATTTTTTCATTTCAAAATGAAAAAAAGGGGAAGTGAACGATGATAAAACAGTGCAAAGGTTACATAATCAAAGGCAGAACTCAAACCATAAAACAAGTTGCTACAGTAAAACCACCAAACCCCAAATGGAGAAAAACACCACCAAGAGAGGCAAGGTCTTCGTCTAAGTTCGGTGCATGGAAATGAAAGTATTTGGGGGAAGAGAGTTGATCCCACAGGCGGGTCCCTGTGGTCATTGCCCTTAATATCTAGAGGAGGCTGAGACCGAGGTCCTGCCATCTGCAGAACACAACATGCAAAGTTCTGTGCCCAACACACAGCCCGGATTTTTCCTTTCCCAACCAGTTGTGCACACAGGACATTCTTTCTTTCCCTTTCCCTTCCCCTTTCCCTTTCTCAACTTACTACTTTCCATGGAGGCTAGGTTTTAGTCGTCTTTCTTTCACTGTCATGCAGTGCTTTGCAATAAGTGCCTGTTGGATTAAAAGCTCTAAATGGAGCCTGTTCTACTAACACAGCTCTTTTCATTGCAAGTACACTGATGAGATGACCTGTTTCTACACATACAGACCAGCTCTGCATGACTACTATGTGGGAACTTCTTGCAACAAATTGATGGTTTGGATGTTAAGTTTTAAGCCAGATAGCCATAAACCTCAATGATCAGAGAACTTGAGATATAATATTTTTGACCTGAAAAACTTCTCCTGACTTCCTTACTTTATGTATAGCACTCAAGTAATATATGTCAGTAATTTGAATATTAGTCTTTAAAGTTGGTATTTCAAAGCCTTTTCTTCTTATTCTAATATCAGAAAAAGTGGGGCGAGGGAGAAATTCGGCAATTCTACATGACAAAAAAATCACTTTAGATGTTCATAAATATTAACACTCTTTCTACTTCAAAACTCTAATTACAGTTTGTTTCACCCTGAATGACAGCCAAAGACTTTCCTTTAATTTTTTTAACCAAGCCAAATTGAGAGAAAACTGAACATAATTTTCCATAGCACCTTCAGTTAATAATCTTCTTACTTACGAAATTGTTCTAAGTTCATTTTCTTATCACAAAAAGAAAGTAAGGAAGTCAGGAGAAGTTTTTCAGGTCAAAAATATTATATCTCAAGTTCTCTGATCATTGAGGTTAAGTACAAAAGTAAGGGGAATATTTCCACATACAAGTATCTGTCCCCACTTCCCTTTGCATGCAAAACATTCTCTGAAAACAGTAGTGATAGTAACAACAATCTGAAATTCCAACTTTGCTCAAAGCTTTACACACATTATCTCATCTAACTTCCAGAACAACCTTATGAGATCAGTCTTGTTATCCCCATTTTACAGATAGAGAAACTGAGGCTTAAAGAAGTAAAGCAACTTGCTCAAGTTTCTTCTGGCAACTTTTTTCTTTCTTCTTATAGAAAAGGGAGAAGAAGGACTTGCCCAAAATTTCACACCATAAGAAAATGAAAGAGAGAGGGTTGGGCCACTTTAAAATTTTGAGGAAAATGATGCTAAGAAAATTAATTTACATGGAAGCATGGGTGACAAGATCAGATTCCTTCCTCTCCTCCCAGTTGAAAGGTATTGACTCCTTTTCACACATCAAACAGGAAGAAGCCCCTGGGTGATGGGAAAGGGAGCCCATTTTCATTGACCAATAGTGTGGCTGTGGGCGGGATCTAAAGCCATCTTGGGTCTCAACTTTTTTCTCTCTAACATGGAAAGAAGACCCTAGCCTGTTCTACTCAGTGGAGCGTCAAATAAGATATGTTAGTAATTTGAATATTAGTCTTTAAACTTGTTATTTTATGAGGATCTGAAGGGTCCTGGGTTCTATTCTGGTCAAGGGCATGTACCTTGGTTGCAGGCTCAATCCCTGGCCCTGATCGGGGCATTGTGCAAAGGCAACCAATCAATGTGTCTCTCTCACATCGATACACTTCTCTCTCTCTCTCTCTCTCTCTCTCTCTCTCTCTCTCTCTCTCTCTCTCCACTCTCTCTAAATATCAATGGAAAAATATCCTCAGGTAAGAATGAATAACATGGAAATGAGAAAGAGTTGTCTCTTGAGTTGGTGGTGAGGGTTAAATGAGATAACCTATGAAAAGCCTATGTAGTCGTCACTAAAGAAAGAAAATTGGGAATAAAAGAAACTCTACCAAATCATCAATGGAAGAGAGAGTCCTGGGGCTCAGAAACTGGAATTCAGAAGCCTTTAATCTTGGAATAACTCAGTCTCCACATTCAGAAGCTACTGGCCCCTGTCAGCACCAGAAGGGGCTGGAACCCACTGTCCCCGCCCATGCCCCGTCCCAGGAACACTTCCCTCCTCCTGGCTCTTAGGAGCAAGTCACCTGATCCTACATAGGCCTTCCCTGCACCCCATTCATAGCCACAGGGCCATCTGTGAAACACAGTTCATTATACAAAACAAGGTGCATCCAAAATTCAATGTCAGATAGCTCTGTATCCCAAGGACAACAATCTTCTCTTCCTTTAAACTTCCTCACCCCAACCCTTGATGGGCCTGAGCTCACAACCACGAGCTAAATGCAAACATGCTGAAGCGATCTCCCCTTATATAAGTCTATCAGGTAGGTATGAGCAGGGAGTCAAAGTAGGGAATAATTCTGTATATGCCATGGCAAATCCCTGTATTGCTGACGAAAAGCTATAGAATCTGTTACATAACTTTTTTAAGCAAGTAAAAATTAAACCGAAAGTTTCCATGAAGCCACTCAAAAAGGTTCACTCATCACCCAACTATTATATATATCTATACATATAAAGGCCAATAGGCTAAGTATCCAACTATCCGACCAGTCGCTATGACACACACTGACCACCAGGGGGCAAATGCTCAACGAGGAGCTGCTGAGCTGCAGTGACTTGGCAGCAGCGGTTCTTAGGTGAGGCACCCCAAAACCGGAGAGGAGGGAGACTGATTCCTCATGGGACCACGTGATTCCATCTTCGTCCGTGGGTTAGGTTGTTACTGGGGCACTGTCGGCCCTGAATCTGGTTTACTGCACACTGGCATTTGCGTTCCACACCCGGTATGACAGCAACTTTGTAGAGTGCCCTCTCACACTCTGGGACTTCTCGGGGGATGTCGGAGACCCAGTTTCAGACCGATCCCCGCAGGCCAGGCTGAGGGACCCCACCTGCCAGAGGGGCCCCACTTACTCCACAGACACCTTTCAAGCCTTGGTGCCACCCCAGGTGTGGCTGGCCTGGGAGGGACCGTGAGAGGTTGGCTCCAGGGCGCCTCCAGTACATCCAGCCCATCTCACCCAGTCTCATCCCGCCAGCCACCTTCTAATTAATTTCCTTTCAATGTGCATGAATCTGTGCACCAGGTCATTAGAATTGTATATATAATTGTACCTAATGATTCAATCATATATACAATTGAATCATATTTAGGCCTTAGTTCTAAAATCCCCTCTAAATAATATATTTTTGTTCTGTACTACAGTTCTTTCTCAATGATCAAAACCCAATATCCTTCGGGGAGATGATTTAAAATAAGTATCATAGCCTGACTGGCGTGGTTGAGCATCGACCTATGAACCAGGAGGTCACGGCTCGATTCCCAATCAGGGCACATGCCGGGGTTGCGGGCTCAATCCCCAGTGTGGGGTATACAGGAGGCAGCTGATCAATGATTCTCTCTCATCATTAATATTTGTCTCTCTCTCTCTCTCTCTCTCTCTCTCTCTCTCTCTCTCTCTCTCCCTTCCTCTCTGAAATCAATAAAAATATATTTTTAAAAAATAAAATAAGTATCATAAATATTTCCAATTCCTTGAGTCATATTCCACAGAGAGACATTATAGGAACCTAAACATGAAGAGCCTTTGAATACTTTAGCCCAATTAAGGTCAACAACCATGAAGGCAAGGAAACCTCATTCCATCCGTACAGTGTCTAATGTTAACACCACAAGGAAAATAGTTAGGAATGTCATTTATGATATAACTATGCATGGGGGGGGGGGGAGGCAGGGAATGTAAAAGTAGATTAGTAGGGGAAAAATGTAACATTTTAAAATAGTTATTTCTGTGTAGTGCAACTCTAAGTAATTTCTCCTTCTTTCTGCCTTTGGTATTCTCTACAATAGTTTTAAAATAAAAATGAAAATCCAAATTTCCTAAAATATAGGATACCATCATTTTTACTTTACTTTTTTATTAAAGTGATGTACAGTTTCCATACAGAAAAAAAAATATGTTTTAAGTATACAATTTAAAGAGCATTGACAAATGGACACAGTTGTATGACCACTCCCACAATTATGACAAAGAACAATTTCATTATCTCAGCAAGTTCTCTCATACATCTTTGTAGTCTCATCACCCCAGCCCCCAGTCTTTGGCAAATAGTGATCTTTTTTCTATCATAATGGGTTTGCCTTTTCTAGAATTTCATATAATTGATGTTATACAATATGAAGACTTCTGTAACTGGCTTTTTAAATATTTTTTTTATTGATTTTAGAGAGAGAAGGGAGAAAGAGAGAGAGGAGACAAACATTGATGTGAGAGGAAAACAGTGATTGGTTGAATCCCGTATGCACCCCAACCGGGGATCAAACCCACTACCAGGCAAATATTTGAGTGAGTATTTATGTTAAAGTAATTTGTAAACTTAAAAGTGCTACACAAGGCATTATGCTTACTTATGTTAAGTGAACACAGTTTTGTAAAAAATAATTTCATATTTACCATTAAAATTTTTCTATCAGGCCTACTATTGTTATGATCCATAAAAAGAAGATAGTCAAAAACATCTGTATAAGCAACTGCAAAAGTAAAACACTTGATAAAGAGAACTGAGTTTCTGTAATATGTATATCTCACTTAATGAAGTTAAGAAAGATATGACAACATTTCCTTTCAAATAAGGAAGTGCTGATCATCTGTGAGATTAAAATCTTGAGAGCATAGACGACTGATGGGAAAAAAATATACCAGTATTGTTCTGATTTTTAGTAATGGCTATCTTTTCCAATACTGCAATCTCCTTGTGGACAGGAGGCATATATCTATTATAAATCTACTAGAAGCCCGGTACATGAAATTCATGCACAGGTAGGGTCCCTAGGCCTGGCTGGTGATCAGGGCTGATTGGGGCCTTCCAGCTGCCAGCCTGGGCCTTCCTTCCTTCCACGCTTCCCCCTGTGGTCAGCACACTTCATAGTGAGCAACTGAACTCCTGGTCTCCCAGTGGAACTCCCAAGGAGACACTTTGCATATTAGCCTTTTATATATATAGATTTCTCTCACAGCACCTACAATAAGACTTTATTCCACATTAACTTAATGTATGGAATGTACCAAGCATCCAACTCTGACAGAGAGTCCCCCCCTGCCAGCACCATCAGAAAGAGAGTGGCTGCACAACCCTGGCTCACTCAGGACAGCCCCAGCTTAAGCCTGTTGTAAGGTAATAGTAATCTCCTCCATTCCCAAAGGGTCATGTTTGGCAAGAGAAATCATACCTTTGCTCTAATCATAAGCCTTTGTCATGTTCTCTCTACTTTTCCACAACTTTTAAGGTAAGGAATTCTAGAACATTCTGGCTCAGATCCTGACTTTATTTTACTCTATGAGCAAATAGGATAAGTGTAGACCTTGAGGACTGTATCCCTGTTCCATTTTTATGATGGTTGTATGGAGGACTACAGACCCTTAGGGGGAAAGTTTGTCTTTGGGAGACTAAGCAGAACCACAAGCCCACCTTGCCCTGTGAGGACAAGGCCACCAAGAAGCTCCACTGAAAGGCAAGAAATCTCGGGTTTCCACCCCAAATAAGCACATGACCTGGGGGGAACCTTTCGCCTCCATCCAGGTCCCCCACAGGTTTAGCAGGCGGGTCTGGGGACTTAGGAGGATAATTGGATCACATCTGCTAATCATTTTGATTTCCAGAGAAACAGATGCCAAATCAGTTCCTGGCTTTGTTAGAGAAATGTCACAAAGACCAGGCTGTGGGAGAATTTCTCCCTGGTCAGAACTTCGGGGAGATTATCCTGATCTAGCCTTCAGCTTCCATCGAATACATGTAGCAGTAATAATACAGGAGCTTGACTCCCACCCACAGCAGTGCTGAGAAAGTGGACAAGGAGGGAACCCCTCGGGAAAATGGCGGCACACGACTGTTATGTCAGGAAATGCTCGCAGGAGCAGCCAAGTTTTAAACATAGGGAATAACCTTGAAGATAACTAAAGTAAAAGCAGTCCACATTGTTTGTAGTTATATAAATAAAGTTCAGGTCAGGGCACTGAACCTTCGACTTCTGGTTTCTAATCCCCCCTCTGCTCTGGTCTTGGCAGTGATGGAAGCAGGTATGTGGCAGCCCCCACACTGTCCCCGAAAAGGAAGCACCACCTCCCTTCTTCCCCAGGGTAAGTTCATCCTGCTTAATCCTAGATGTCTCAAGTTCAATAAAGGAGCTCTGGAGACATGGTCTGATCCTAGGGAAAGTGCGAAGCAAGGTGACCAGGCAGGTGCTCCTGAGGACATGAAATTTATTCACTTATGTCAAATTAACAAGTTTATGTCACCCCAGACCTATAAAGAGTAGGACCTATATCCAAAATTTAATTCTGGTAACAGGTTCACATATCTCCCTTTTTCCTCTTTATTACTTCTTAGCTACCCCACTTTATTACCCAAAGGTGACAAGTCATTTCACCTCTTCATATTTTAGTTTTCTCATCAGCAAAGTTGGTGGGGCAGTTGGGAGCCGAACAGGGACTACATTTAGGCAACAACAAGCCTGAGTATTCGAGAAGCCCCACCCTTTTCCATGAGGCAAAGGCATACCTATTAGCTCCCTAGCCCAGTCATCCCGGCAAAGTGTGGGGACTAAAGTGCAAGGAACCTGAGGCACCAAAGGCAAAGGCAAGCTCAGTCTGTTGCTACAACAAAGGATGATTACGGTGTCATCAGAGCCAAACAAGGTTCCATAAAACACTTCATTTACCCACAGCACACATTTCTTTTCCTTCTGCCTTCAACTTGGGGCTTACAGTGAAGTGCCTTGCCTACTCATTGGCCCCAGACAACTTGTCCCCATCTGCCCTGTCTATAGGAAGGGCACAGAGCCAGAAGCTAAAATAAAACAATGACCAATTGTGTGGCTTTGGCACGGGCATCTAAGCTCCGGCACCGCTTTTCTTTACCTGTGCAATGAAGGGTTGGTTTCTGTGGACTTTATGAGTCCTTCAAATTCAAATACCTCCATTTCCCTAAAACTCCCTACTCTTTCTTTTATATCTCCTCCATTCCATATTCTTACAGTTGTGCTCATGCACCTAGGCTCCTATATATTTAATCATCCGGCAGAGGCTAAATAGCCCAGAAATTAAAAATCCCAACTTTGGATTCAGAGAAACCAGAATTCAAGGTCCAGTCTTGCTACATAGCAGCTGTGTGACTTTGGGTAAGATATCTTGCCTTATCTGTAAAATTAGATTAATAATACAATGTGCTTTATAGGGTTGTTGTAAGGATTAAATGAGATACTGCGTGCAAAATGCTTAGCACATATTCACTCAGTGATTCAAGCACTTACTGTGTGATGGCCACAAAACTGGACCTTGGGAGTGCAACAGTGAGCAAAACAAGATTCCATGGATCAATAACCCCAAGGTTATTGGCAATGGATTTTGAGGCTACTTGGTTTTTATAATAAATTTTTTTCTTTGGATTTGCTTTCTCTGAAAAGTCAAGATGCTTTAAAAAATTAAATTAGAAGTGCAAATTAGTTCATTTCCAGTTCTCATTTTATCATCACAAAACAGGACTGTGTTTTTTTAAATAGTAAGTAACTATATCATTGCAGAAACTCCAGTCTTGTGTTCGTGAAGAGCTGTCTGTGACTGGTGAAGGATATCTTTTTTTTATTGATTGATTGATTGATTTTTTTACAGAGGGGAAGGGAGAGGGACAGAGAGTCAGAAACATCGATGAGAGAGAAACACCGATTAGCTGCCTCCTGCAAACCCCCCACTGGGGATGTGCCCGCAACCAAGGTACATGCCCTTGACTGGAATCGAACCCGGGACCCTTCAGTCCCCAGGCCAACGCTCTATCCACTGAGCCAAACCGGTCAGGGCAGGATATCTTATTGGCTTCCATTTCCACTGCGAATCGCAGACTATTGGGTTTGGAAAAGTTAAAGAACACCCTACCCTACCCTCTCACTTCCCCACAAGGAAACTGAAGTCCAGAGAGGCTAGGTGAGCAGCCCGAAGCCATGCAGCCAGTGTCAGGACCTCTAACAATGTCTGGACGGTTACCTTCAGGACTGCACCCAAGGGCATCCTAGGACAAGAGACCCGCAGGCTGCCCGTGACTCTCAGGTGCTGCAATCAAGACCCATGGACACAGCTTCCCTGTGGTCCCACAACCTATTTGGGTGAATATAATTTTTAATGGCTTGACCTTGCCCTGCTGGCCCTAGAGAGGCTGCCGAGTGGGTGCCCCCGGGGTCCTACCAAGTCCTCCACCCTCTCTGTTAGGTAACTCACAACATGGAAGGCCCACCTGCCCGTGGAGCTCTGAGAAAAGCTCATTCTGTGCTCCAATCAAATTCTGAAGTGAGCCCTAGCTGGTTTGGCTCAGAGCGTTGGCCTGCAGACTGAAGGGTCCCAGGTTCAATTCCCGTCAAGGGCAAATGTCTGGGTTGTGGACTCGATCCCTAGTGGGGGGTGTGCAGGAGGCAGACAATCGATTCTCTCTCATCATTGATGTTTCTATCTCTCTCTCTCCCTCTCCCTTCCTCACTGAAATCAATAAAAAATATATATTTTAAAAAATTCTGAAGTGATTCCTTTGTGGGAAACTCAGATCAATCCTGTCTGGACTTCCCTTTCATCGGCTCATTTCCTGAGCATTTGTCATGCACAGCACTCCCTGTAGAACACTCCAGAGACCGGGGACTTTCAGAAGGACACCTTTGTTGTTGGCTGGTAGACTCCCTCAGAGCTGGCCTGGGAAGCTGGTTAACATGTACTTTGCTTGTGGGATATACTTATCGGTGAAATAATTTTGTTTTGTTTGTTTAATTGAGTGACATCACCAAGTGCAAGAGACAGAAAAAGTAACTGGGTTGGGGGTCAAGGAGTGTCTACACAGCCATTTCCGGGAACTGATGAAACATCTGGAAAAGCAAACACATATGGCACTTATGATGCACCAGGCACACTTCTATGAGCTCTACACTGATCAACTCACTTCATCTTGAGAAAACCCCTAAGAGGTAGGTGTTAGTTACCTCACTTTATATGAGAAACCAGGCACAGAGTCAGCAGGTGACTTGCTCATTGTCAGGCAGCTAGTAAGTGGCAACGCCAAGACGATGAACGCACCGCACATATTTTTACCACCATGCTACACCTAACACAGGTAATCTGAGAAAAGAAATTAAAACAAACTTTTAATGTCCATTATATAAGCAATTCAGGTTAAAGTATTTGGGGATATAAGATGCACAATGCATTGATGATTATCTGCTGTTCTTCAGTAAAGTATAATCAGGTAGTTTGAGTTTAATGTTTATAGTCATTTTCATTCCCAACTCATTCTCACTGAAATCTGTAATAATCATAAAACATTCTAGGGGAATGTATGTATTGTTGTGGGCTAAACTGTGACTCCCAAAACTCGTATGTCCAAGCCTGAACCTCAGAATGCGACTGCATTTGGAGATAAGACCTTTCAGGGGTAAATAAGTTAAAATGAGGCTGCTGTGGTGTGTCCTAATGCCATCCGATGGGTGTCCTTATAAGAAGAGATTAGGACACACCAGGGATGTGTGGCCATGAGGAAAGATCGTGTAATGACAGTGGGAGGGCAGCCATCTGCAAGCAAGAAATGAGCGCTTGACAAAAACAGAATCCACTGGTATCTTTACCTTCACCTTCCGCCCTCCAGAACCGTGAGAAAGTAAATTTCTGTCGTTTCAGCCACCCGCCTGGTATTTGATTACGGCGGCCCTCGGAAACGAATACAGCCATGGAGACACGGCTCTCCTCTCCCTCAATGGCCAGTCCTTACTGTCATGTTTCTAGAATTCTGGTTTGTCCACCCCATCTCCTTCTTTACCTTCCCTCCGCATGTCAAATTGCTCCTCCTCTTCTCTACGCGATCATGCCGAGTTTTAAAATGCCATCTACTGCTCTGGGGAGAGGATCATTTCTAAAAGATACGCATAAATGCGGACAACTTTTTTCTTTTTAGCAAGGTCAGGATAAAGGGTCAGAGTGGCTCTCCAAAATCAGAAGCATTTCAGAGCCAGAAGCTTTGGTCACAGGTCGTTTTTATTAAAAATGTTAATTCACATTCATTATTTTTTAAATATCAAACAATCTGAGTATATAAACTTAAAAATAGAAGCTACCCCTACATGCTGACCATCCGCCAAATCTTTCTCCAAAAAAACAGCCACTATCGGCTATTTAGTGTGTAGAACTCCTGCTTTTAGTTCTGTAAGCACTGCTCTAGCAAAGGTCTCACTGCCTGGGAGAAAAGATACCTCCCTGGCTTCGAGAGTTGGAGACCCAGTGGTGCCTCCCTCCCCTACGTATCCGCCAGCCAGCGCAGAATGCCAGCCCTTACAGACAGCCTTCTATAAAGTGCTAATAAAAGAAGCCCAGAATTGCTTAAACATTAGATAAGTAACTAGTCAGATTTATTTGTTCCTGATACAACATGCCAACCCTTGCAGTTGAAAATTAAACAATGAGACACTTCCCTTTCTGTTCCATAAAGCAATAACCTGTTTCCCTGGTACATAGCCAGAGGCCAAAGGGTAGGTGATTTATCACAAAAGAAGAGGGAGGATTGCCAAGGGTAACAATGGGGCAGCGATATCCTTGCTCCTGCTGTAAGGCACCGGCTTAATTAAGCCCTGATTCCCAACAACGTAAGGGCGAGTTCAGTCTCCGTAAAACCAAGGGGGCCAGCCAGATCGCAGAAAACACGTAGGAAGTAATAGACACCATATTAAAACCACCCTTTTTGTGTGGCCAAGAGCTATAGTTTTGGGAATCAAAAGACTACTGTGTTATAATCTACTTTGCTCCATTAAAGATCTCTGATAACATTTTATACAGTCATGCAAATTAATGTAGGTCAAACTACCAGGAACTGAAAGAAATGAAGACAGGCCTTAGGAAAAAGATGCAAAGCCATTAAGAAAATAAAATTCTGTCTCTTTAAACATGAAGATATATATATAATTTTTAGGTTATTTCTCATGAGAATTGCTTTGTATATGTGTGTATGTGTCTTCTGTGTTTGAAATCTCTGTGTTCATTCCCATAATCATGTGATAGCTGAGCCTATTTTAAAACTTGCTGGAAATGACACTGAAGAAATGGGAAGTAGAATTAATAAGTAGATGAGGAGGAAATGCAAATTTTATAGCTGCTAAATTTTGTTTGCAGAGTCAAACATATAAATGGGACAGGTGACTGTGGCTATATACAGTATACAGTCCCAAACAAGATAATTTAAATTAAGTACTTAGATAATGAGTGTGAAAATATTTGTAATGTTGTGTACAAAGAAGAGATGGATGACATGTTTCATGGAGTAGGAAGGACACATTCCTAAGGACTATACTAACACAGCAGATATTTATTGGGTGCTAACTATACACCAGGCATTACTGAGTGCTTTACATATATTAGCTCATTTAATTTCCACCACAACCCTGTGCGGTAGGTTCTATTATTGTCCCTATTTTACTGATGAGGAAAATCAAGGTCTAAAAATGCTAAGTGGCTTGCCCCAAATCACATCATTAACAAATGTTTGTGAAGTTGATGAGTTGGCCATCTGGCTCCAAGTCCCAAGCTCATCCTGAGGTAGAGATTTTGCAAAGTAACACACACACACACACACACACCAGTCTTGGCATGTCATACATTCTATTATTACCAAATTATGTGTATGTACCTAAATATACATTACAGGGTTTTTTTAGTTTTGTTTTTTGGTGTTTGTTTGTTTTTTGTTAATCCTCACATGAGGATATTTTCCCATTGATTTGTAGAGAGAGTGGAAGGGAGGGAGAGATACAGAGAGGGAGAAACATCAATGTGAAAGAGACACATCAATTGGTTGCCTCCTATATGCTCCCTGACCAGGGCCAGATCAAGTTTGCAACCTAGGTACGTGATCAGAATGGAACCCAGAGCCCTTCAGTCCCCAGGCTGACGCTCTATCCACTGAGCCAGACCAGCTAGGGCTACATTACAGTTTTAGTCCATCATACTTCTGCACATGCTCTTCCCTGCATTCAGATCGCTCCTCTATGTGTGTTCTTCCTAATGGATAGCTAGTCATTCTTGGGAATGCTGCTGAGACATCATCTATCTAAGATCCTTCCCAGTCCTTCCTTGCCCATAGCAGAACTAATCTCTTTCTCCATATAATTTCTGTGCCAGTTAATACTTACATTTTTACATATACCACATTGGCAGAGATACTGCCAGCTGGGACTGAGAGGGACAGAGAGAATACAAAATGAAAGAAACTTCTGCAAACAGGAAGTAGGCTGCAAAAAAAAAAAACCACCCCTGCTTGGGTGCAAATACATACTACTTTTCATGAAAAAAAAAAAAAAAAAAAAAAAAAAAAAAAAAAAACAATGGTTCAGAGGTTGGAAATAAGAGCAGAGAGTGGAGCCAAGAGCCATGAAAAATTCTTTCCAGGCCTTGATTCCTAATCAAGAACTATAACCTGTGCCCAGCTGGATTTCAGAAGTCCCATGAACCCAGGACTCCTATGCACATTCCATTTTCCCTAGTTAACAACCTGGTCTACAGTGGTTAGGCTAGCCCAGACCCCCACTGCAGGCTGGCTGTGGGAAGATGAGATAACTTGTCTCTTCAGTTTGTAGGTCTTAGGATCTAGAGGAATTGTATTAAAGCAGCTCTACTTAAGGCACCACACCCAAGGAGACTCCACCCTTGGACCTAATTTTGTAGCCAACATCAGGGCCAGGTGTTATGCTAGGCACTGAGGCTATAGTGATGACCAACACAGCTGTAATCCTTTCTCTCGATACCGACTAACGGGAAAGGCAGATATTAATAAACACCAGCATTTATATTTATAGATTGAGGTAAGTACTAAGAGAAAAGAACATGCCGTGAGGAGAGAAAGGAGAGACAGAATTCAGAGTTGGAGGCTCCGTCTAAGGATGGGTCCTTTAAGCGTAGATCTAAAAGAGGGTGGGGGTTAGCCAGGTGAGAGCTGTGGGAAGAGACCTCCAGGCAGAGGAAACAACCTGCACGAAGACCCCGAGTGAGGGAAGGGCTTGATGGGTCAAAAAACCGCGAGGGCGAGGGAGGCAATGTGACGTGGGCATAATGAGCAAGAGGAGTTAGTCCCAGTTGGAAAGGGAGGCCACGCCGGAACCTGTGGGCCATCATAAGGATTTGCAGGGCCTGGGAAGGATCTGAGGCAGAAGAATGGCATGACTGAATATACTTCATTTAAAAGACCACTCTGAAAGTGATGTGGAGAACTGACTGGGAGAGCAGGAACAGAAGGGGAGCCCTCCCAAGAGCCTCTGGCTGTGGAACAGAGGGTGGACTGTCCCCAGGTGGAGGTAGAGATGGAGGGATGTACATGAATTTAAACAATATTGAGAGGTATATAGTCAATAAGACTTTAATCCACTGAGTCCAGCAGAACAAGCTAAACTTCTTATTAAGATCACTGAACGCAAAAGCCAAACCCCATTAAAATTTTTCTGAGTGATTACCTAACGTTGGACTATTTAGTCATGACTCTGCTTTTTCTAAAATTACTCTCCAAAAATAGATGCATCCTGGTGTTATTCCATGTCTAGAGAAAGGAAACAGAGGGATCATTTTCTAAACTTTTTTTTTTTACTAGAAATTTGGATTGCTTTTATAAAATAATCCAGTTACATAACTGCAGCACCCAAGATGAACTTACATTATACAGAATACTATTTAGGCGAGTCAGTTGTGTGTTTCCATTTTATTGCTACTGGGTAGTCATGTAAAACCTTAAGTTATAGTGTTTTGCCTGGCTACCGCGATAATACAGATAACAGACCCATAAGACTGCTGATATAAATAAGCTAAGGGTGATCCTTTGAAAAGCTGGCCCTTTCCCCCAGGTCGGTTCCAAGGCGGGTGCAATGAAGGGGTATGTTCTGAGTTAGATGCTTCCTGTTCTGGTTACACTAATTGAATCTCTCCCACATGAAACACCAAGCATCTAGGACCTCAGAGAGACAGCCTAGACAGGACTAAAGGACAACAATTATTTGATTGCACATTTTAGAAACTGAGGTCAAGCAATTGAGGAGGGTTTTCTTAGGTATCTGCTTCAGAATTTCATTTGTCAAAAAAAGACATTTATCCTCCAGAGCAATGTTCCTAAAAGTGTGGTGTGGGGGCCATCTGCATGCATCAACATCACCCAAGGTGCGCATGGAATGAAGATGCTATTCCAGCTCAGCCCCTTAAACTCTGTCTTAAGCCCCCGAAGTAATCCCTACTTCTTTACACTAGAACTTAAGTGCTGGCACCACAGAAAATACACTATCATGGCTTGAATAAAATTTCTGAGTAAATGCAACATTATCTAGTTTGATAGACAGACATAAAATCATTACCCCCAAAAAGAGAGATTTTCAGTAGAATTATAAATCCACTACTTTATGAGGAGAGTAACAGGATTCAAAACACATAAACATTTAAAATCTTTCAGCCTTCATAATTTAAAAACTTACTGCTGGCTGTCAAAACTAAAGCGGTCATTCCAGACTGTGTTGCCCAGTGGTTGAGCATCAACCCATGCACCAAGAGGTCGTCAATTTGATTCCTGGTCAAGGCACAGGCCCAGGTTGCGGATTCAATCCTGGTGAGGGCCAGGCAAGAGGTAGCTGATCGATGTTTCTCTCTCTCCCTATCCCTTCCTCTCTCTCTAAAAATCAATTAAAAAATATTTTTTAAAAAACCTAAAGTGGTCAAAGCAAAGTCTGTTTTCTCTTTTCAGGGGGTTTAGCATAGAATATGGTAAATATAATTGATTTTTTTACAGAGAGGAAGGGAGAGAGATAGAGAGTTAGAAACATCAATCAGCTGCCTCCTGCACATCTCCTACTGGGGATGTGCCCGCAACCCAGGTACATGCCCTTGACCGGAATCGAACCTGGGACCTTTCAGTCCACAGACTGACACTCTATCCACTGAGCCAAACCGGTTTCGGCAGAATATGGTCTTTAAACTGGAAGTGAGCACAAGGACAGTGTCTGGGGTGCAGATGATGTTCTGTTTCTTTTTTTTTTATTGATTAAGATATTACAAATATGTCTTTATCGCTCCATTGTCCTCTCATTCCCCCAGTCCTGACCTCACCCTCACCCCCTGTTGTCTGTGTCCATTGCTTATACTTATATGCATACATACAAGTTCTTCAGTTGATCTCTCCCCCTTACCCCCACTCTCCCCTACCTTCCCTCTGAGGTTTGAGCAGCTGATCGATGCTTCTCTGTCTCTTGATCTGTTTTTGTTCATCAGTTTATGTTGTGATGTTCTGTTTCTTGATCTAACTTGTTATTTACAGAGGTTCTCTTTACAAAAATTTAGCAAATTAAACCCTTGTGATATGTGAACATTTCTGTGTACAGAGTATCTTTCAAAAGATTAAACTGTTGTGTGTTTTTTTAATTCCAACCCATGAAGAGTATATCTCTTGCCTTTCATGTTAATAACCCTCTATGTTGACAGCTATTGAACTGCAATGATCATTCTCATATACATTGCTTTTTGGAAATATAAACTGATGCAAGTTTTTCTTTTTTTTTAATCCTCACCCAAGGATATTTTTCCATTGATTTTTAGAGAGAATGGAAGAGAAAGGGAAATTCAGAAATATTGATGTGAAGGAAACACATTGATTGGTTGCCTCTTGCATGTGCCCCAACCAGGGAGGAGCCAGCAACTGAGGTACGTACCCTTGACCGGAATCGAACCCAGGACTGAAGGGTCCACAGGCCAACGTTCTATCCACTGAGCCAAACCAGCTAGGGCCTAATGCAAGCCTTTTGAAAAGCAATTTGATGATCAATATTTGTTCAAAGCTTTTAAAACAATTATACCCATTAACCTAGTAACTCCACTAAACAGTTGGAAAATGTAATAGGACACAGGATCCCATTCAAAAAACAACCAAAAATAATTTAAAAGAAGCAGAAGTCACCCAGCTGGTGGGGCTCAGTGGTTGAGTGTCGACCTATGAATCAGGAGATCAAGGTTTGATTCCTGGTCAGTTGGAGCATGCCGGTTGCCAATCAATGATTCTCTCTCATCATTGATGTTTCTATCTCTCTCTCCCTCTCCCTTCCTCTCTGAAGACAATAAAAATGTATTTTAAAAAAAATAAATAAACAAAAGTCAAAACCAAAAGGGATAAATTTAACCAAAAAAAAGTCGTATTTTTAAAATTTTAAAACAAAAGCAGACTAGAAGACTAAATATTATATTATATGAATGTCAATTCTCCAAAATAAGAAAAAACTTTGTGGGGGTGAACAAAAGGAGAGTAAGCCTTGAGGTCCAGGCAGTTTGGCCCTCTGGCCAGACACCTAGGGGACTGCCTGGAGCAAGGTGCCCCATTCACACAAAGGTAGCTCAAATCCTGGATCCGGTTCAGCTAGATTGAGAAAAGGGCTTAAGGTAATCCCAAATAACGACAAGCCAAGCAATGAAACATGCTGCTTCATTGACACCCAGGAACAAAGTACTAGCATGACAGCCTGGTCAACATTCACTAAGGTGTGGTCACTGCAAAACTCACCCACTGTCTTCCTGGCAAAGACAGCGATGGACCTTACAATTCTCCAGTCTGCAGAAATGCAAAAGCCTTCCCTGAGTCCCAGAGCGCAGATCCGACCACCACAGTAACCTTCTGGTCACATCTACACTAGCGAGCAGACATCACCATAGGTGTTCTCCAACCCCTCTCTATTTACAGATAAGAAAAGGTAGGTCTGGAACAGGCTTTTCCTCCTAGGTCACAAAATCATTTTAAGCCGCAACTAGAAAGTTAACTACCTGCCTTTCTTTAGTTTCCTGTTGACCCCTCTGAATATATACATCTGAATTACTGCACATACAGGGTGGGCAGGCTTGTTGCTGGTGAAAAGGGGTTCTTGGGGTGTCATGAGAAAGGGATTTTAAAGTGCACACGCGTGGGAGAAGTTTAAGTGTAGTGGCGAGATTTATTGGGGTGAAGGGAAATAATATGCCCTCAAGAATGTAGAGAGGGAGCAGGCTCTAGTAGCAACTGCTCCAAGATCCCTGATACTCCTCCATACATCTTCTTGGTTTTCAGGAATGAGCAGGCTTTCTTTCAAACTATCCAACCTACTTGCAAAGGGAAGGCCCTCCCTCAACCAGTTCCTTCCCTGGACCTTCCATGTCCTTATCTAATCTGATTATTTCCCCACTTAGATATCTCCCCTTTATGGTTGCCATCTTGGCTTCTGCTCATGAGCCTAGCAGAGGAATTTTCCCACACGTGTTCTCTCTACCACCATCAATAATCCCTGTACCTACTTGCCGGCTAGCAAATTGCGAATGGCTCAGGGATTAAGTCCCAAGGGCAGATGATGCAACAGTCCCTTGAGGAACTTGTGAATGTTACAGCTTCCCAGTAAATCAGGTTTAATGTCCAATTCAGCTCCTAGTTTATTAGGCTTAATGTTTGATTCATTTGCTCCCTTGCTTTATTAACTAACTAACTACCTCCCTATGCTAACAGACTTACAGTTGTGAGCATGCAAAGCAGGTCATTCTTGTGTTATTATCTATTAATTACTGTATGATTTTCTTTCTATATACTTTTTATTGACTTCAGAGAGGAACAGAGAGGGGGAGAGAGGGATAGAAACATCAATGATGAGAGAGTCATTGATTGGCTGCTTCCTGCATGCCCTATACTGGGGATCCAGCACACAACCCAAGCATGTGCCCTGAGCAGAAATTGAACTGTGACCTCCTGGTTCATAGGTTGACGTTCAACCCTTGAGCCACACCAGTTGGGCTCCTACCTTATTAGTAGTTGATGACACACAGGGTTTCCTTTCAGGATTTTTCTTTGCTGCATTGAAGACTTCTAGGTGGACCTCCATACCACCTTAGATCTGTGGGTGTACCTGTGAGAAAATGTAGAACTGATTTACCATCCAGTCATTTTCTCTCCCTCTCTCTCTCCCTCTCCCTCCCTCTCTTTCCCTAACTTCCTCTTTTCCTCCCTCCTGGGTTCTTCCCTGCCTTCCTCCTTCCTTTCTCTCTTTCCAGATCTCCTACTTTTCAAATGCTTCATCTTTAGCATTTTTACCTGTAGTATTTGTGTTATCACAAGAAAACATCCCATAGTTACTAAATTAATGCTCTAAAGCAAAAGTATATTAATATCTCTTTCTATTGCATGTTCAAATAAAATTAAGAACTAAGACTCAAAGCAAAAAGAAATGCTATAATACCTTCAGTATTCATGTTAATAAAATTAAGTATCACATTAGTAAGGAAGAATGCTTATGTATTAAGAACAAGGTGTTCCTTGACCAGCCAGTTTGATTCCTGTTCAGGGCACATGCCCAGGTTGCGGCTCGATCCCCAGTAGGGAGCGTGCAGAAGGCAACCAATCAATGATTCTCATCATTGATGTTTCTCTCTCTCCCCCTGTCCCTTTCTCTCTAAAATCAATAAAAATATATATTTTTTAAAAAGAACAAGGTGTGCCCTCACCCAACCATGCACCAATTCACAGACCTTCTTGAGTACATTGCTCTTACTTATTTTTCCCAACAATCAAGGTTTCACTATATTCTTCCTCCATTCCTTACAACAGTTATCAAGTTATATAGTTAATTTTTATTCTATAGAATGCTTGTGTTACCATCATAACTAGTCAGTTTAATAATATTAATAATAGGAAGAAGGCCAAGGGAAGGCCAGACATTATAAGCACGGTCATCTGAGCAGCTTCACCAGGAAGCTGCAACTTCATGCTCCACAGGGAACCACCGGCTGTTCCCTGCAAACCACTTGGGGAAGGGGCCCACCAAAGGGAGAAATGGATGTCTGTGCAGTGAAGTCAGGGTGACTAGGAAAGATGCTTGCCTGTCGGTCTCGCCCGAGGAACCATGGATTGGCTAGAGGGGTGGAGCCAATGCAAACCCATGAAAATTTAGTAACACATAATCCCCAGACAAAGGAATCCTCTTCTTATTATTCATTTTGCTTCACTCCTGCTTCCTTGCACTCGCCTGTGCTCCCTCCATAGCCATGTGACACTAGAAGCATAGGCCATGCAGACTCCACACACAATGGACTGCAGCTGGGAACACAGCTAAGCTATCAGGTGCTGGACTGCATTGTGCAAATATGGAGCGGAAGCCCTGGGCAATAGCTTTGATCTTAGCCATGCTGAAGACAAAACGGGACTTCTTCCATGGAGAGACAGAGGGGAACAGGGCCTTGAAGGGAAACCCCCTTCATGTTACATCACCAATAAAGCTTTCCGCAACACCAACACCTCATCCTCCCGTGGGGGCCTCAGGGCATTCCCATGGCACCAAAAGAAGCCTACTTCTGCCAGCAACAGGTGGGGACACAGAAAACACCCCACCAATAATACTTTTTATTCAAAAATGTTTATTTAACTGGAAAGCTGTGTTCTTCTGAGGTTCCTTACCAAACACTGGAGGTCAGAAAAACATTTAAGAAAATGACTCAGCTCTTGCAAGTGTCCATGTTGAACACTGATGCAAAGAGATCAGCCCAAATGAGCTCAGTTATTTGAAATATTTAAGGTAGATACAAACTGAGACTAAATATTGAGTTTTCTCCTCTCTCTGGTCGTAGTCAACTGAGCACTGCACTACATTCATAATCAAGAAATGAATAACATTCTATCCTTTTGGCAAAGGAGATCAGCAAGAGTTCACCTTGTATAAATATAACTAAAAATATGTATTCTAGCTCTAGCCAGTTTGGCTCAGCAGAAAGAAGTGGGCCTGTGGACCAAAGGGTCTCGTACCTTGGTTGCAGGCTCCTCCCTGGCCCAGGCCCTGGTCAGGGCTTCTGCAAGAGGCAACCAATCAATGTGTTTCTCTCACATCCATGTTTTTCTCTGTCTTTCCCTCTCTCTCTCTCACTCTCCCTAAAAATCAATGGAAAAATATCCTCTGGTAGGAATTTTTAAAAATTGTATATATATATATATATATATATATATATATATATGTATATATATATATATATATATATATATTCATGTATGTATCCCACTTTACACAAGAACTATTGTAGTGTACAAGCATCAAGAACAAAAGATAAAATAGATATAAATAATAAATTTTTGATCCTTTAGGGAAATAATACCCAAAGGACTCCATTATTATAGGAAACTGTATGCCATTGGTTTTAAATGAATCCATTTTCCAAATATTCATTT
Source organism: Myotis daubentonii (assembly GCF_963259705.1). NCBI lineage: Eukaryota > Metazoa > Chordata > Mammalia > Chiroptera > Vespertilionidae > Myotis > Myotis daubentonii. The sequence continues at coordinate 108,379,157 of NC_081843.1, read as the reverse complement.
TATGTGTGTTGAAACATCATAAAGTATTTACTGAATCACATAAATCTAGTTTTAATGGTTACAATTCATCTTTTTCAGTCATTTACTCCCTGCTTGGCTCCCCCACATTATATATGAGTTATTGAAAGATTTAGCTAGTTGATTAAGAGCTGAAGACATTCAGACTGAAATGTCACAGTTTGACCCAAGTACAGTCCATCCCTGCCTCTTCAGTTTGTGTCCTGCTGCTCCCCAAATTGTAAATGTGGGTATTCTGCATGAAGATACATGCTGGGCATCCTTGAAGTTCCTCTTTTATAGGTGCATATACTTTGCAGGACCCTTTATCCTAGATTAGATTTTTTTTTCTAGTTATATATTTAAAGATCATGATCTCTCTCCTGCTATATACCCCTTTCATATTCTCTTGGCAGAAAGTTTGCCCTCCAACACACACGAAAAAAAAAAAAACTTTGATAGAATTTTCTCACAGCCCTTCCAGAACTTCCCAGGCAAGGAGGACCTCACACCTACCTATGCAGGTTTACAAAAGCACAATATTAGATCTCTTTGAATCAGCTCTGCACACATTATATGCTAGATCAAAGGAGCAAAGAACTTTCCTTTCTTCTGCCATCTCTCATAGATTGGTGTTGGGCCCCTGAAGAAAGTGAGGATATTATTGATTAGCAAGGTCTATAATGAGTAGAGAAAGACAAAAACGATAGATGATCATCTCCCACTCCCCTTACTTGCATCCCAAAATTTACGCTAAGCCTTGTTTATGCCCATCCCCACACCATCTCCGTAAAAGAGATGCACCAAATGAACAGATTTTCTCAGTGCCTTTATACCCTGATAGAGCTGCAAGTGCAATAATGTCACCTCCTTTGAAGGTATTCATTCCATAGGCTTATCTAAGATAAAGATAAAGGGCTTAGTATAATCCCTGGCACATAGATTATACTTTATTGGTGTTTTTTCATGTTACTGACAACACTCTCCACTTTATTGTTGTTCATTGGCTCAAAACAAGCAAGGAAGTTGCTTTTAGCTGTGTGTTTGTGAACAGAATAAGCCAGGGCTTCACAAGGAAGTATTTCATCATTTAAACATCCTAGAGAGAAGAAGATGGCAGCATAGGTAAACGCCTGTATTCACCATCTCCCACAAACACATCAAAATTACAACTAAAAACAGAACAACCATCATCCAAAACCACTGGAAAGCTGGCTGAATTGAAGTCCTACAACTATAGAAGTAAATAAGAAAGCACACTGAGACTGATAGGAGGTGCAGAGGTGTGGAACCAGCTGGTCTGGCACCCACATGTGCCGTTTTTTTTAATCAGGAGGAAGAGCGTCTCTGCAGAGGCCACCCAGAGGAGCAAGGGGTTCCATCCCCACACCAGACACCCAGTCCAGGGTCCCAGGGCTGAGAAAAGAAGTTCCTATGGGCAGTAAAACCAGTGCTATTCGGGCTCAGTGACATAGAGGCTGCTGGAGACCCAACTGTTTCTCTTAAATTGCCAGCACCATGAACTGAACTTACAAGGTCCCACTTCCTCTGAGCTCCAGCACCAGGATGAGGCTCTGGAGAACACAGATACATGCAAGAAGGAACTGGATTGTCTGGCCTCAGGGCAGGAACTTGGGGGCAGCTTTCTCCCAGATGGAGGTGCTTACAGGGGTCATTGTTCCTATACTGGGACCTCCCCAGTCACAGGGCTGACTGGCAGCCATTTCTGTTTGCTCCACCCTGGTGATTCCTTAAGACCCCACTCAAGCTGTGTGCAGCGACTTTTGCGTATGAATGGCCTGTTCTTACTCAGGCTAAAATATCTCAAACAAGCTGCAGCTGGTTCAGGGAGCCTTTCTATCAAGAAAAGGCCAAAGACCTGGCACCACCACCAGCCTGCCTTGCTTCACAGCTGGACCTCATCTGGGCACTTCCAAACCTGATACAAAGAGGAGGAATCTGCAGATCTCTCGGTAGCTCCTGCTCACTTTGCACCTCCCTGGAGACCCAGAGCCAGTATTCCCAGTGGTCAGTGTCAGACCATACAAGATTACAACTCTGCACATCCATAAGCAACACACTCAAGGGGAAGACTCAATGAGCACTAAAGCCCCACTGAAGCAAGTCCTGCTCCATAGGGGTGTCTCCTGCATAGCAGCTCTCCCACTGTAGTCGCAGCTGATCCTCACAGCCAATTGGCCTGGAGGTCAATTTCTCCCAGTAACAACAACAGCAGCAAAATGTGGAGACAAAGAAACGTGTCACAAATGAAAGGAATGGAAGAAAGAAAACTACTGAATATAGAGTTCAAAACCATGGTTATAAGGTTACTCAAGAATCTTCTAGAAACCTCCAAAAAAATGGAAAAACACCAGTCAGAATTTAAGCATACACTGACTGAAATAAAAAATAATATACAAACAGAGAACCCAGAAATTAACCCCATTATGCTCAATTAATATACAACGTTGCTGTAAAAAAGAAGGAATTCTTACTGTTTGCAACAACATGGATGGAACTGGAGAGCATTATGCTAAGTGAAATAAGCCAGTTGGAGAAAGATAAAGATCACATGATATCACTCATATGTGGGATATAATGATCAACATAATCTGATGAACAAGAATAGATCCAGAGACAAATGGCAGGGGAAGGGGTGGTTAGAGAGCAACCAAAGGACTTGTATGAATGCATATTAGCATAACCAATGAACACAGACACTGTGGGGGCTTGCCAAGGGTGGGAATGGCTGGAGGTGGGGGTCAATCGGGGAAAAAGGAGACATATGTAAAACTTTAGACAAGAAAGGAAGAAAGAAAGAGAGAAAGAGAGAGAGAGAGAGAGAGAGAGAGAGAGAAAGGAAGAAAGAAAGAAAATGAAAATTTTAAAAAATAATTTAGCTAAAATTCCCCTATTGGTGAATATTTATATTTCAAATCTTTGTTGATATAAAACATCATAAAAAAAAGAAGAATATGGGGGGGTAATGTGGGCATAAGGACACATATGTAATAACTTAATCAATAAAAAAAATTTTGTTAAAAAGAAGAATATACAGGGATTCAACAGTAGACTAGAGGATTCTGAGAATCAAATCAACAATTTGAAATATGAGGAAGCATAAACACCCAGCCAGAAGAGCAAAAAAGAAAAAAGAATCCAAAAATATGAAGATGTGTAAGGAGCCTCTGGGACAACTTCAAGCATACCAACATTCACATTATGGGGGTGTCAGAAGAAGAGAGAGAGCATGATATTGAAAACCTATTTGAAGAAATGACAGAAAACTTCCCCTATCTGGTGTAAGATATAGACTTACAAGTCCAGGAAGCACAGGGAACCCCAAACAAGAGGAACCCAAAGAGGGCCACACCAAGACACATCGTAATTAAAATGCCAAGAGCAAAAGACAAAAAGAGAATCTTAAAAGTAGCAAGAGAAAAGCAGTTTGTTACCTACAAGGGAATGCCAATACGACTGTCAGCTGATTTCTCAACAGAAACTATGCAAGCCAGAAGGGAGTGGCAAGAAATATTCAAAGTGATGAATAGCAAGGACCTACAACCAAGATTACTCTACCCAGCAAAGCTATCATTTAGAATTGAAGATCAGATAAAGAGCTGCATGGACAAGGAAAAGCTAAAGGAGTTCATCACCACCAAACCAGTATTACATGAAATGTTGAAGGGTATTCTTTAAGAAGAGGAAGAAGAAAAAGAAAAAGATAAAAAATATGAACAACAAAATGGCAACAAATACATACCTATCAACAACTGAAACTAAAAATCAAAATTAATGAATAAGAAATCTAATGAACAGAATAAACTGGTGAATAAAATAGAATCAGAAGCATGGAAATGGAACAGACTGAGGATTCTCAGAGGGAAGTGGGGTGAGGAGTTGGGAAGATTAAACAAAGATCATATATGCATTGCCTATGAACACAGACAAGAGGGTGGCGAAGGCCTGGGGCAGGGCAGGAACCGGGTGGAGAGGGGCAATGAGGGGAAAAAAGGGATATCTGTAATAATCGCAATAAAGATTTTTTTTAAACGACAAATGCTGTTTGATTCCACTTTTAAAAAAAAACAGACAAAAAAAGCAGGGACATCACCTGGGCGTCATGGTCTTCCTCAAGACGCAGCTCTGGCTGTGGAGCCACGTCACAAACTGCTACTGGCAGGTGTGGGAGGTGCTGAAGAACTGCTGCTACCTACCGGCTGGCCTGGCCGTCTGTCTGGGCTGTGATCAGAGCGTTTGTGAAATGCACGAAAGCCCAGAGACGGAAGGGGAGGGTCCTGAGGACGCTCTGGATTAATCGAATTACAGCTGCCTCCCAGGAACATGGCCTGCATTACCCAGCGTTCGTTGGCAATTTAATTAAGTGCCAGGTGGAGCTCAACAGGAAAGTGCTGGCTGATTTGGCCATCGATGAACCGAAAACTTTTAAATCCTTGGCTGCTTTGGCCAGAAGGAGGCGAGAGGGAGGATTTGCTGCTGTCTTGGAGGATGGGAAGGAGCCCGAAAGCATCTTTTCCAGAGAGGTGCAGGACCACTGAGAGACACGGCCACACCTGCCCTCTGCAGCCACGTGTCTTGGGAACCAGAGTTCTCCTCCCTTCCCATCCCCCGCCCCCCAATGATCATATGATCATAATTAAAACAGGGGCTAAGAATCGTTTGCCAAGAATGTATTAAGTTTGCTTTGCAATGGTGTTGCCTTACATTTCAGTAACAGTAGGAGAGAAAAGGCCTGTTCGTCCTCCTTGGGACGGGCCAGCAGCACCTCATGTAGATTGTGCCAATAAAGCTGTGTGGTGGTCAAAAACAAAACAATAAAAACACATCATAGAAGTTGTTGTCTGTCCCTTTGATAGCTGCAGGAGTTGTAAACTACTTCACACAAAATAGAAAATTAAATTAAGTGGTTATAAGTGCGTCAGAAATATTGTAAAGGATTTTCTGCTTCTTGCTTTTGGCACTTTCTTCCTAGGAGTGCAGTGATGGGTGGTGAGTTGCTAGATGGATATACCATTATTAGTCATAGTTTGACCTTATCTTTTATTGGGATGTGGTGGCTTTGGTCTTTGGTGTTTTTGTTTGTTTGTTTGTTAAATATATTTTTATTATTTCAGAGAGGAAGGGAAAAGGAGAGAGAGAAACATCAATGATGAGAGAGAATCATTGATTGGCTGCCTCCTGCACACCCCACACTGGGGCTCGAGCCCATAACCCGGGCATGTACCTTTGACTTGAATGGAACCTGGGACCCTTCAGTCCACAGGCTGGCGCTCTATTCACTGAGCCAAACCGGCTAGGGCAGTCTTTGGTTTTGTAACAGACCAGACTGGGAGGGGTGTTTCTGAGTGGGCCCTGGGGAAGGGGAAGCAGATGGTCATCACATTGACTCCTTGTTTCCAGACAGATTTATACTCATCTCTCCCAAACAAATGTGTCTCAGTTTTTCTTACAAATATCTCAAAAAAACAATTCACCTGGAAAAGAACCAGGTGTCTGGGGTAGAATTCACTAATATCTCTTTAATTAACACAGTGATTACATAATAAATATTAAATGTACTCCTGAGCAATTAGCTAATGCAGTGCAGCGGTATCAGCAGGCAATAGAAATCATCTCATTGAAAGCAATTATTTCCTTCTCATCAAAAGACAGGGATAGGGACTGCCGAAATTATCTGAATAATTACCTTAATTACCTCTTTTGTGATTATACACAAAATCAGTCTTCGGGTGTTTTGGGTTAGGCCCAGGCAAAAGTAAGTTCTATCAAAGTTATATATCCTCAACTTATCACAACACCCTCTAAACAATTTATGCCCAACAACTAATCATACAATCATTAGAAGTCAATTTTGGAGATGTAATTGTATATAATAAATACAATCATAGGCTAATATTTGTTTTTAATATGGAAATGACATTTTATTTGTATTCATTATTATATTATTTAAACTTCAAAAGAACCAACTTAGAGCCTGACAGGCATGGCTCAGTGGTTGAGCAGTGACCCATGAACAGAGAGGTCACGGTTCGATTCCCAGTCAGGTCACATGTCCAGGTTGCGGGCTCAATCCCCAGGGTTCGTGTGTGTGTGTGGTGGAGAGGGGGGGGTTTGAGGAGGCAGCCAATCAATGATTCTCTCTAATCATTAATTTTCTACCTCTCTCTCCCTCTCCCTCTCTGAAATCAAAAATATATTTTAAAGAGAACCAACTTAATAAAAACTACTTTTCACTATGGCAATTTATGTACTATGGCCTTGAACTCTGATTTTCTTTATCTCAAAGCTCATGACACTGAGGAAGAAAGAGATGAAAGAGTCATACGGTTGGAGTTCCAGTTGGGTTAAGAAATACAGAGGTTAGGGGTGCAGGTTTGGGGATCAGACAGGTCTAGATTAAATTTTTTTTCCCTGTCATTTGTCAACAATGCGATCTGTAATTCACTCAGCCTCCTTGTACTGGGTGGGGTTATGATTCACAAGCAACAGAAACTGAGTTTGGTGTCTTTAAGCAGGAAAGGAATTTATTGGAAAGACAACCAATCACACAGGGTCAATGGGAAGCCTGGCAGTAGCACACGGGTCGTCAAGATGCCTCAGCCGGCAGCCGCTTTTACTGCAGGAACCTCAGCACCATCATCCCCAAAGGCTCTGCTGTCTTCTTAAAAATAATCAAACTTCAGCTTTCTCATCTATAAAATGGGAATATTACCTTCCTCGTAGCTTTGTTGTGAGAATTAGGTATATAGAGCACATGCATAAAGCATTCAGCACAGTGTCTCACACAGACTAACTATTGGATACATTTCAGCTGGTCTTCCCACTCATGCCTTTGAGCAAGTTCCATGGCTTTTCTATGCCTACATTGTTTTTAGTAAAACGAGATGATTCCAATCATGCTGTATGAAGCATAGGCTACCTGCTGAAACAGGCAGCCCCTCCAGTCTCAATGGAGTGTTCCTCTCTCACTTCATTGTCCCATGAGAGCCACTGGGATTGGAATGAGGTCCCCACTCCATGCAGGCATTCAGCGACCCAGTCACCTTCTATCTAATGGCTTTGCGATACACCAGGGCCTTGTATGTTGTTGGCAGAAGGAAGACAGCACCTCTGAGGATTGGGGGTCTTTTAAGGACCAGGCCTAGAAGTGGCACACATCACTTCTACCTGTATTCCACTGGCTGGAGGCCAGTCAACCGGGCCACACGTAACCACAGGAGTATGAGAAATGACATCCAGCCACAGGTTCCAGAAGAAAGGGAAACAGCATGTGGTGAAACGTGACAATCTGCAGCACACCTGCCAAACAGCCTCAGGGGTGACTAATAAGATCATAGCAAGTGTGAAAACGCTGTGGAAAGTGACTAACAAGCTACCGATTATGGTAGTGTGTGGTGTGGTTGATTCAACCAGGGAGACTCTGTGTATTTTTTGAAGTGCTAAAATATACAGCAATTCTGGGCGGGAGGTGGGGGAGGTGGGGGTGGGGGGGAAGGGATGAGAGGAAACTGAAATATAATCAGAGTGTCCATCATCCTGTAGATGAGACACCTGAACTCATAAGGCTTTATCTCCCCACTGTATCTTCAAAAATGAGCAACAGTAAGTAAACAATCCCCTTTCTTTGTTCATTAGCTCAATCTACAAGGGGTGTACAGTGAAAATATTTATTTGGAGCAAAATGGGGGAAAGAATAAAAGGGAAGAAAGCCATCATTTGGAGGAGTGTAACTGCCAGAGAAGGAGGCAGCCCGAAGCCATCAGTTGGTGGCAACCAGCCTCCCCGGCAGCAATTCATCACCACATGAAGATGTTGGGGAGTTCATCCTAGTACCCACGTGAGTAACAAATCCACGCACTAGACTCAGCATAAAATTCATGCTTAGAAAATGAAAATTATTTGGAGACCACACATTTGACACGCACCACTAACATGGGAGGGCGGTCATCAGGACCACAAACACCCTCCAGGACCTCTTTTCATGCCCAAGGTCAGTGCTTGGCATGCTTGTAATCCACCGAACCAACTGGGTGAGCATGTGGAAGGCGAAGGTGGCCAAGGCCATGGGTTATTTATACCAGATAGATGCCTTTTTCACTCTGTTTTGAGTATCTGCATGGCCTGTCATGGAAGACAGAGAGCAAACACCATTTGCACAGGCTTTGCTCCACGAACGCTAGTGCTGCAGAAATGCTCTAAGTCAGACCTGGCCAGCTTTGGCCTAGTACAGTAAGGGGTTCAGGCCAGATCTGATTCATCTTGCTGCCTTCCTCCAGCAAGTATCCCCTTTCTTACCCGTTCCTTTGACCCAAGGACAATTCAACCGAGTCAAAGAGAATGTGGTTGGCTGCCCCAAGCAGTCTTCACTTTTGGGTTCTCACCTTATGGTGTTTACTAAAAAGAGTAGTCAAATAATTAGCCCAGAGAGAGCAATGGAACTGGTCAGGCAGGCCATTCTTGCACTAGTTCAAACCTTCAGAGAGGAACTCAAGATAGTTCTAAAGAGCTGAGCCAAGGTCTCCCAGTGCAGAGAAGTGGGATTCCGGCAGAAACTGCAGGGGAGGATAGAAAACAATGTTTAAAATAAAAATCTCTTCAAAGGAAATACACAAACAGTGTCCACCTACACATGACAATTCTTCATTTTGCAATGTGGGTTCCTGGCAGAGTGTGTGGGAAATAGAACTATACTGTCCCAGTTTTTCAAATTAAGAATGATTTGTTTCCCAAATCTTTAACTTCTACTTCTGAAGGCTAAACTTAACCTGTAAGAATCATGCACCAACAGGGTGCAGGTAAACAGGTAAACCTCATTACATTTTTTTTTTTAGTTTTGTGTCCTGGATTCTTATTTATTTTCATCTTCCTAAAGCTACTGTGGAAAAAAACTTTTAAGGACTAGAAAGAAAAACAGCTCCATTGATAATTAGCCCAAGTTATCAATGACATGCTAAAACCTGTAATACCTGTTATCTCTGATTACTATGTAATCATCTCTGCCATGTGCCTACATTTTTTAATATTTAATATACTCTATCATGAAAAAATAACATCTACCAGTCTTGATTGCTTTCCATTTTGGGAACTTCAGATGGAAAGATGCTTTTATCAGCAGAAAGTGAAAGAGGTGGGACTTCCCACCTCACCTTCACATACTGACTGACAAGCACCTGACAGGGTGACAGTGATGCAATGTGGTTAGAGAAGGATGGGGGTAGAATGTGCAGTTTCCTGTTTCTAGTGTTGATGTGTTTTCAGTGCTGACACAATCACAGAAGTTCCTACTCAAAAGAAGCATGGGCAAAGGAAGTGATCACAGTGGTGATTAAGCAAGGACTCCCAGAGATGGACCAATAGCCATCGATTCTTTTTGTTGGATAACAAATGTTTCCGTTTTTGAATCCCTGATATTCATGAGGAAATGGTATAAATAGAATGATGCTGTAGTAATACATCCACATGGTGCCTTCCACAGTCAATGTAAGTCTGCTCTAGACAGTTAATGTCCTGTCATTGAACCCTGCAATGCCCTCTTTGTTTATATTGCTCAGTTGTTACTGTGCCATTTGAGAATAACTGGAGAACCAGATAAAGTCTTAGGTTTGTTCATTCATAAAATAACATTTAAGGACTCAGTGACTGCTTATCAGACATTAAAAAATAGAGTTATTCACTAACTGTGAGGAAATGCAATACGTTAAAATGCATAAGGGGGCACAAGGAAAGAGGTTTTTCTAGGAATTTAAATTCTGTGAAGGCCCACACGTCTCACTTTACGGTTTAAAAAAATGGTAAAACGGTTATAATCACACCATGAAGTTTCACAATCTTTTTCTTTCTTTTTTTTTTTTTTGTTTTCAGTTCTGAATTTAGGAAATGGAATAGAAAGAAGTGAATAATGAGTATACAGAAAAACTGTTCCTGCCTTAAAAGAAATCAAACTCTACTTCAAAAGAAGGTAGAGCAGATTGGCTTTTCCAAGAGTTAATCATGGAGGTAATGCCTGGAGAATTTCTTTACTCTCAGGACTTCCCATTCCTGTCTCACCCTGCATCAGCCTGTCCAAGGATTCATGGTAAAGGTCTCGAACGCGAATATAACAGGGCAAAGGCCCAAACCTCAGTGAAGCCGTTCCTACTGGGCGGAGTGCCTAGAGGAGAAAGGTCTCCGCGGTTAGACAGCCCTCCCACGCTCTCTCCTTTCCCACGTGGTACCCGCGGGCCACCTCTCCAAGCCGCTGGGCGCTGCCACCTGCTCTGGGAGAGCTTTCTATCCCAGCTCCCCTTTTTTTTTTTTTTTTGCCCGGGGCTACCCTACGCAGCGCAGCCTACAGCGTGGGAACTGCCAACTAACCCCATTCACCGGGAGAGGATGACTTCGTGGTTTCCCCGCCCAAGCCTGGTACCCACCCGCCCTGGGGGGCCGTAGCGCGCACCCTACTTCTAACCTGGGGCCGCGCCAGGGAGAGTCCTAGAACGGTGGACCACACCTCCCAGCAACCGGGTTTGCGACCTGCGTGTAGCGGTGCGAGAAATAGCCCCCGGGAGCGGGAGGCAGCGAGTCAGAGATGCTGGTTCCAGCGCTGGGCCCCCGGGATGCCGAGTCCAGAGGGGCTACCAGGGGGCCCGGGAGCGCGCCCGGCTTCCCAGACTCCCCGCCTATGGCGGTCTCTCCGCGCCGTCAGCGCGAGGCGCGGGAACCTGACCCCGCGACCTTCCCGCCCTGGCGACGAGGGGAAGCCACGGACAGCGTCCCCACGCGGCGCGGTGGGACCCGCACAGCCCGAGCCCCGCCCGCCGCGCCCCGCCCCCGCCCGCCCGGCCAATGGGCGCCCGGGCCGCGCGCCGTGGCCCCGCCTCCGCAGGGAAACTTGAAGCCGGAGAAAAGTTTGTCCAGAGACCGGCTGGAAGGGCACCCGCGGAGCGCGGAGCGCGGCGGCCCGAGAGGAAGAAGATGAGCGGCCCCGGGTCAGAGCCTCCGGCCCAGTGGACCTCACGCCGCCCCCAGGGAGCCAGAGGCGGCCTCCGCGGCAGCCGCCAGCCCCGGTAGCCGCCCGCGCTGCCCGGGACCGCGGAGGAGGGCGGCCGAGCGGGCACCGGCGCTCAGTGCCACCTGCGCGCGGCCGCGCACCTCGGGCTCTCCACCCCCGGACCCGCCAAGCTGGGATCATCGGTGAAGGGCCGGAAACATAGAAGGGACAAGACCCCGGAGCCGGCCTCACAGACCCCTCCCCGCTGCCCGTCTGGCTCCCTGCGTTTCTGAAAGCTGGCCACGCTGACCCCACTTCCAGAAACTTGGCAGCCACTGGAGACCCGGCTCGGAGGAGGCGAGGGCTGGCAGGTTCCCCTTTGCGCGGGGCGAGGCCGAGGGCAGGTTGGAGGCGTGTCCAGCACATCCGAGGCTTGACTCTGGGAGCTCTCGCCGCCACCACAGGTGAGATGGGGTGGGGGGGCGGGGGGGCGGGGGGCACTGGGCAGAGAGCGGAGCCGCGGAGGAGAGCGCGCGCTCTCCAAATTGTCTTTCCTAACTGTTTTCAGTGAGGATTTTATTGACTCAGAATCTGTCGGGAATTAGAGCGAACCACTTTTCCCTTGAGATAGGCCTTGTTCATCTTGGCAGTGGAGTGAAGTTGAGTTGCGGGGGGGGGGGGGGGGTTGGGGGGGGAGTGGGGAGGAGAGAATGGCTGCATCCACTTATAAATATTAATGCGCGTGGAGGGTGCCGCCGGCAGGACGCATCGGGAGCCGGGAGAGTTGGGTAACCGCAGTTGGCAAGTGGCTACAGTTCACAAAGTAGGATCGAGCCATTCTCCTCTACATACTGTTTGTGGGGCGCGGATCGGACCCCTGGCTGGTGGTGACTGCATCTCACAGCTCCTGTGTCTCTCCTCTCCTCCCCAGACCCAGCCTCGCACTTCCAGGCCGCGCCGTGCCGGCCACCACCATGTCCGCCCCTGTGGCCAATGCCTCCGCCTCTGAATCCGTGGTCCCCAACAGCCCGGTGACCATCCCGGCGGTGATGTTCATCTTCGGGGTGGTGGGCAACCTGGTGGCCATCGTGGTGCTGTGCAAATCGCGCAAGGAGCAGAAGGAGACGACCTTCTACACGCTGGTGTGCGGGCTGGCCGTCACCGACCTGCTGGGCACGCTGCTGGTGAGCCCGGTGACCATCGCCACGTACATGAAGGGCGAGTGGCCCGGCGGCCCGGCGCTGTGCGAGTACAGCACCTTCATCCTGCTCTTCTTCGGCCTGTCGGGCCTCAGCATCATCTGCGCCATGAGCATCGAGCGCTACCTGGCCATCAACCATGCCTATTTCTACAGCCACTACGTGGACAAGCGGCTGGCGGGCCTCACGCTCTTCGCCGTCTATGCGTCCAACGTGCTGTTCTGCGCGCTGCCCAACATGGGCCTGGGCAGCTCGCGGCTGCAGTACCCGGACACCTGGTGCTTCATCGACTGGACCACCAACGTGACGGCGCACGCCGCCTTCTCCTACATGTACGCGGGCTTCAGCTCCTTCCTCATCCTCGCCACCGTGCTCTGCAACGTGCTGGTGTGCGGCGCGCTGCTCCGCATGCACCGCCAGTTCATGCGCCGCACCTCGCTGGGCACCGAGGCGCACCACGCGGTCTCCGCCTTCGCCTCCGCCGCGGCCGCCTGCCGGGGGTCCCCGGCCGCCTCCCCCGCCCTGCCGCGCCTCCACGACTTTCGCCGCCGCCGGAGCTTCCGCCGCATCGCGGGCGCCGAGATCCAGATGGTCATCTTACTCATCGCCACCTCCCTGGTGGTGCTCATCTGCTCCATCCCGCTCGTGGTGAGTGGCCGGCCTGGGGCCCCGCTCCGGCCGTCTCTCCCGTCCGCCTCCCTCCCTCTCGCCCCTCCCACCCCCCTCCTTTCCCGCTCATTCCCGGGCAGCAGGCAGGTCTCCTCCAGGTATCCCCGCCAGGTCGGGCTGGGATCCCACCCTCAGCTCAGAACAGCCCGACTTCCCTTCAGGCCGCATCCCTAAGGAGATGAGTGCAGCAGGTGCTTCTGCCTGGCTTCCTCTCTCCCCTGGGACAGCCCCTACCCCCGGCTGCCTGACATTGGCTTTGAGCCTTCCCGGAACCCCGCCTCAGTCAGATGTGGAGGGGAAACCGCTGTAGGGTGACTGAGAACAGCAGGATCCGAAACATCAGGGTGCTGGTCTCTGGCGTACACCGTGCCTAAGAGCAGTGGGGGTTTAGGGGGTGTTGATTTATGTAGGGTTTGGAGGGAAACTCCAGAATTTTAGGGCTGGAACCCAACTCTCTGAGGTTACATGGGAAGTGACTTGCTTACAACAATCTAGAGAACTCCCTGCTCTACCCGCAGTGCCTGGGAGGACATCTGGGTGCACTGTGGGGACAGGTGCTACAGGGGCGGGCGGCTCAGGCAGGCAGGTCCGGCATTCTCTGGGGGTTAGGAAAGCAGGGTTCTTCAGGGGACCTATTCCCGGCAGGCTGAGGGCCGTGGGTGCCGGATTGGAATCTCAGCAACTGAGGGGTGCAGGACCATTCTAGGGAAAAGGTGCTCAGGCACTGTGGGCCCCCACTCTGCAGCTGGTGACCCCCAGCCCTGCCCTTACAGACGCTTCTAATTTTGGCCTTCCTGCCAGTGTGTGCTTCGGTTTCCATACACTTCGTCTTTAGGGCATCACCTTTCTTAAAATGGCCTCTGGGTTAACTTTTAAAACGTTATAAGCAGAAATGTTGAAGACCTACCTAGCTCTCCTCTACTTTGCCTGTCGTTAAAATGGAATGCACCAGAAACCCATGGGCAGGTGTACATAATACTTCACCTAGAGTTTCCCTTAAAAGCAGCTACTTCTGAGTTTTTTCATCTCTCAAAACACTGCATGCCTGGAAATTCTAAACTACAAACTCAAGAGGAGAGGACTTCTCTTTCTTACGCTCATTGGGAGCAAGAGCAAATAAATGTAATATATTCTTTTCTTCCCCTTCCTAAAACTGCCCAGGGATTTTGATGTAAAATAGTATCTCTCTCCTAAAAGTGACTGTAGACGAAGGAGCTTGGAGGGGGCTGAGAGCCAGCGCACAGTAGTAGCTTCTTGCCAGTTTGTATAAACAGAAGTAAATATAATTGGCCAAAGGGGCCTTTGAACCATTCCAGGACCCGATATAATTTAGGGAGTTAAGTCTCACTTGAGCCACATAAATATCTTTTAGTGTGCGCAGTGGCAACTCAGAAGAAAGGGAGATTCGGGAAGAGGCAACGCAGCTCCGGCGGGGGCCCCCTCCCTGGGCCTCTGCCTGATGTATTGCAGAACCGTACATGACAAAGGGAGCGCTCCGTACTTACACTCGCAGGCACAGAGGCGCTGGAGCTGGAAGGCTAGCAGCCTGCACTGCTTTTTCGTTGTGTTGTGGTTGGAGTGAGCCTGTGAAGCTACCAACTACTGCACAGTCACAGGTGCTTCCTTCCAGCTGAAGGGGCCAATGTGGCCCTGTGGTGCAGGACCGTTTATTACAAAACCTTTTTGAAACTACTGGAGAAGCCAGAGGCAAGAAATTACAGGCGCTCTATTCGTGGTTTGCAGATTAACCATATTTTAGGTAATGAATCCTGTCCACTCTATAGAAAGTCATTAACGTGTAGTAGATATTAAGTAATTTCACCCTGAAAATCGAATTTCAGAGTCAGTTGAATCGTAAATTAATGATACGCAAGACATGACATGCATACTCCCCACCCACCCACAGCTTTGCAATTACCGGAAGAATTCAAATGGAAACTTATCCACAACTACAGTCTTCTTTGGCATCTGTTTGCAACTTTCTTGTTTTGTTTTGTTTTGATGTTTCTCTGACATTTAAAGCAGCCGGGCCTATCTTCAGTTCCAAAGAAAAACGAATGAAGCATCTTTTTTAAAAAAACTTTATCAAAGCAAGTTGGTTGCTAATTCTATTTAAGGAAAATCAAATCCTTCAAAAACACTGAAAAGCTCCAGCAAGGCTCATAGAGCTCACACGGTTTACTTAGGATTTCAGGGAGCCTGGCACAGCCACTGAAAAGCGAAGTTTTTGTCTTTTGGGGAAAAGGGAAGCAGCAGCCCGGGTGGCTCTTAGAGGGCGGTTGACACAGAGTCCAGGATGCAAAGTAAATACTGTTATCCAGCAGGAGTATGGCTCACAAGTGGAGCTGGGATTGGAAATGTGAGGGAGGTTGGGACGTTAGTTGTGGCCATGAAGAAGTGTGCTGAACTTGCCAG
Organism: Myotis daubentonii; assembly: GCF_963259705.1. Classification (NCBI taxonomy): domain Eukaryota; kingdom Metazoa; phylum Chordata; class Mammalia; order Chiroptera; family Vespertilionidae; genus Myotis; species Myotis daubentonii. Next base: position 108,363,887 of record NC_081843.1, on the reverse strand, counting down.
ATTTTCTAAAGTGAGTCATACTCAACTAACTGCAGCTGTGAATGCAACCGACAAGGGACGGTACCTGACAGGATAGAGTGGGAAGGTGCTTCTTGTCAACCAGCCTCCGGTTTTTTGAAACACAGGAGAAGCTGAAGAAATGAAAGATAAATAAAAGGGATTGTATTCTTTAGAAATATGCAAGCAAGACAGCCTGCTAAGGTCCAGTGTGAATGCGTAGCTGGATCAACCCCGGTGCCTAAGTTTGCCGTCACTGGTGTGAAGAGAACAATTACAATCAAATCTCTGCCACGGAACTAAACAGTTACACTGTAGGACGGGGAAAGGCATTTTCCCCACGCAAGCACCGCCGTGTTTATTGTTTACAGTTCCTTGTATTTCCGCTCTTCTCACTCTGAAGTAATAAGTATTCATCTGTTAGGGGTAGCCTGGCCAATTTGGTTAGTCTTCTGCCTGAAATTTAGGTCTTTAGGTAAATAGTGTCCTGTGAGTGTTTCTGATTATTAGGGCAGATGGGAACTACATAGAGAGATAAACTTGTTTCCCTTAGGCAAACAGGAAGTAGAGTCATAAAACACCTACTGGGATTTCACTTGAGTAAAATTCCCTTCTCTAGGTCCAAGAGACCCATAGATTTGGGTGCGTTACAGCAGAACCTGAAGGAAATGAGGATTTTTTTTTCCCCCAAATAAATTGAGCTTTGTGTTTTGTTTTGTTTTAAAAAAATTAACAATTCCTCAAAGCGGTTGTTTAGTTATAGCCTCACATTGCAGAGCCAGGACTTGTACCTTGAAAACTGCATCCAGCATCTCATTGACAAAAGCTCTGAGAATTCAGGGCTGGCCAACATTTTCACTCTCTATGCACCTGTTTCCTCAACTGCAGACGAAGAATTTACATTATTACGCAGCTAACCCGGTGGTGGTGGATGAGTCCTCCTCTAAGGCTCTTCCCACCATGCTGTGCTGCCTGCCTAGGCTGGGTTTTATTGAACATCTACAAGATTTATTTTTCCCCAGAGCAGGAGTGACTCCTATAGACTCCTAGTAGAATGCTGAAATAAATTTTCAGTGTAGAGCCTGTCTGTAGGATTAAGCAATCTGCCTGCAGTATGTGGCCAGTTAGTGACCCAAAGGGAGGGGGAACTGAGTTCCAGCCACCCAGGCAAGAACTCTTTTCATTATTCTTTATGTAAAGTGGGTTTTTGTCACACACAAAAAAAGGTAATAATTTCTAGTAACAGCTGTATCAATGTGGGGCAGTAGGATAGCTGAGCACACACGGGACATTCCTTCGATGTGCACAAACAAGTAGACACATGCACAGATCCACCTACGGGATCTTGTCCTTTATTGGAAAGCATTTCTACCTTGACAGTCGATGACTAAAAATCGGTTCAATCAAGACTTGAGCGTTCTTTTCCAATTAGACATCCCCTGCCAACAGGTTCTTCTTAAACAGGAAGTACATGTTTTTGATACCATGTCATTAGCTGTACCCAAAAGCTATGTCTAAGCTGCAGTTTTCAAATTACTGATAGATTGCACAGTGGCCAAGCTTCTACATATGGGTTACCAAAAGAGTGAGAAGAGCCTACAGATATATTATGTTAGCCACTTTTAATATTTTTTATTGATTTAGAGAGGAAAGGAGAAGGATAGAGAGAAACATCAATAAGAGAGAAACATCCATCAGCTGCCTGCTGCTCGCCCCCCACTAGGGATTGAGCCTACAACAGGGGCATGTGCCCTGACCCGGAATCGAACTGGTGTTCACCTGGTTCACGGGTCAAGGCTCAACCACCAAGCCACACCAGCTGAACTGTTAGCCATTTTTACTAAGTGCTTCCATAATTTGTACATAAATTAGAAGGAGCAGAGCCAGAATAGAGGTTTGACTCCAATGCTCAGGCATTTACCTCTATAGCAAACAGCCTCCTCATAACTTTGCTGTAGTCACATATTCCATTGAATGTGTCATATTTTCTCCTTCACCCTATGCTGTAGTCATCTTCAGGAAGTTGAGATTCTTGTGAGGTATGCCAATACTAACAATTAACTACATGCACAAATCTGCAGCTACTAAAAAATAGGCTAACTTGTAAAGTTGCAAGAGGTTATGTATGTTTGTATTCGGTGATTTTTTTTTTTATGGTGTTTTTCCCTCCTGACTCAGAGGTTCTGTTTTAATCATCAGCACACTCTTCCAACACTGAAAACTGCCTGAACATGTTTATTTGTGTTACATACATGGCCTGATGAGAGAAAATTCCAGAAAAGTGCTTTCATCTACCTACCCACGTGACATTGCTGTGGATATTCCCATCTTAATTTGGGGTTCCCCCTTTGGGAAGAGCAAATCAAGTAGCCTTGAAAGTGAGGCAGACATTGCTATAATTTTCGAGTGTCATGGAGTGCATGGAGAGTTTGTGTTCGTTTTTGTCTTTTATTTTTTTTTTTTTGTACTTAAGTCAGTCTCACTGAGAACATGCTGCAAAGGCAAACTCATTCGTCTTCTTTTAAAATAATTTATCTGAATTTTGAGAATGTTCTTACCTGAATTTGGCATTTTGCTTGTTCTATTTATCTTTTCCCACTCTGTCAACTCCCCCTTACTGAAACAATGTTAAATGACCAGGCTCAGTGCCTTGTGTTAATTGTAAGCTTCCCCCCGCACTCCCGAAATGGAACTCTAAAATTGGGCTTCCTCAGTTTCCTGCCCTTATCTGACTAAAAGCATGGCATGAATTTCCCTTCATGAAGGTGGCATAGATTTCCCCCTCCCTCCCAGAACCAGGGTGAGTAGAGGGACCCTTATCACGGGAGACAGAACCAGCCAGCACCAAGATGAGCCTGCATAAACCTCCTTAAAAAACCTCTTATCTTCCATTAGTCCCCCATATATTCCCCTAGTTACTGCCCCATGTATGACCTCTCTGGAAGCCCAAACCCTCTTTTCTTTGTTAAAAAGGATACATACACTTCTTTTACTTTTTTTGTGAATGCCTGTGCACATAAAAAAATATTAATAAATTTGTATCTCTTTTATCCTATTAAAATAAATAAAGAGGGCTTCCTTTCATTTCCTCTACAGTAGTCAAAATTAATTACTGCTGTGGATGAAGTGCGGCTTAGAAATAATTCTTTCCTTGCCTATCATCACCTTTGATTCTGAAAGCCCATTGTTAAATTTTTTTTTCTACAAAACTCTGATCTTTCTAAAAGATCGTAGAAATTTAAAAATAAAATGCTAACCCCTAATACATTCCCTTAAATAGCTACAAATTTCATTCCTTTTATATCCATTTTAACTGCCTTTCATTAGTAACCATGTTTTCTTTGAGGTTGTAGTGGGAGAAGCAACCAGCAACAAAACATTTAAATGTTAAAAATATCAGAAATGCTAAATTCAGACTTCACCAAAATTCTGTTCTGAAAAGTCTTTAGAGTTGGCTGGGCAAAATGCTTCCTAGGAATGCTCCGTGCGACCAGAGTCCCAAGTGGAACAACACTGCCACCTAGAGGCTGCAAGTCTCAAGTTCTATAAACTCGGCCATAGGTCCTTCTTTTTCCTGGAGTCTGTGTACGCCCAGAGTGCCCCTGATTTAATCCATCATTTCTTTTCTTTTTAGGAACAACAGTATAGGATATGAGCAAAATGTAAACCCCATTCTTTTGAGCAATAATTCCATTGCTGGGAAATAATTGTTAAACAGAAAGCCAGCCAGCCTGGTAGAACAGAAAAAGCAACATGGAGGTCAGTCATCTGGAGACCTGGGGCCCAGACCAGAGTTGGCCACCAAGAGAGTGGAGACCTGGATAAGTTCCTCTAAACCTCTAGATCTCAGCAACATTTCATCCAAGAAGAGGCCCGTAGATGTAAGGGAGGGAATCTATCCAGACAGCTGAGAACCTCAATCGAGGCTGTGGTGGGAAAAACCAAGTGGCTTTGTCCCACAGGATTGTGTACTTTAATCAGAAAGAACTTTACATTCTGGAGAGAAAATTACCCCCCAAAAAAGTGAGTAAATAAGTGATTATAGTAAGAGCAAAATTTTCTAACTGCCAAAAATAAGGCTCCAAAACAGCAAGCAGGTTGTTAGGGTCTCCTTGTGTTTCTTTCGTTTAAGCCATACCTGGCCTGTGGGTCTGCGGGCTGGCCCAGGTGCTTCTTCCCCTAAACAGCTCCATCTGCACTAGAATGACCCGTCATCCCTACTGGTGCATCCAGAGTGTTCTTTTAGCTCTTGGCTATTTACCAGCTCAAATGCTGGACAGGCACAAAGGCAGGATTCTGATTGGAGTTTCAGGGTGGAGTCATTGAGCAGAGTTGCAGAGCAGAACAAGAGTTCAAAAGCCACAGGGAGCTAAGTAGCATGATCAGATCTGCATTTTAGACATAATCTTCTGGTGGCAGTTCGGAGGGTGAATTGGAGAGGGGAGCTTTTGGTGGTGGGAACTCTAGTTTCGAGGCTGATGCAATAATCCAGGTGAGAAATGCAGTTAGGAAAAAGATTGGAACGGGTTTTTAGAGGAAGAGTTTATTATGACTGGGGAACAGACTCAGAAAAAAAATAAAAACTTCTCTGGTCATTCTGGATGACAGCAGATTCAGCCATTGGCTCAACAGTTACAGTATACTCTTTCTAGACTCTAAAATAAAGGAATCTCTGGGCTTGTCTGTGATGACTAGATGGTTAGCTGACTTACAAAATGAGTTTCACTTCAATATAAGAGGCAGCTGGAATAAGGAAAATAAAAGGCTATTGGAGAAAAAAGAATTATTGCCCTGGCCAGGGGGCTCAGTTGATTAGAGCATGGTCCCAATACACCAAGGTTGTGGGATCTAAAGTTGCAGGTTCAGTCCCCAGTCAGGGCACATTCAGGAGTCAACCAATGAATGCATAAGTAAGTGGAACAACAAACATCTCTCTCTCTCACACACACACACACACACACTCTCTCTCTCTCTCTACCTTCTTCTGCTTCTCTAAAATCAATAAATAAAAAATTAAAAAATACTTCATTAGAATTACCAAACCTTAAAAGCACTTAGAAATGAAGTTAATAAAATGCTTTTCAAGGGAACTTTATGCACTGTTACCTGTTCACCTGTTGCATTCTTGTATGGCATCTTTGATCTAGGAAAGGCATGTTACAAAAATATTTGAAGTTACATGGACTCGAAACATAACTGTAATTGCACAGCGAATGGTGTTTCTGACGCTTATACTCTTTCTTTGGCACTTATTACCAGAGAAGAGGGCAGCTACCTACTGTTGCTAAATTAAACGCTGCAGCAAACGTTTCCCGGTTGACCAAAAGTAAAATCTGATCGTGGCCATCTCGTTTGTGCAGGTGCGAGTGTTCATCAACCAGTTATATCAGCCGGACTTAGTGAAAGAGATCAGCAAAAACCCAGACTTGCAGGCCATCCGAATCGCCTCGGTGAACCCCATCCTCGACCCCTGGATCTACATCCTCCTGCGGAAGACAGTGCTCAGCAAAGCCATGGAGAAGATCAAGTGCCTCTTCTGCCGCATCGGCGGGTCCGGCAGAGACCCCTCCGGGCAGCACTGCTCGGACAGCCGGCGGACATCCTCCGCCCTGTCCGGCCACTCGCGCTCCTTCCTGTCCCGGGAGCTGAGGGAGATCAGCAGCACGTCCCAGACTCTCCTGTACATGCCAGACCTCGGTGACGCGGGCCTGGCGGGCAGGAATTTGCTGCCGGGGGTGCCTGGCATGAGCCTGCCCCAAGCGGACACCACCTCCCTGAGGACTTTGCGAATCTCAGAGACCTCGGACTCCTCGCAGGGGCACGACTCAGAGAGCGTCTTACTGGTGGACGAGGTTGCGGGCACTGCCGGGCCCGCCCCCAAGGGCAGCTCCCTGCAAGTCACATTCCCCACTGAAACACTGAACTTGTCAGAAAAGTGTATCTAGTGGCCAAGGAAGGCGTACAGCTGTGTCTGGAAGCTCACAACATCCTGTGCAACAGACACGCGGTGAAGCATTTATTGAGCTGTGCTCGGAAGGGCTGTTTTTGTCCTGGGACTCCCATGAGGGGCATCTGGGTTTTGAGCACGTTTCAAGCAATCAAGCTGATTCACATGGCTCCTGAGGCCTGAAACTCTTGGTCGCACCTGTAGGGGTGGATTTGGGTCAGAACTCGACTGCAGAGATCTACCCTCAGTTTCCTGCTTCAGGGGAAGTCGGCCAAGTTTTGCTCCCGTCAGAACATTTGGAGCGGAGCGTTATACCTGCGCACAGCCGGCGGGGCTGCGGGGCTGCAGGCCAGTGAACTACAAGGACTATCTGTCTTAGGGATGATTGAAGTGTCTCACTAAAGCATGAAATGTGAATTTTATCGTTGTAAATATGATTTAAGGTATTTAAAGTATTTTCTTCTCTGTGAGAAGGTTTATTGTTAATACAAGGTATAAGTGTATGGTAACCCCTCTCCTCCCCAGTATAACAAGCTGAAGTTATAGATGTTAGATTTTATTTTCATAAGTAAGTTCAGGCTGAGGTGTTGAAAACAGAGAAACTAATACCTATAAAATGGATATAGATTTTTTTAAAAGGAAGAGTTTAGTACTATTAAAAGAATAAAGAAAAATACTATTTTAAGACATGAAAATTACAGTCCAAACTATTGAAGTTCCTTCCCAACCTATGTGTACTTCATAGTGAGAAATGGTTAGTGCTGGCTACATGTATTTATCCAGAAATCTGTGATTTCAGGAGAACCTAACATATTGGCCAGTATTTTCTACTTTTGTCCCCACAAACTGGTACTTTTAAAAGTCTTTAATAAACAACTCGTAGTTGAAGTGTACAATATAAAAATAAAAAGTCTAAGCAGCTTGTTTTCCCCCTGAAATTGTGTATAGTTTTACTTTCCTAAGAAATGATCTAGAACATCCTTGAAAACTTAAGAGGAAGACGGAATGCATGCACCATATGACTTTTACTTTGCAACGTGAAAGGATTGGTTAACCTTTCACAGATGTTAGAAGTCTAACCAGATAACGGGTGCAGTGCGTGGGCACGTGCGGTCACCTTCTAACTGTTTTGTGTCATGCCCCGTAATGCTATACACGTATGAAGGAAACCTTCTCAAAGAAATATTAGGCATGTTTTGTTGCTTACAAGTGTTTTTGTGAATTGCCTGGTTGTAATTAAATTCTGAGCCTGATAGTGATATGGTTTAAAGAAGCAGTTGTACCAACTAAAATTATTTTGGAGATGATAATAAATAAATACACTCACTCTGAGTTCCCTATCCTCGGTTTTGGAGAGAACAGTGTGATACTTTCCTTTGTTTTAGGTTATCTTCTATCTTTTTCAATTGGAATAGTTTTTTAAATTTTTATTTTGATACGATGTCAAATTTACAGAAAAGTTACAAGAATAGTAGAAAATCTTGGATAGACTTAGTGGAGAACGGTATTTAGAAACCAAGATCTAGGTACTTAACTCACCTGTTTGTATGGGTGGTGGGAGAGACAGTATGACTTCCTGCTTGTAAATTCTCAGCGGTTCTCACACTTCAGCATGTATGTCACCTGGAGAGCTTGAAAACACAGTTTCTGATCCAGGAGGTCTTGGCAGGGGAGAGGGGCAGGAGGATGCACATGTCTAAAAAGCTCCTAGGCGATGCTGACTCTGCCTGAATGACACACTTCAAGGAGCAATAGTCCCCAGGAGCAAAGTCATGATTTGCTATTCACAAGTTTTTAAATGTATTTTTGGATGATGTCAGCCAAACGACTCATTTTAACAGACGTGATGCAATAGTGATTCTCAGCTGAGGCAGGGATGGCTCAAAAAGAGGGCATCCAGCCCTAGCTGGTTTGGCTCAGTGGATAAAGCACTGGCCTGTGGACTGAAGGGTCCCAGGTTCAATTCCAGTCAAGGGCACATGCCTGGGTTGCAGGCACGATACCCAGTAGAGGGTGTGCAGGAGGCAGCCGATGGATGATCCTCTCCCATCACTGATGTTTCTACTATCTCTCCCTTCCTCTCTGAAATTATACACACACACACACACAGAGAGAGAGAGAGAGAGAGAGAGAGAGAGAGAGAGAGAGAGAGAGAGAGAGAGAGAGAGCATCCAGCTCAAATTTCTAAAATGTCCTATTTTACCAATGAAAATAGTTTTTTGGTTTTTTTTTTAAACATATTTTACTGATTTTTTACAGAGAGGAAGGGAGAGAGATAGTTAGAAACATCGATGAGAGAGAGACATCGATCAGCCGCCTCCTGCACATCTCCTACTGGGGATGTGCCCACAACCCAGGTACATGCCCCTGACCGGAATCGAACCCAGGACCCTTCAGTCCGCAGGCCGACGCTCTATCCACTGAGCCAAACCGGTTTCGGCTGAAAATAGTTTTGTTTCCTCAATTTATACTAATCAGTGCCTAAGAAATGTTTTCAGAGAATATTTCACTTGTGAAAGAGGCTTTTTTCTCCCATGTACACAATGAAACACCTAGATTTATATGTAAATGAATATATAATGTATATATTCATCACCCACATTCATGGAGGAAAAACTAAAGCCACATTCATAAGTTAGCATTACTAATTTATCAAAGCATAAAATCACTCATCCTTTTCTTCAGATTCACCATCCAGATCACTGATTCTGGATTATTTTTAATTGAAATATCATTCACATATTTTATAATTTGCCCTGTATTTTAGTACATTCACCAAGTGCAACCATCGCTGCTATCTAATTCCAGAACATAGTCATCATCCCAGAAAGAAACCACGTACCCATTTGCATTCGCTCTCTAATCTCTAACCCCAGCCCCTGGCAGCCACCATATGGACTTGCCTATTCTAGGCATTAATGGAATCATACAATATATGTGTGTGGCCTTCAACGTCTGGCTTTCTTCACTTAGCATGTTTACAAGGTTCATCCATATTTAAGCATGAGTCAGTACTCCATTCCTTTTTATGGCTGAATAATATTGCATTATATGGATACTAGAGGCCTGGTGCATGAAATTCTTGCGGGGGGGGGGGGGGGGTCCCTCAGTCAGGCCTGCACCCTCTCCAATCTGGAACCCCTCGGGGTAAGACATCCCTCTCGCAATTTGGGACCACTGGCTCCTAACCACTCACCTACTTGCCTGCATGACTGCCCCTAACCACTCTACCTGCCTGCCTGATCACTCCTAACTTACCTCTGCTTGCCAGCCTGATTACCCCTAACTGCCTCTGCTTGTTGGCCTGGTCACCCCCTAACTGCCCCCCTGCCCCTGCCGGCCTGGCCACCCCCTAACTGCTCCCCTGCTGGCCTGATCACCCCTAACTGCCTTTGCCTCGGCTCCCACCATCATGGTTTTGTCCAAAAGGAAGTCAGACATTTGGAAAATGTCTGTTCGACTCTAATTAGCATATTACCCTTTTCTTAGTATAAATACCACATTTTGATTATCCATGCGTCAGCTGATAGACATTGAGGTTGTTTCCACTTTTTGGCTTTTATTAATAATGCCAATAGCATAATTATTAATAATGCCATACAAGTTTTTGTGTTAACATGTTTTTAATTCTATATATTTGGAGTGGTATTGCTGAGTCATATGGTAACTATATTTAATTTTTTGAAGACCTGCAAATTTTCCCAAGTGGCTGCACCATTGTACATTCCCACCAGAAATGTACAAGGGTTCCAATTTCTCCACATCCTTATCAATACTTGTTATTGTCCATGTTTCTGATTATAGCCACCCTAAAGGGTGTGAAGTAGTCACGCAGTAGTTTTGATTTGCATTTCTCCAGTTGACTAATGATGTTAAGAATCTCTTCATATGCTTCATATGCCATTTGTATGTCTTATCTGGAAAAACATACAAATTTGATTTGACCTATTCAAATCATTTTAATTGGATTATATGGCTATATTAGTTTGCTAGGGCTGCCATAACAAAATACGTGGTGTCTCTCTTATAAAGACACTGGTCATATTGAATTAGGATGCAACCCTTATAACCTCATTTAACCTTAACTATCTCTTTAAAGGCCCTATATAATAAAAGCCTAATATGCTAAGTGTCCAGTCATCCGTTCAACCAATTAAAGCGTAATATGCTAATGATATGCTAAGGCTGCTCAACCACTCACTATGACGTGCACTAACCACCAGGGGGCAGACACTCTGACTGGTAGGTTAGCTTGCTGCTGGAGTCCAGCTAATTGGGACTGAGCGAGATGGGCCCTACAAATTTCGTGCACTGGGCCTCTAGTCTTCAAATAATAATTTTGGGGATAGAGCTTCACCATGTGAATTGGGAGGTGGGAGCACAATCCAGTCCATATCAATGTCTTTATTGTTCGTTCTGGCTCACTCTTAAGAGAATAGCCTTTTGACCCTGCAATCCCACTTCTGGGAAGATAGCCCAAGAATCCAAAAACACCAATCAGAAATAATGTATATACTTTTATGTTCATTGCAGCGTTATTTACAATAGCCACCATCTGGAAAGAGCCCAAGTGCCCATCAGCAGATAACTGGATAAAAAGGCTATGGTACATTTTCACAATGGAATACTACACAGCTATAGAAAAGAAGGAAATCTTACACTTTGTGACAGCATGAATGGACCTGGAGAATATTATGCTAAGTGAAATAAGCCAGTCAGTAAAAGACAAATACCATATGATCTCACTAATATGTGGAACCTAATGAACAAAATTAAGTGATGAACTAAATGGGTGTATGGGGACATTATTGGGAAAAAAAAAAAACACTGATTTTTTTTAAGACTACAATTTTGAAGCTAGTAATCAAGACAGTGTGTTACTGGCATAAGAATAGACATATATACCAGTGTAACAGAATACAGAGCTCAGACAAACCTTCAATGTATTGATTTTCAACAAAGATGGAGTTTTTCAATGAACAGTGCTTGAATAACTGGCTATAAAAACAAAACAAAAACTCAACCTTTACCTCCAACCATACATACAATTAACTTGAAATGGATCACAGACCTAACTAACTATAAAAGCTAAAACTGCAAAACTTCTAGCAGAACATACAAACTCTGTCTTGACTTTGGAGTAAGCAGATTCTCAGCCCAAAGAAACTATAACAGAAAAGAAAACAAATGAAAATTGGACTCCATCAAAATGTAAAGCTTCTGCTCTTCAAAGGACATTAAGAAAACAAAAAAGGCCCCAGCTGGTTTAGCTCATTGGATAGAGCAACAGCCCATGGACTAAACGGTCCTGGGTTCGATTCCAGTCAAGGGCACATGCCCAGGTTGCAGGCTCAATTCCCAGTAGGGGTGTGCAGGAGGCACCCAGTCAATGATTCTCTCTCATCATTGATGCTTCTATCTCTCCCTCTTCCTTCCTCTCTCTCTGAAAATCAATGAAAATATTTTAAAAAGAAAACAAAAAGGCAAGTCACTGATAGGGACAAAATATTTACAATCCATAGATCTCATAAAGGTTTTTTACCCAGAATATAGAAAAAGATTTCTTACAGCTCAATATAAAGATAACCCAAATAAAAATTGTGCAAAAGATTTGCACAAGTGCTTCCCAAAAGAAGATACAAATGTAAAATGAAAAGATGCCCAACATCATCAGGGAAATGTATATTAAAACCACAATGAAATACAGGGGGGTTGAGGGCATGGGGGGGGGGCGGTTCTGGGGGGATGAGGACACATATGTAATACCTTAAACAATAAAGAAAATTTTTAAAAAAACACACAATGAGATACACTACACATCCACTAAAGTGACTCAAATAAAAAACAATGGCAATACCAAGCACTGACAAGGAGATGGAGCAACTGAAACTTTTTAATACATTGCTGGTACGAAACAAATTGGAAAAATGTCAGTTTCTTCTACAGTCACATATATATTTACCATAAAACTCAGCAAATCCACCCCCAAGTAGTTAACCCAAGAGAAGTGAAAACATATCCACACACTAACTTGTAACACATACTAGTAATACATAGCAGCTTTATTCATAACAGATCAAAACTCAAGATATTCATCAACAACCTAGATGTCCATCAACAATATGAAAAGCTACAAACTGTGGTATATTCACACAACAGAATAATACTCCACAATAAAAAGGAACATATTGCTGATATGCACAGTAACATGGATAAATCTCAACATGGATGGTTCACAAAAGTATTATACTGAGCAAAAAATGTCAGACACAAAGTACATATTGTATTTGAAATTCTAGATAAGTTAAATCTAATGTATAATCACAGGGAACAGAACAGTACTGGTTGTTGGGGTGGAAGAGAATGACTGCAAATGAGCCCAAGAGAACTTTTTGGGCAATGGAAATATTCTTTATCTTGATGGTAATGGTGATTGCATAGGCATTCACATGTCTAAACTCCTCAAACTGTAAGTTTATAATGGGTGTTTTTATTATATGTAAGAAAGTTGACCGTGTTCACAGAGGATATCATGGTTCGTCTCAAATTTTCCTTCCAATTAAAACTAGAGTCAACATTGTGGTCGATCACAATTCCAAGTCAGTAGACCTTTTAAATATCCTGAACAAATGTTTACATGTTACCTTGTAATTAACATTACCCATTTCAATAGAATTTCCATGGTTTACCACAAAAATCTAGAATTAGAAAAAATTTCCTAATTTGGTTTTTGTCTCGTGCTTACTTTGAAATAAAATCGGCACTCATTTTTTGTGGGGGTTAGGAGGGGGCATATAGTACCCATGCCCCCTCCTGACTTCTGAAACATTTGCGAGACAAAAGGAGTCAGGCAGGTGGAGAACCAGTATGGCGGATGTACTGCTGAAGAAGTCTAGTTTAAAGGATGTAATTTAGATTCATGCCAACAACGACCACCTAATATCAAACCCAGAATTAGACAGACCTACTCACCAGCGTGGGCAGTCCTGCCCAACCACAGAGGCACGGAGCCTTCACGGCCAAGCTTACGTATCTGTTAAGCTTGGCTCTCTGCAGGCAAGATGAATCCAAATGAAGGAGAGAAAGGAGCTTTTATGTCCAGTTATTTATCCTAAATTCCCTCTCCTGAGGGGGAGGGAGGGGGGAGGGAAGAGAGAGATCAGGATTCCTTGGCTAACAGATGTCGAAAGAAGCACTGTGAAAAGAAGCCATCTCTACCCTTTGCCTCCCAACAAAGTGAAGACCAACGTTTCTCAACCTTTCTCCCACCTTGGCCCACACAACAGGTGAAGTTCCCACACAACACACATTAAGGCACGATTCACAGGAGGCCAGCTATGGGCTGCCCCTTCCCTTCCATTCCTGTGGGCCTACTGCATTGCAAATGACTAAAGTGACATATTTCAATTTACTTTGGTAAAAGAAGTTCGCATCCTTTCTATATTACTGGTTTAAAAAACAACAACACATTACCTTTTCAATCCTAAAATGCCATCAATTACAAAATCCACTATCAGTTTAATAATCTCTCAGGAAAAAAAACACATTTAATATTATCATTGATTTGAAGATAATTATGAAACTTTGGTTCTTGTGTCAATTCACAAATCATTTGGATACGTTATGTCATGAAATAAAAGTCCAAAGTCAATTTGGAAGGGCTTCTGACTCATGAAGCCTGAAATTAAGAAATGACTGACCGTTTTCCTACTGCTGGGAAAGGCAATGAAACTAGCTTTTGACAGCATGAAATAAAGCATAACTTTATTTTCAAATTCAAATGGCTGTACTGATAAGTTATAATCATGGAAACTCCAGCTTTCTGAGACAAACTTTTTTATGTAAGTCTTCATTATAGTTTTGCCATATGACATCAACTTAAAACTACCATAAAATACTGTACATAAACCCCAATTACAAGAGATTTAGGTTCTGTGATCTATACATTGCATGACTTTTCAATGTTTATGTAGCATTTCTTAGATTTCAGATGAATAACAAGACAAGAACCTATTGTCTAGAGAATAATACATGACTCTCAAATTAGCAGGCATGGTCTGGATGTATAGTGTTCTGACTAATGAGTATCTATGCCATACAATTTTCCACCAAGAAAAATACAAATTGTATTCCATGTAATTTTAATGTGTAGTGTTGTTTCAGGAAGTATATTAAACATCTTTATATCCTACCATGAATATCAATTGTTTTTCCTTCAGACTCAAAAGAATTTATTTCAGTCAGTTTAGTAAATGTCAGCATTTCAGTATTCACCTCCCTATAAAATAATGTTTGCCATTTTCTCTTCATGCACAAAAGAGTGTTAGCTAAGCATCTTTTGGGGCCTGGAGAAATGAGCTGCCTTTCTTTCTCCATAATTCAGGATTTCTCTTCCTCCTCCATCTCATGTGTAAACCATCCTACGTCCTTTATGTGAGTGAGAAGGAGACGAACCTGGCCTACAGACGTCACTTCAAAGGGAACACAGATTCTTCAGCAGCATCTAGTGGCAACCTGCACCCCATCCTGGCTCTTGTCTCTTCTGGATCATCCCCCAACTGATGACCATCTGTCCTATACTATCAAAAGTAGTGACTCCTCACTTTCAGATAAAAAAAATCGCAAAGAAGTTCTCCTCCTTTCTTAAGATCAGGAAAAACTGAGGTTAAATATCTCCAAACTAATTCCACCTCTTCATAGAAAAAGCTAGCATTTACCAAGTACTTCATATGCAACTTAACATACAAAGTGCTTTACATATTTCATTTTCACATAAGAAAGAAAAAACCTAATTTTCCAAAAGCTAACAACACAAAATAATAGGCAAATCTTTAAAATTCAGAAAAAAGTGACTTATTCACCAATTATATAATAAACAAATACCCATTAACTCAAAACAACATACCAACTTCTCTAGACACCCAACTACCCACCCTTTGAGAATATTTTTCATAAAATAAAATATAATTGATATTTGTTTTTTGGATCATTCTAAAATTAACCTCTCCAACCAGAAATAAATTTCTAATATAACTTTGGGGGGAAATGTAATACCTTTCAAGGCAAGTGCTGACTTCTCAGACTCTGAAAAAAAAAAAGAGGTAAACATTCTACTAAAAGAAAACCTTAAATCATCTCAGAAAAATAGAAACCAGTACTTACATGCATCCAACAAATGCTTAACAGAAGATTTCTTCAAACAGAGTAACTTACTTTCATCTCCACCAAGGATAAACGTAATTTCACACCAATAAAGCTTCCTGAGGGTCAGAAGTAACAGTGCCCAGCAGCTCTATGTAACTGTACTACAACGGGTGTGCTATAAAAATAACAGTTCACATTAGCAATGACAATACTGATTTGGGGCTATAACTGTGTTGTTTCAATGAACTACTGCTTCAATATACCTTTCTCTATTCACAAGATCCTATCACAAATCACATTTCAGTCTCCATGTGTGCTGTGCCTAAGTTTATTAACTCATTGGATTTCTAATAACATCACTACGTTTGTTTTCTTTTTAGAAAGATATAATTTAGTTATTTAAAATTGTGGTTATTTCTCATTTTACTGAGCAGTTCCGAACAAGTTATCTAGAAAAAGAATTCCAAAGCATCAGTTGAACAGATAAGCAAAAGATAAGTTATTTTCAAGGTTTTTAAGCTTTTATTCTTTTTTTATTTTTTTAATGTTTTTATTGATTTTTAGAGTGAGAGGAAAAGAGAGGGAGAAGGGAGAGATAGAAACATTGATCGGCTGCCTCCTGCACACCCTTCTGGGGATCAAGCCCACAACCTGGGCATGTGCTTGACTGGGAACCAAACCAGCAACCTCTTGGTGCATGGGAGAACACTCAACCAACTCAGCTACACCGACCAGGACAAGGTTTTTAAGCTTTTAAAAATAAAAATAAAGGAAATACTGCTTTTGACTAGGACAACATTGCCGTACAATTTATGATAAAGCTATAAGAGCCATTCATTTAGATAATGCACATCTCAAAAATGGCTCGCTTGTGTTAAGGACTGGTTACTTTAACAATTAAAAAATTAAAACCATCATTCTGACAATGTATCAGTAATTCCCACATCCATAAAATACTGAAGGTGGCAACTATCATGGTGATAGTAATTTTAAAGTCAAAACAAGCATAAATCCGATGTAAGAGTCTCTACAGAAAATGTCCGGAACACACACAGTTGCATGCATTTCCAGCTGAACTTGCAAAGAATTTACCTATAACCAAATGACAATTTTGAAAGAAACATGAACATCAAAACACTCAAGCTTCATGACGAAGTTACTCTAATAAAACAAGAAAAATAGAGGAGTGAACAGTAATAGCAGTATATTTTTTTGGAGGGAGAGAAATCACCCACTTCCTTGTCATAAAAAAGTCAATATTTTAATAACACTGGCCATCAAGTTATTCACTACTGGAGCATTCACTTCCAAGTTCTGTCTTTAAAATGTATTCACTCATACATTTGGATTAAGTTTATTCATCAAAAACCATTGTAGTCAGAATTCTAATCTTAAGTTTAAATCATAACTTATCAAAGCAGAGTCCAAACACTCTATAATAATCCTACCCTTTAGTTTGTATATGCCTCATCTGAAAATCTGATTTTACAAACAGGAGTGTGACCCTGTTTCTCCAGAGTAAATGCCTGTTTGCCTAAAACTTTGTGGCAATCAAACAGGTGGATTCAAGGAGCTCCTGCTAAGCTTCATCGGGCTTTGATAAAAACAGAGCCATCGGGGGCCGTGGCCCCATCTTCCTTCTCACTTACAGTCTCCACGGTCCCAGAAGCGGACACAATAACCATGGTTTTATTATCTGAAACCGGCTTTTGTTTCTCAGCAATAGCTGCGCAAACAGCAACAATCTCGTCACTTTCAAAGTCATAGTCGGGAATGGACTTGGGTGAGACATGTGTGACTTCCGCTGGTGCTTCATTTTTTTTAATCCTCTGGGCTACCTTTTGCTGCTCCTGGAGCTTTCTTGCCCAAGAAAGGTCTTCTTTCCATATTTCAGGGTTCATTGGATAGATATGAAGGGCTACTTGAAAACTTCGAATTGCCTAGGGAAAGAAAAGGCCAGGTTTTTCTGCTTGCATTGTTTTAAAAAAAAAAAAATGAATGTGTTTAGCATAATCCACAATATCTGCATGTATATATATATAAAATATAGTATATAGATGTAAAAATGGAAGTTAGGGCGGTGCCCTAACCATGGATGATGACTATGAAGAAAAAAACAAAGGTTATAAAACTGTGAAAGGGATTGACAAATTGCTGATGAGGATTAAAAGTCCATCAAAATAGAGGTACTGATATTATAGCTCAAAACAAGGCAAACACATTTTCAGCTTCTGCAGATCAGCTAATACATGAATCCAGTGATTTCCAGGGCTAAATCAGGGTCAGGAAGGTACCAGAAACCCACAACGCTAAAGCCAAGAGTTTAGATCACAGTAATGCTAACATGCACTGAGTGTCACGGGAGATCAAGGCAGACGCTGCATAACGACAAATGGTCGACTCCCCATAATTATATAACACTTATCAAAACATACGCACCCAACATCAGAACACCTGTGTATATAAAGTCAACACGGACAGAACTGAAGGGAGGAACATCAATAAGGAAACAGAAGATTTGAGCAACGGACCACACAGACCTACACAGAGCCTTTCACCCAACAGCAGCAGAACAGACATCTTGGCAAGTACACATGGAACATTTTCTAGGACAGAAAACATGTTATACCACAAAACAAGTCTTAACAAATTTAAAAAGGCATGCCAACCATCTTTTCCGGCCAAAATGGAATAAACTACAAATCAATAGCAAAAGGATAATGGGAAAATTCACAAATATGCAGACATTAACGCACTCTTGAACAATCAGTAAGTTCAAAAAGAAATCAAAGAGAAATTAAGAAAGATCTTGACACAAATGAAAATAAAAATACACTAAAATTATGAGATGCAGCAAAAGCAGAAAAGGGAAGTTTATAGCACTAAATGCCTGTTAAAAAAGAACAATCTCAAGTAAAAAAAAAAACCCAAAAACACCTACCTTTACACCTCAAAAAATTAGAAAATGAAGAACCAAGCCTATATTCATTTTCCAACATATACACCCAATTCTATATAAAAATATAAATAATTACTTATAGAGATCTACCAACTATTGACTTTTAATTTATTATCCGTTCCATTTAACTATGTATTTTCTTATGTTTATATATGTGGGTGGGGCAAAGTAGATTTATAGTTGTGAGTGCACAAAATAGTTTATTCTTGTATTATTATTTATTAATTATTGTATTATTTTTCATACAAATAACTATAAACCTACTTTTGCCCACCCCTGTAATAAGAATTGTTATGTCAGAAATTTTAGCTTGCTTTCAATATATTTTTTATAGTATCCCTTCATTATGACATTGAGTAATTTTTAACCATTCCAGTCTTTCAAAAGAACAGGTTAAGTTTACATAAATATTACAAATTTAGAATTTTTTCAAATAGAGCCCTACAAAACATTAAAGGAGGACAAAATAAGTTTTAATTCCTCCAAGAACTTCACAATATAATGGGCAAAACCACATAAATAGAAAAAAATAAAACAGTTAAACAATGAGTACTCTTATTTAAAAAAACTTAAAATTTTGCCCTGGCCAGATGGCTCAGTTGGTTAGAGTGTCATCCCATACACCAAAAGGCTGCAGGTTCAATTTTCAGTCAGGGCATAGACCTAGGTTTCGGTTTCGATCCTGGTCAGGATGCGTTCAGGCTATGTGAAATTTTTTTATTAACTTTCATGATTCAAATTACCTGAAAAATATTCTGACCCTGATTGAATTGGTGTTTATGATGTAAATAACAGTAATAACTCTGACCTGTGTTTGTGGTTTAATACCTTTAAGGGTTGGCTATTTATTTTTTGCATAGATTTGATAAATGACTAACGTTTGGGTTGAGCTGATCAAAACATGTCAAAATAAAATTTTAGCATCATAGCCCTGGCCAGTGTGGCTCAGTTGGTTGGAAGTTGTCCAGTGCACCAAAAAGTTGCCGGTTCAATTCCCGGTCAGCCGATCCATGTTTCTCCATCACATCTCTCCCTCTCCCTTCCTTTCTCTTTAAAATTCAATTTAAAAAATCTTGAAAAATAAATAAGTAAATATTAAGAAAACAGAATGTTAGCATTATAATCAGATATCAGACTTCCTTACCAACACTATCTCTCCTAATCCAAGCTGAGCACGCCCCAGAGTTTGCCAAGACTCCCACGAATGTGGATTTCTCTGCACAGCCATTTCTGCTGCGTGAACTGCAGGGAACATTTCATGAAGTGACATTAGGACCTATAGTCAAACAAAGAAACAAAACCTGTCAGTAATATTCATAAACTAGCAAACTACTAATAAATAACCATACATAAGTAACTCTTTCCATTTTT
The DNA here is from genome assembly GCF_963259705.1 of Myotis daubentonii. Lineage (NCBI taxonomy): Eukaryota > Metazoa > Chordata > Mammalia > Chiroptera > Vespertilionidae > Myotis > Myotis daubentonii. The sequence continues at coordinate 108,344,469 of NC_081843.1, read as the reverse complement.
AAAAACATATTTTCAGTCTGGTAAACATAGTATTTCAGTGGTTTTGACTCCTCCACTGCCATTCAGGGTCAGGAATCACATTCTTCTTCCTTCTCCTGAAAAACTATAAAAATGTAAACCATTCCCTTTCCAATAATTGAACACTGTTGTCCATCAGTCAAAACCATGCAGTCATACTCTCGCCATGGTAGCTCAGAACTATTTGATCTCTCAATTCCACTTCTATTTATTCCACTTACAATGTGGATTTTAGGGTATCCCAGGTGTTCAACCACTCACCCTAACCCCAGTGAACACCTTCCTGCTATAAAAGCCATGCAAACATTCCACAGGCCTCCCCACAACTGGGTTCTTCACACCACACATCAGAAAAACCAGGGCATTCCTGAACCCTTCACCTTTATATATATATATAAAAAGGGCTGCATATTATCAATAATCTTGGGGACCACATGCATTTCACAAAATTTGTGAAACAATCATCATTATCAAGTTCCAAATTAAACAACTCATTTCATACAATTCACCACAAATCCTGCCTTTAATATGTATATACAGATTCAAGATTGAAAATGACTTATCTAGCCCGGCCAGAGTGGCTCAGTGGTTGAGGACTGACCCATGAACCAAGAGGTCACTGGTTGGATTCCCAGTAAGAGCACACACCCACCTGGGTTGCGGGCTCAATCCCCAGTAGCGTGCGTGCAGGAGGCAGCCAACTGATGTTTCTCTCTCATTGATGTTTCTCTCTCTCTCTATCCCTCTCCCTTTTCCTCCCCCTCCCCCTCAATCAATAAAAACACTTTTTAAAAAAAGAAAATTATTTATCCAAATGATGGTCCTCATACCACTTTTATTTAGTAGACATAATTTAGGTAAACTAAATTATGTAGATAAACTAAAGTAGATAAACTAAAATCACAGCTGATAAAGAATGTACCCTATGTTTGAGCTCATCATCAGGAAAGATGTTAGGCACATGGATGAAGGTGGCATTGCAACTATTTCCTGCCAAAAATATGATCAATGCTTTGAGATTTGAAGTTCTCTTAGATAATTTAATCCAAGTGCTCAGAGGTTTTCTTTATAAACTTTCCCACAAAATATTAAAAATGTATTTTTAAGTACAAATGGTATTTTTAAACTATTAATAAATTGAGCCTATTCTGACATTTTGTTAAGGACTAGGCCATTTTTCAGAGAAATATCATCTAGAATCCAATCCACTATAAGAAAGTTATTGCAAAATCCACTACACTTAATTTCCAAGGAAAGCAAACACATTTCATTTATTTACGAGATTACCAGAGACTTTTTAAAAGATGCCCATCTGCTCATATCATAGTTAGGTTGAAATAGCAGTTAACTCCATTATGAAGGTAAACAAATTTCTAATTTGATACATAAGAAAAAGTCATAAAAAATATCGTAACAATGTCTCCCCAAATAAACTGTATTTTAGTAGTAAAAAGAAAACAGCAGGAAATGCTATTTTGGTTCATCAAGCTCATCAAACAAACACAGTGCAATTTCACAATGAAAGTGACCTTCTTCATAGCCCTTACCTGTGACTTCATCTCATATAGGGTAGCATCATCTGGGGTTAACTGCAGTGCTTCATCCCACTTCTGAATCGCCTCTCGATATCTGTGGTTGTTAAAGTTACATTTATATCATATTTCTAATGAGTCCTTGAGAGCACATGACCAAATTTAAAAACCAGATACTAAGGAATAATTATTTATCAAGCAATATCTCTATTCAAGAACTGATAGCACTGATGTTACAAAAAGTAGGAAAATTTAAGAGATAAAGGGAAAGGAGACCAAAAGAAAAAAAAAAGCAAAATACAAATAAAAAAGATTTTGAAAAGCTTTCTCCAAGATTTTATTCCCTGGGCTGAGCAATCACCACAAAAATTTCTCTTTTTCTCATCAACCTCAATGTCGGCACATGTTGTCAGTCATTTTAGATGTCTTACAGAGAACTTTCCTGAGGACTTTACAATCCAGGTGCAGCCCTGGGCTCTAGACTGCAGCCGCCTAGCTGACAGACGGCAAGACGCTGCCGGGAATTGTGTACAGACCCTTCCGTGTTCAGTGGCCTTGCCTATGAGGCCTGTGAACACAGAAGCACTGTCCTGTCCGTCACTATGAACACAGGCACGTGGATAAGATGTGGGCTGAATAAATGAAGCAAGTATGGAGGTCACTTCCGCCACACCTTTCACTGATGTTCTCTTCATCACGTCTCTGTTGAGCTCCAAAGCCATGTAGTCAACTAGCATCTCCATCTAGATGGCCCCAAAACATCTCAAACTCCACGCGCCCAAAACTGACCTCTGCACACTCCAGGCCAAACCTGCAGCAGCACAGAAGCACTCTTCCTTTCTAAAGGAATGAGCAAGGCCTACATGTTAGCCAAAGCAGTCATCTTCACAGCATCCTTCACGAAAGTTAACTCATGTATACTTGAGTATTTCCAGGAGGAGAAAGTTTTAATTACCAGAACATTTTTCATTGTACCTTTCTGTCTTGTACCTTTCGCCCAATGCTACTGGTTCTGGTTTCTAGAGCTAAATAGAAAATATATAGTCCACCAGTTTTCATTCCTGGCTACATACAGAATGATCTATGGAGATTATGGAGGAAAAATACACACACACACACACACACACACACACACACACACACACAAGCTGGTCCCTGCCTCAGATCAATTAAAACAGAAATTCTCAGAGTAGGACTCAGGCATCTGTATTTTTCCAAAGTCCCCAGCTAATGCTAATAAAAACCAGGGGGGATGAGCCGATTTTAATATCTCTCATAGTACATTAAGCCCCATCATGTTCTATCTTCTCTTGAATCAGTTCTTGTTGCCTATTTTCCAGTTCCCTCATGTCCTCTGTATGTGTTCTTGAGTATAATTCCCTCCCCAGCATGAGAAGATCCAAACCAAACATGACTAAAAATGTACTGATTTGTAAGCAAGGGGCAGAGAACGGGGAAAAAAAAAAAAAAAAAACAGAGGCAGAATTTGGCAGAAAATACAAAGTCTAAGAACATAAACAAAAGTACATTCTCTCTGTATTCACCTGCTATAGAATAGTTCCTTTATTAGGAAGTAACACAAATGGGCAACACCATTTCCAGGGTCTGATGCCACCTGGGCACATGCAAATGGGCGACAGCCAGCTGAGAATCAGTCTGCCACGGCCAGCAGCGATGAGGGCCCCGGAGGGAGCGAGCTTTGCTCAGCCTGCCTCACCGGCCACTGTAGGTGTGACAGTGGCCGCTGTTATCTCGCAGCAGCAGGCCGTGTGTGACGAAGCTGAAGACTCACCCCACCACGGCTGGTGGTCCATGCAGCACAACCGAATGTGCAGAGACGGCTGCCAGATCTACTGCAGGGACCACTATGTGCAAAACCTTTGTAAGGGACAAAGATAGAACAATCTTCCTTCTAAATTTTAGAAATAAACTGTAAATAAATGTTTATGAGGGAAAAATTCTCTAGAGGCGAAAAACAGATGATAAATGTGACAGGAATATTACCATTTTTAAAATTATCATTTATGAAGTAACAGATGCAGGCAAGACCATCAATGGGTGCTTCCCTTCTCCTGGCCTACAAGTAAAGGGTAACACCACTTGCAGGTCATGGGACACTTGGCACCTAATACACCAACCGTCTCCCTTATTGTGCTCTCACAGAGCATGATGCAGATACGCTCCACAGAGGACCTACTAACTCGACTTCAGTTTGGAACACTCTGAGCAGGCACAGCCCTACTGCAGCTGTTGGATAGGAGGCATTAAAAGATAAAAACGTGGTTTAGAGTCACTATGGTTAATAAGTGACCCAAGTCTGATTCAGCCAGTTTATAGGCAACCTTCACAGGATCCAACTGAACAGCACAAGGAAGGAAGCCAAGGAACAGCCCAGGGCTGCACAAGGGCCGGGGAAGATAACACCTCCATGAGGCACGGGCCAGCTGGTGACCAGGCCAGGCAGTGAGATAGCACACTCATCCACCAGATACAAGTATCAGTGTTTAGCTACTTTGTTCCTAATTAAATTTCTCATTTACTATCGTTTCGAGTTTAATGAGCTCTATAGTTATCAGCTTATTCACTTCATAAATATTTATTGAGCACCTCCTCTGGGCCAGGTAGGAGTCTAAGAACTGAGGATGCAGCATTCAACAAGATATAAAGGGGCCTGAAGGTGGAACAGGTGGAAGAGGGTAAAGGGGGGATAAATGGTGACGGAAGGAGACTTAACTCTCTGAGTGCTGAACACACAATACAATATACAGATGATGTATTAGAACATTGTACATTTCGAACCTGTAATTGTATTAACCAATTTCACCCCAATAAATTCAATTTTAAAATTTTTTTAAAAAGATATAAATGGACCTTACTCTTCTAGATCTTACATTCTAGAACATCTGCATGTGTAGAGAAAAAGACAACAAACACAAGTTAGAATCTGATAAATGCCATGATGAAAAGCAACTGGAGTGACGTGGTAGGTAGTGACCGGGTGGCCACTCAGAACGCATGGTCAGGAAAGGTCTCTACGCAGACACGTGAGCCGAGATCTGAATGTGAAAAAGTCCTCAGCCAACTGGAGATCTGCAGAAAGTTCATTCCAGACAAAGGACAGAAGGAGCCCAAGGCAGGACTAAACACCCGTGTCCTAAGGAAAAGAAAGAACACCAGTCTGGCTATAGCAGGAGGAAGGGGAGGGAAAGTAGCCACGGCCACAATCATGTAGGGACCAGCAGGCCAGTGGTTATGAGACGGGTTTCACTCTATGTGTGATGGGGGCCCCGGGGAGAATGGACCGTGGGGGAGTGAGAATGAGCACAGGAGACCAGTGAGGAAGCTACACGAGGAGTCATCTAGGTAAGAGATGACCGCAGACTAGACAAGGTGAAAACAGAGGGGAAGTTAAAGAGAGTTAGACTACATTGAAAAACAGGTCAACTCAACATGGACTGGATTTGGAAGCGAGAAAAAGAAAAAAAAAGAAAAAGGAAAGGAATCCAAGATGGTGTCTTAGTTTGGGTTGCCTGGGAAAGGGAGTCTGAGGCCTAAGGTAGGATCCCAGGGAAGCCAGAGTGAGGGAGAAAAAGAGAAGTGAGGCAGGAAGGCGGGAGAATAAATACAAGGTGTATGATAAGCTGGCAAAGGCTTCAAAAACCAACCCTGATGATCGCTTTTCCTGTAGAACTTCCTCGGAGAGACTGATGAACCGTGCGTCTTGGAAGCAGCCCGGTGGTGGAAGAAGGAAAAGCTCTGCCTGCCTCCCGTCGTCGAAGTCTTCCCCACAAGCTTTAACCCACCTACTCTTGGTGTGCGATCCGTCCCCCCAGAGGGTCCACCGGTCCAGCTGGCCAGCATCGAGGTCTTTCATTGTCAGTTAGCACCACACGTGGGGCTCTTTGGTCTGTGAGGACAGCAGCTGCCGGGGCCTGATGGTCTCAAAGGCAGGGAGCTGGGGTGACTGGGGAAGATGAGCTCTGGTCAGCACAGAAGCCAGCAGAGTTGACTGCTGGCGTTTGGGCTTCCGTTACTAGGTACAGGGTGGGGCCTTTCACTGACATAGCCAAGACCAGAAAGGAGCAGATGTTTGGGAGAAAAATCAAGAGTTCTGCTCTGTACATGTTACATTTCAGATACTAACTAGACACCCAAGTGGGTATAAAGCCAGCATCAAACATTAGAAAGTCCAGGACTCAGGTGGGAAGACTAGAGATGGTGCTGAGAGCAGGAGGCCATGGACGTTTAAGAAGGCAAAGACTGTATTTGGAAAGGACAAGAAGCACTTTCTAAACACTGTTGCCCACCAATATTCAGAAAATGAGCAAAAGAAAAGACCAAGCAAAGAAAATGAAGGTGTGGACGTTGAAACAAGGACAGGCACGACAGTGCTGTGGTTAGGGAGCAGTGTGTTTAGGAAGGGAGGGGTCAGCTGTGCTGGGCCGTGTGAGGCACAGTAAATGAGAACAGAGATATCTCTCTGTAAGAGCGGGTCAGCGGATGAGTGGGGACAGAAATCTGAGTGGAATGGACTGAGAGAATAATCCATCAAGCAATGGAGTTTGTGGAGAAGGAAAGCGGAGAAATTGTAGGGCATATAAGTCAAGGGAAGCTTTTGTTCTTTATTTTAATCCTCACCAGAGGATATTTTTTCCATTGATCTTTAGAGAGTGAAAGGGAGGGATGAGGGAGAGGGAGAGGGAGAAAGAGAAACATCGATGTGAAAGTGACACATCGACAGTTTGCCTCCCACACATGCCCTAACCAGAGCCAGGGATCAAAACTGCAACCGAGGTACATGCCCTTGACCAGAATGGAACCTGAGACCCTTCAGTCCGGGCAGAAGTTGGGGTGGGTGTGGGGTTGGGGAGGTGGTGCTCTAAGCACTGAGAAAACCAAAGCTTTTAAATGGATGCTGTTAGATTATGCTTGTATCCCAGTGAGAAGGAGCCAAGAGAGAGGAACAAATGACATCAAGATGAAGATCACTGTCATGAGATACAGCCACGCTGGCACTCAGACCATGTGGGTTACATGGCCAAGTCACCCTCGAGTTCACTTTGATGGGTATACTTTTCTAGACGAGACAAGTTCATGGTAAATTCTAATTCTAGTCCTGCTTCACACACATACGCACTAATACTCAAAGAAAAAATAGACGACTTAGCCACACAATCAAATATCACCATCTAGTGGTTGAAACCATAAAAGCCAACATATCAAAGTTAGGACACACTATAACTACTGAGAAGGTATATCCTAGTTAGTAATAATTCTAGAAAAACAATGTCTGAACAACATCTTACAAAAAACATTAACACTACATGAAATATACCAATCATGCATAACATCCTAAAATATAATATCTGAAGTACAGGTACTGAGGGTGCTGGGTGCCAGGTGGCATGCTCAGCTTTTGTATGCACTTGCTCTTTAGTCCCCCAGGGGCTAGGAGATAAATCTCTCCATTGTGCACCTGAGGAAACTGGAAACCGAAACTTAAAAAACCAGTAAACTGCCAAGTTTGTGCAGGTAGAAATGATAAAGCTAGGATCGGAACAGAGGTAAAATAACTTCACAATCCACATGCAAGTACTAGCAGGGGCTGAGCTTTATTTGTAAAATTTAACTTCACTATTTCTGCTTCTATTATTTTCTACTTATTTTCAACCAAGTTTAATATTCTCTTAGATATTTTAAACGATTATTTATACTTATTTTTGGCATAGAATCACCAAACTGCTCAATTCCCCTAGATGCCTTTAATTCTGTTTAGTTATTTCCTAAAGCTATGTGTACACTATTCTAAAACAAATACTAATGAGCAAAAAAACTTACTGATCTCATTGTCCTTCATTTAAATAGAGCATCTAATCCAGCTGATTTTAATGAAATGACTCAATGTTTTGACACACAAGCAAAAAACAAGAGTTATTTTGTTTATCGACAAAGTTGATATCCCTCCTCGGCACAGGAAACTCAGAGGGAATACCATGGCAATAACTTAAGAGCTTTTCCCTTCCACTCATTAGTGTGGTCCAGAGAAAAAGGCAAAAACAACAACGTTAATGAACTTTGAACAGACATTTGCAGGAATTTCTAAAGATGTTTTATGGGTGTTCTGAAAGTGATTTCATAAGTGTGGGAAATTTACACTTAGTTTTCTTCTGACTAAGAACAGAGTGATCAATCTCACCAAGTTATAAAAGATAAAAAATCTTTGTGCCTAAAATACCACAAATGAGAATTCACAATCTAACATTAGGCTGTTAAGCTGCTAACTGTCCTTGATTGCTATTTATTTTCTACCATTCTTTCCCAATTTGAGGTACTGATATATTAGAGCTTAAGCAACATTTTATGTTTTATATTAAAACATATTAATACAAGATTACACCCAGAATGAAAAATAGCAACAGACCTAGAAACTAAACTGTTTGCTTTTTTAACTTTGACTCATTTATGACAAAAATGATAAACAAATCTTCTAACCACCCTTAACAATTAGGAAAAATAAAAAAGAACAGAAAAACAAAGAAAAGACCTAGTACTTGCTCAGCACTACTGCTTTTAATTTCTCGGACTCTTCATTACCACATAGCAGACAGCAGTCACAAGCACGGGGCCTAGTTTTAGATCTCTGGATGGTCTGGGAGTAGTCTGTCCGACCAATAACCTGCTCGGAGACTATTCCTGCTCATCACACATATGTCTTCAAAAAATTGTATCTTAAGGGCAAATAAACCAACAGTCCTCATGATGTCAAGTGTACTTTTCCTAGTATATTTCCTTCACCAAAGATAAATGTTTCAAGATTTTTATAAAAATATGGCTTTCAGAAAATATTACACACAGCAAACAGACCGGCACAGGCATATCTTTCAGAGGCTGCACTAATAACCTGTCATTTACCTCCAATATGCGGCAGTGGAGAGCACAAACGTTACATGAAGTTTTCTTACCTAAAATGTTTAATCAGAATCTAAATCAAACCTCAACCCAACTTTCCGTTTACAAGAAATGCATGAGATAGGAACATGGCAAGGAAACAATCGAACAGAAAATTGGTCTGGACTCTTCAAAATGTCAGTGTCATATAGGGGATAAAAATAGGGGGCCAAGGAGACACTAAAGAGATACAATAACCAAATGCAAGCGGTGGACTTTGTTTGGATCCTAATTTACCAAAAAAAAAAAAAAAAATTATTTAAAGTTGAATTAGGTGAAAGTTGGAGAAATCTAAATGTGGACTAGGTATCAGATTACAGTTCATTTTCATAGGTTTGACAGCTCTTGTGTTTGGTGAAAGACCATCCTTACACTTAGAAGAAGCATGCTGAATTAGGACCCAGGGGTCATAATGCCTGCAACTTACTTTCAAATAAATCAGCAAAAAAATTCTGATAAACAGTTAAGTGTATATATGTGCATAGGAAGATAAATAAAGCAATTATTAAGAGTTTCTTAATCTAATGTAAAGTACATAGAAAATATAGTCAATAATTTTATATAATAAAAGCCTAGGTGGCATCATACCCTCGCGCGACAGCCTGGCCTGACATCGCCGCACACACAGCAGAGGCGGTGCCTGGTGGCCACTGAGTCCCACAGCTATATACGGCACAGAAGGGACCGGTCCCGCGTCTCCATCTCCTCTGCCTTGCACCGGGAGGAGGTGGGTTCTGGCAGAGGAGGCGGGTCTCGGCAGGGAAGGGCAGTTGTGGGCAATCAGGCCGACAGGGGAGGGTAGTTGTGGGTGATCAGACCAGCAGGGGAGCAGTTAGGGGGCAATCAGGCTGGCAGGCAGAAGCGGTTAGGGGCAATCAGGTAAGTAGGCAGGCAGACAGACAGGCAGGCAGGCAAGCGATTAGGAGCCAGCGGTCCCAGATTGTGAGAGGGGTCCCAGATTAGAGAGGGTGCAGGCTGGCTGAGGGACATCCTCTGCCCCGTGCATGAATTTCGTGCACCGGGCCTCTAGTATTGTAATAACTATGTATGGTGCCAGCTCGGTAATTGAAGTATTGGGGGGATCACTTTGTAAAGTATATGATAGTCTAGCCCTATGGTCGGTAAACTGTGGCCCTCGAGCCACATGAGGCTCTTTGGCCCCATGAGTGTGGCTCTTCCTAAGCCTTAGAAGTACCCTAATTAAGTTAATAATATAGTTTAAGTTTAAAAAATTTGCCTCTCAAAAGAAATTTCAATCATTGTACTGTTGATATTTGGCTCTGACTAATGGGTTTGCCGACCACTGGTCTAGCCACTATGCTATGCACCTGAAACTAATTCAAAAAATACTGAATGTAAAATTTAATTTAAAAATTAAATTAAGCTTGGCCGGTGTTGCTCATTGGTTGAGTGTCAATCTATGAAGCAGAAGGTCACAGTTCGATTCCCAGTCAGGTCACATGCCAGGGTTGTGGGCTCAATCCCCAGTATGGCGCATGAGAAAGATCAATGATTCGCTCTCATCAGTGATGTTTCTATCTCTCTCCCTCTCCCTTCCTCTCTGAAATCAATAAAAATATATTTTTTAAAATTAAATTTTAAAAAAATAACATTTTGAGTCTAGTCAGAGCAATATGGGAGATTCAACTATTCTTTCAACTTTAACATAGATTTGAAATTTTTAAAAATAAAAAAGTCCTTCTGCACTCCTAGGTTATAGAGATACCTTTGTATATTTTCTTTTATTCACACTAAGATTTTTGATTCCTCTGGAGTTCATTCTGTATGTGGTATGAGATATAGATCCTTTTTTCTTCTTCTATACAAAGTTCCAGCTTTCTCTACACAACCTATTAAACAATGTGTCCTTTCCCCACTGATCTGTGGAAGAATGAATTTTGGTTCCACTGAAAGAGCTAAGCAGAAGAAGGGGAAAAGGAATAAGAAAAGTAGGAGAAACAGCAAAGGGGAAAGAAAAAAAGGTACATATAAGTAAAGTATAAGAGTTTAGATGAGGAAGGGCTATGAATAAATGAAACTATTATGAAACTCCATATTTACTAAAGTATATAAGAAGTCCATCGGAAAAAATAACTGAGCACCTATTACATATTTATACACACACACACACACACACACACACCCTCAAAGTTATTCAGGAAAACGTCTAATTTATCTGGTCCACCATATCAGAGAGAACATTTCCAGGAATTACACCATCTGCTACCAACCAGTAAGTTGGATTACATTTTATTGAGTTTTTACTCTATATTTTTTTTTATATATTTTTTTTAAAAAAAATATTTTTATTGATTTCAGAGAAAAGAAAAGGAGGGAGACAGAATCATCAATCAGCTGCCCCCGACACAGCCCCTACCCAGGAATGTGCCTGGGATCCGACCGTGACCTCCTGGTTCATAAGTCAATGCTCACCCACTGAGCCACGACCAGAGCCTTTACTCTACTTTAGACAGAACAGAAAGGCTGGCAGAGCAGAGACATTTTAAGAATCTTGAAGGCTTTTTTACAAACTTTCAGATTCCATGGGAAGTGTTTCAAGGTGACTTTAAAACCTATTTCTTTAATTTAGCACCTAGATCAGATTTTAAAACATAAACTTAGCCCTAATCGGTTTGGCTTAGTGGATAGAGCGTTGGCCTATGGACTGAAGGGTCCCAGGCTCGATTCTGGTCAAGGGCATGTACCTTGGTTGCAGGCACATCCCCAGTAGGGAGAGTGCAGGAGGCAGCTGATCGATGTTTCTCTCTCATCCATGTTTCTAACTCTCTATCCCTCTCCCTTCCTCTCTGTGGAAAATCAATAAAATATATTTTAAAAAATAAAACATAAACTTATAGAATTCATAACTCTTCATCCCACTACTGACAGCAGATCAGAAAACGTAAATGTTCTAAAGCAGTGATTCTCAACCTTCTGGCCCTTTGAATACAGTTCCTCATGTTGTGACCCAACCATAAAATTATTTTCGTTGCTACTTCATAACTATAATGTTGCTGCTGTTATGAATCGTAATGTAAATATCTGATATGCAGAATGGTCTTAGGTGACCCCTATGAAAGGGTCGTTCGACCGCCAAAAGGTTCACGACCCACAGATTGAGAACCGCTGTTCTAAAGGGAAACCCGAAAACAGTGGTTGGCAAACTGAGGCTCCCGAGCCACATGGGGCTCTTTGACCCCTTGAGTGTGGCTCTTCCACAAAATACCACGTGCAGGCGCACACGTACAGTGTGACTGAAACTTCGTGGCCCATGCGAAGAAGTCGGTTTTCGGCCTGGGCAAGTCTATTTTGAAGAAGTGGCGTTAGAAGTGAGGGGTGTCGGTTGGGCGACGGGAGACGCAGTGCAGGCGGCCACGGGATACGCAGCGCGGGGGAGGCGTGCGATTCATGCACGAGGTGAGTGAGCCAGTCAGTCAGCAGTCTCATTGTGCAGTGGTTAGTGCTAGTCGCGTCCACAAATCGAGCGCGGGTGTCAGAAGTACCTACTCGAAGCATAAAGTTACCTGTATTTTTCCAACCAGCTGCAAATCCTACAGGTATTTTTGTCATCAATTTAAGAATTGTAATTCTTTTGTGTTGGTGGCTTTATTATTATAAAATGAAACATTTTTTTAGGTGCCCTGTTTGAGATGGCTACAAAGAAGAAGCAAAGAAAAACAGAAGATGAAAACCGTGAATTTAAAGTTGAATGTACCTACCTACATAGTTTAAGTTTAAAAAATTTGGCTCTCAAAAAAAATTTCAAACGTACTGTTGATATTTGGCTCTGTTGACTAATGAGTTTGCCGACCACTGCCCTAACACATACCTTTTATTTTCAGCCAGGCTGGCTCCTTCGTCCTTCAGCTGCTTGCTTTTCCTGGCACAGCCTTCCAGGAGACTTTCTTTCCTGCGTTTGGTGGCATGGAGCCCGTTCCCTTCATCACCCTCAACTGCATCCTTTTCATCGGCAGCTTCAGCTTCAAACTGCTGGGAAGTGACCTTTGAGACCTTCTCACCAATTTTCCTCTTCCATCCGAAGGAAGCCATTCTGGAAAATCACAAAAAACAGCTTTAAATGTCAAACTTGGCCCTTTATAGACATATTCCAAATAAGTGAAGAAGGAATAAAGGAATAACAGAATCAGACTATCATCATTTTCTTAATTTTTTAATTTCAGAGAGGAAGGGAGAAGGAGCAAGAGATAGAAATATCAATGATGAGAGAGAGTCGCTGACTGGCTGCCTTCTGCATGTCCCCCTGGGGACCGAGCCCACAACCTGGACAGGCCCTGACTGGGAATAGAACTGTAACCTCCTGGTTCATGAGTTGATGCTCAACCACTGAGCCACACCGGCTGGGCGACTATCACCATTTCTTAACTCCTAATTAATTAAACAGTGGTCCTCAGAAATAATCATCAAGTAACATCAGGAAAGACAAGTGGACATTATGCATCGCCTGATGGAAGGGACACACCAGCCATGATATATTCTTAACTAGAAATAATCCTAAATCATATCAGCCTATCTACACTAATAAAAGAGAAACATGGTAATTGGCATACGACCGCTACCCTTTTCATTGGCTAATCAGCGAGATATGCAAATTAACTGTCAGCCAAGATGGCGGCCAGTAGCCAGGAAGCTTGAAACTAACATGAGGCTTGCTTGCTTCAGTCACGGAGGAAACCAACGTTCCCCGCCTGCGGCTGCAGGCCTCTGAGCTGGCAGTTTCAAACATTGTAACAAATACCGCCGGACTTCAGCCAGCAGATTCGCAACATTGTATGCAAAGGCCAGAAACCTACTTTCAGGAGCGGAAGCACTGGAGCCAAGCCTCAAGGTAAAGCTGGCCCAGAATAAAAAAAAAAAAAAAAGGAAAAAAGGAGCGGTTGGGAGCTTCAGTCACTCCCAGCCTGAAAACAGCCCTCAGCCCCTCACCCAGACTAGCCAGTCACCCCAGTGGGGACCCCCACCCTGATCCAGGACACCCTTCAGGGCAAACGAGCCGGCCCCACCCATGCACCAGGCCTCTATCCTATATAGTAAAAGGGTAATATGCCTCCTGGCACCAGGATCAGCGGAGCCGAGAGGCCTCCCAGCACCGGGATCAGCGGAGCCGCGAGGCCTCCCAGCACCGGGATCAGCGTGACAGGGGGCAGCGCCCAAACACCCTGATCGGCCCTGCTCTGTGTGTGACAGGGCGCGGCACCCCAACCCCCGCCCCCGGGCCCTGCCCTGTGTGTGACAGGGTAGAGCCATAACCTCCCCATCGGCCCTGCCCTGAGTGTGAGAGTGGCGGCGCCCCAACCCCCTGATCGGCCCTGCTCTGTGGGTGATAGAGGGTGGCACCCCAACCCACTGATCCACCCTGCTCTGTGTGTGACAGGGGACAGTGCCCCAACTCCCCTATCGGACCTACTCTGTGAGTGACAGGGGGGAGCTCCTCAACCCCCTGATGGGCCCTGCTCTGTGCGTGACAGGAGGGAGCTCCCCAACCCCCTGATGGGCCCTGCTCTGTGCATGACAGGGTACGGAGCCCCAACCCCCATGATGGGCCCTGCTCTGTGTGTGACGGGGGCAGCGCCCCAACCCCCGGATTGGCCCTGCTCTGTGCGTGACAGGGGGTGGTGCCGCAACCTCCCCATCGACCCTGCCTTGAGTGTGACAGGGGGCGGTGCCCCAACCCCCCAATTGGCCCTACCCTGAGCGTGACTGAGGGTGGCATCGCAACCTCCCAATCCGCCCTGCTCTGTGCATGATAGGGGGTGGCGCCCCAACTCCCCAATCAGCCCTGCTCTGAGCCCGACCAGGGGCTGCACCTAGGGATTGGGCCTGCCCTCTGCCACCCGGGAGCAGGCCTAAGCCAGCAGGTCGTTATCTCCCGAGGGGTCCCAGACTGCTAGAGGGCACAGGCCGGGCTGAGGGACCCCCCCTTCCCCCCCAGTGCACAAATTTTTGTGCACCGGGCCTCTAGTAGTTTATAAAAAACATGGGATCTGGATGAGCATGCACAATAACATGACAGAGAAACAGACAGCAAAAACATAAAAATAAAGCTAGTTTCTTCAAGAAATAAACTGCCAGGGGTGCCCTAACTGGTTTGGCTCAGTGGATAGAGCATCGGCCTGAGGACTGCAAGGTCCCAGGTTCGATTCCAGTCAAGGGCATGTACCTTGGTTGTGGGCACATCCCCAGTAGGGGGTGTGCAGGAGGCAGCTGATCGATGTTTCTCTCTCATCGATGTTTCTAACTCTCTATCCCTCTCCCTTCTTCTCTATGAAAAATCAATAAAATACATATTTTTTTAAAAACTGCCAGGGGTGAAAGGAGGAGAGAAAGGTGGGAGGTAACCTCTAGATTAAGAGAGACGAAAAGACATACTAACCAAATAGAATTTGTGGATCTTGTTAGCTCTAGGTTCAAACAAGGCAATGGGGAGGAAAAAGGGGAAATCAGAACACTGATTTGGTATTTGATGACATTAAGAAATAACTAATTATTTTTTAGGTATGATAAATAGTATTATGATTACATTTATTTAAAAACCCTTATATTATAGGCATACATAATAAACTATTTCACATGAAATTATAAGCTACCTAGGAACTGTTTCAATGTAGCCAGTGAGGGTATGGGTGCAGTAGAGGAGAAATACAGATGAAAAGATTGCTGAGCTGACAGTTGAGGAAGTTAGGTGATGAGAACATAAGATCCTTTATACTTTTCTCTCCTTTCATAAATGTTTGAAATTTTCCATAGTAAAAAGTTTTTCAAAGATTCATTTGGCAAATTCACAGTGGGTGAATCAAAAAGATAACATATGTTAAGTTTTTTTGTAAATCTGCAAGGATATATAAAAATAAAGGATAAGAAAGAATAAAAGGATAATTGATGAAACAAAGTTAAAGGAAAGCCCAGAAGAATTAAACGAATATTTATTTAGAGAAGGGATTTACTGAGGGATCCAAGAACTCTTTACTAATTATACGGATGTGCTTAAAAATACTGAGAAACCTCTAAATTTTTCATATCAATTTTTATGTGCCTGTTTGTGTGTGCATTCTTAAAGGAATCTATGACCCCAAAGAGATTATGATCAACTGACTGATCAACTTGAGAGATAGGAAAAGCGATGAACCAGAAGTCTTCATAAAACTATCCAAGAATGGGCACTGTGGGAATAAGAAATGAAATAGTAAGTTCTAGAAGATACCACGGTCTTCACATCTGCGGCGCATGGCTGAAGTAAAGTATAAGTAGTCACTAGAAGGAAAGGGATAGAAAAAGTGAGGCCCTTTACATGGAAAGGCCCAAGATATTGGCAGAAATTGAAGGGGTAAGAGAATTGTGTGTTACATGCCTAAGTTCTTAATGAATATGCGTCAGTGCCAGTAAGTTATAGCAATCAAGAAACCTGTAGAATCAGGTTTCAGCTATGTTTGCAACAGTTCACAGTTCAATAAATATTGACTGAGTTTAGCAGATTTCTTTTTTTTTTAAAGAAATGTACAGGTTGATAAGGGTTAACCAAATGCCCGGGTTGTAGGCTCAATCTCCAGTCGGGGGCATGCAGGAGGCAGCCGATCAATTATTTTCTCATCATCATCGATGTTTCTATCTCTCTCTCCCTCTAAGATCAATAAAAATATACTTTTTTTAAAAAAAGAAAGAAGTCTCGTGTGTATGACTGTCTCTAAAGGTGACTAGAATGAGGATGACTTAGTTTTCTGGTTTCAAGTTTCCAAATGCAACTTTGTGAGGCATTCTTTTAATGGGTGGGAACCTTATTAATACTGATGGATATCTGCTGTGGTTACTAAAGGCAAATTACATTATAATTCATTGGTCAGATCTGTAGATTACTGGGAGCAGGGTTTAGAGTGGGAGGAAAGGAAAAAAGGACAGACCTATATGAATTTTTTTTTTAATTAATTCTTCAGCCCAGCTGGTGTGGCTCAGTGGTGGAGCGTCAACCCATGAACCAAGAGGTCACCAGATCAATTCCCAGTCAGGGCACATGCCTGGCTTTGTGGGCTCCATCTCCAGTAGGGGGCATGCAGTAGGCAGCCGATCAATGATGCCTCTCTCTCATCGATGTTTCTCTCTATCCCTCTCCATTCCTCTCTCTAAAAGTCAATAAATATATATTTTTTAAAAGTTAATACTTCATTTAGACTCCCATTACCACCCCCCACCCCCATCCTCCTACTGAAGACAGGTATTGGTCAAGGCCCCAGTGGTGGTTCTCAACCAGGAATAAAGAAGCCACACACCCTGCTGCCTCAGGGGTTTCTGCCATTCTCCTCCATAAATCCTGTAAGATCCCAACAGACCAGAAGCTAGGGAGGTCAGGACACACTGCGGTTTTAGGCGTATCAACAGCCTGATGACCCCTATCAACTGACAAGTTTAGCCTTGCAGAGGGGGACAAGAATACATTCCTCTCAGACAAGAACTAATATTGAATGAAAAGTTTAGGCAAGTTCAGAAGTAGAGGGAAAAGGAAATGACAAATTTCATACCCCCCAAGCTTCACATTTTTTTTCAGAGAAACAGAAGGCTGGTCCTCTGCTCCAAGCAAAAGGAAAAGAGATGAACCTGAGCCAGGAGAACAAAAAAGACCTGAAACAGCCACTAGGAAGAACAGACACAGCAACAATAAGGGCTGAGTAAAGACGCCACAAAGCATCAAGGGTGCCCAGAGGTTAAAAAGTGCAGATCTCTTACCAACACCGTGGTAAGCTTTGTGTTTTCTCCACAATTGTCTGGACACCCAAGATAAAGTTAATTACAATACAGGATAAGTGCTAGAAGAGAGCAGACAAAGGATGCCATGATGTCAGAGAATATGAATAGGTAGGCTTAAAAGAAGGGTGAGTCCCAGGACGGATGCAACACACTGTCTGCCTTGGAAAATGTAACCCTCCGAGTTGATTTGGGTATCTTAAAGAGTACGAGTTTCCCGTTCTAAGGCTATCTGAACATTAAATTAAAACTTACTATACAGAAAGCTTTCTTAAATCTGTAGTTACATTTCCCACCAGGATAAAAAAACAAAACAAAACACATCACATAGTAGGTACATCATAATCAAGTGGGTTTCTGTTAAACTCACGAAACCACATAAATTCATTTTATGCAGAATTATACTTAACTAGAGGCCCGGTGTGCAAAATTCATGCACGGTTAGGGTCCTTAGGCCTGGCTGGCAATCAGGGCCAATCTGTGGGGTGACAGACAGGGCAATGGGGGGGGTGGGGGGGGCTGGGAAGAGGGGCCTTGCTGGCACCTGCCTTGGCTGGCCTGGGGCCTGCGGGCTGGGGGCAGCTCCTGTGTTGAGCATCTTCCCCCCTGGTGGTCAGTGTGTGTCATAGCGACCAATCGTCCCACCTGTCTTCTGCTGGTCGATTTGCATATTAGGCTTTTATTATATAGGATTTATGCCATGAAAATTCTAAACAGCAACGCTGTGTTCCCAGCTCTTTCGCTGGCGCAGGTCCCTGCAGCCGCCCTGGGTTCCCCTGGGGCCGGGCAGACCCCAGCCCGCGCTGGGGAGGCCGGTCCCTGCCCTGTCGGGGATGCGACACCCCAGGCCGGAACCGCAGGAACACGGGCAGGAAATGGAAACAGACGCTTCCCGAACCGGGATGCACCCGGCGATGAGGCGGTCCAGAAACCAGGTGCCCGAAAATGTCACCGCGAGGCTGAAACCAGCATTAGCGGCTTCCCTTCGTTCTTCACCATTTAAATGTGAGAAATTCATCGAAGCTGCCCGGCACGTCCCCGCGAGCTCCCGGCCTCGGGTCCCGCTCCTCCCGCCGCTCGGGGAAGGTCAAAGCCGCGCACACCGGCCGGCGGGCGAGGGCCGCCCTGGCGCCGCTGCAGGGGAGGGCCCGACTCCCAGCCCTGCCCGCCCCTGGGCACCAGCCTTGGCGTCCCGGCTTCGCCACAGCCCGTGGAGCCTCAGCTCCCCCTTCGGAAGCTCCCTTCTCGCGCAACCACAGACCCACTCGCCTGCTTTTGCTGCTCTTCCTCCGGTTCCCAGCACCGACGAGGGAGCCAGTTACTTGAGCACCACTGCCCTGCTCCCGTGTTTACATTCCGCTTGCCCTTTGCCCACAGGAAGCGGAAATCACCAGGCCCGACCTCCGACCTGCCTACTTTTTAAAATCCAAGATACAGGGTTGACCGACCCGCGTTGTCGGAAGCGTCCAGAGAAACCTGCAGGGAAGAGACGCTTCTCAAAGCTTTTCTCATCCGCCAATCCTTCCCCTGGACCACGAATCCCAGAAGTCATGGCGGCCACCCCCCCCCTTTACCCTCTGGGATTTGTAGTCCAGCCACCCGAGCTGGGCGCGCCCTCTAGCAGCAGGCGGAAGTATCGAGTGCGCAGGCGCCAGCGGCAGGGCGTGGGAAACTGCGGCTGCGCGACCCAGCCGGCCAGCGGTGAACCCGGGAGGCGCGGGGAGAGTGGTGTGGGCGCTTTATTGCAGGAAGGTATGGTCCTGCTCTGAAGAGTGTCCGCTCTCGCTGTGGAGGCCGGCCCCACGCAGGGGCCAGAGGCGGACTCACTGAAAAAGGGCCAGGGAAGCAGGCCGGGGAGCGTCCGCTGTGGACTTCGGGAGACACACGTTTGACAGAGGAGGGGGAATTATGGCCTAAACAAGCTGTGGTTCCCGACTTGAAAATAAGTGCGGGGTGTTCGGGCACCTGGGAACCTGAGGTTGTCGTCACTGCAGCTGTGCTGTGTGAAGGCAGGCCATTGCTGTGGACCCGGCTTCCGCGGGCCCAGCGCTGTGACCGGGTGGGGAGGGGCTCCCCTGTGCGCGGGCCTCACCTGTGCGCGGGGGCTCCCCGGTGCGCGGGGCTCCCCGGTGCGCAGCCCCGGCCCCGCCCACAGGCGCCCTGGGCATCCCCACCCGCTGTGGCCACCAATGGAATCGCCTCCGGAGGCCCAACATCCCCGGAAAAAGGTCGCTCTGCCACCGCGGCCCCGAGGAAAGCCACCGGTGCCCGCCAGCGCTCCTGCAGGGGGAGCCTCCGGGTGCAGGACAGTAAGAAGCCTGGAAGATTCCCCGGCAAGCGGAGCAGAACACACAAGAAAATCCAACAGGGCCAAGCAGTTTGGACAGTTACAGCCAGCTGGGGAATCCAAGACCTTATCTCCCAGCCAAGAACACCTGAGAGCAGGCGTTCACACCTCCCCGCCCTAACCAGGGGACTGGAAGTCACCCTGCCTGGGAAATGGAGAACAAAGACCCGATTAACGCCATCTGGACCCCCTACCCCAGGGACAGGTGAAGTCAGGGAACACAGAACAAAAACCCCGTTAAAGCCAGACAGACCTAAGGTATAAGTAAGACGGACCAAAGAATAACTCCAGTGCACACTCATTTTGATGCATCATCATATTTAAATCGCACCTGGAAGCCGGATGACTATTTTACTGAAACCCTCCCCTGAGATTTTCACCTGCAGAAATAAAAAGGGGCGGGGGGGGGGGGATAAAAGCCCTCGCTCTGGACAAAGGCTCAGTGAGGGCTCGCTCGCTATAGAAGCACACCCCGCCCCTCCCACGGCATGAACTTTTAATTTCTTCCTAAAACTCTAGGGGTCCCCAGGAGACTTGCAACCAGGGGAGCAGTGGCCAGCGGAAGCTCATTCCAAGCTCACCCCCTGGTGCTGTCTCCAGTGCCCCCCTTTTCTCCCACTTCCTGGAGAGCTCACAGCAGCCCCTCTCGGCTAGCTTCCCTGTAACTTTCCCCCGGTTGGTGCTTCTACCCTAATTCCTTCCTGCGCCACCGTTCCCAGCTTTAATCAATGTTCTCTCAAACCCGCCTGGACTTACGCTGTGACATCTCTCTAGAGTTGAGACAAAAGTTAATGTCTGTCCAAGCACTGCCATTATATTTAGGTACATTGTTTCTAAAAGGGAGGTGCAGATGGTCAGCTATAAAAAAAAAAAAAGTGGGTTTTTCCCCATTTCATTCTCCCAGAGGCTATAAAAGTTAAGCACATTGTAAAACATGAAAAATGATGGGTTTTTATTACCCATTTCTAAATCAAAGCATTTTAAATTTTATACTTAAATATACTCCAT
This sequence comes from Myotis daubentonii, assembly GCF_963259705.1. NCBI lineage: Eukaryota > Metazoa > Chordata > Mammalia > Chiroptera > Vespertilionidae > Myotis > Myotis daubentonii. The sequence goes on along the minus strand of NC_081843.1, from coordinate 108,323,865 downwards.
TCAAAACAAACATGAACGTGTCTCAGAATATTGCACCATGAAGACTGATGTATACTGTACTACTATTATGTTGTGTGTGGAATTTCATTCATCTGGCCAGAACTCACAATGAAAAAGAGATTTCTACTGTGGAGGTGGGCAATAGGAGTTTAAGGGGGAAAAAATTTAAATAATGCATATTTTTCTTTCATTCCAAAGGTGCCAGTCAGAGCATAAATGCATAAAGTTCTACGCATAGCCACAGTCCAGCAAGCAGGTATTCAATGTGAATGTTATCACTACAAGGTCCAAAAGGGTGGGGCAGGGGTAAGAGAGGGCAGGACTTTTTGTATAAAATCATTTAAAACTGTGAAAAAAAACTATAAAAGCATCTCAAGAGAATATATAATCAAAGTAAAAGCAATGAATTTTATTTCAGTGAAATTATTTTAAATTAGATATGATATATTAAGCTCCCATATCCCCCAACGTGGTAGAAAAGTTCCTCTCAGTGAGAAATCATTTATTTTAATGGCAAAATTTTTACATATCAGTAAAATCTGTTATATTTAAAACTATGTATATAGTACATTTCTGGCAAAAAAAACCTTATACATCTTTCAGTTGTCAAAACAAAGTAAAAATATGGTTGCATAAAATCACAAAAAAATATAAATTGCTGAAGATAAAAAAAGATAAAAAATAATTTGCATTGACTCTTTTACATTTTCAATTAGTAAGAATTTGCAAACTACAATAAATTCGTGAAAATTCTGATGCAACCTTTACATACTCAACGAAAAGCTGTCATTTCAAATGTCCCAGCTTAAAAAAGAACTTACTGCAATAGTCTATGCATTTATCATACTATTTGTACAAGTGCAAGATTTAAATATCTTCAAAATAAAACTCAGTAACTAAAAGGAATCACAATAACTTAAAAAGAAGCAAAGTTTACAAACGTAACAACTTTTAGAAGGTCCTATTTAATTGGTTCCTCCTTTTGTTTCCCCCACCTCCCCTGCCCCATAACAGCTTACAGAGACATTACAGCAATGTCTTAGTTCTATATACAGATGTGTAACTTTAAAAATAGTCTCTGTTCTTAACATCAGGAACAATGCTGCATTTAGAGAGCCTACCTAGTAAATCAGTATCTTCGAAACAGAGGACCACGTACAATTTAAAGTATAGTTTTGAACTTATACCTAAATGGAACTCCTACTATTTTATACAGCTTTCAGATTCTAAATTGAATAGAACAAGCCCTGGACAAAAAGAAGCCCAGATTTTTCTTTTGGATTCAGTGCATGTTCCTAGGGGTGCTGGAGGCAAATCAACGACAGTACTATGCAAGCTACCATGACATCTGAGTCCGTTACTGTCCAATTACACAGGTGCTCCCTGTATTTGCAAAAAAAACACACACACAAAACAACAAACCCTACATTAACAGTCTTAAACGAGGGGGCGGGGGGAGAGCTTTTACAATGGAAAAATGATTAACAGCAAAAAATATCCATTTCTTGAAGTTAAAATTGTATAAGGCGAATATGAGTAATACTTTTATTTTTTATTAGCATACACATGATAGCAATTTTATCTGAGGTGACTTTAAATCTTCATTTATACCTGTAATGTAACGCTATTGCTAAGAGCAAGAAAAAGACTATAAATCAGAAATCTTAGGAAGATTAAGCATCTTTAGGCGGTTCCCATAATACTACCTTTTTAAAAGTAATTAAAAAGCAAAACAAATGTGACCATTTAGAACTATCCAATTATTTCCGTAGTTTACTAAAATAGTGTTATACCTAAGAGGACATTACCAAATGCAATGTGTAAACTTTAATTGGATCTGGTTTGAAATAACCAGCTATAAAAGAAATTTGGAGAACTGGGAAAATCTAAATATGCATGATTAAGTTACATTAGGGAATTATTTTTGTAACAGGATTATGGTTTAAAATATTTTTTAAATAATTATTTTTAGAACATGCTTGAAGTGTTGAGGGGTAATGGGTAGGTCTACAACATCCAAATGGTTCAGGGAAGAGCATATCATATATACAAAAATATATGTATAACTATATCCATGTACACAAGTATAAAGCAAATATGGCAACATGTTAACAAGTGTTGAATCCAAGTGGTAGGCACACATGTATAAATGTTTATAATGAAATCTGGAAGCAAAAGTCACATCTGAACCTTTAAATAGCTTGTAAGAGGTGTTCTTTCTGTGCAGTGAATCAATTTAAAAGATATATGATCAAACAACAAGAAGTGTTTGCATACATTCAATACTGACAGGAGGAGCAAAGGAACAGGTAAGATTGGCAAAAACAACATGATGTATTCACAGTATATGCAACTCAGCTCTTACAACAAAAAGAGCAATTTATGTACAGAATATAGGGACAAATTGTTAAAATTAAACTCGCTGCCTAGAAATTTAAATGTTAGTTCTGTATGTGTTTCTGGACTTAACCAAACTAAAGAGAAAACTTGCATGTGTCTAATCTTTGATGTGACTCACCAAATACTATAGAATATTAAGGGGGGGGGGGGGGGGCGGAATATGGAAGAGTCCTCCATGCTGTCCCTACTGTTGGAAGATACTTGCTACCTAAGAAGTTCAGGAGCCCAGAAAACAAAATCACCCATAAAGTTCTCTGGGGATTCTAGGCAAGTATTTATTGAATAAATTTATGAAGCAAATATATAACACAACATGTAATAACAAATGAAGGCCTTTATGGTAAATTAATATTCTACAAAGCCCTGTGTACACTAAGTATAAAAGAGCCAAAAATCAAGTGAGCCTGAGAGACCTATAATTCATTGTGTATATTTTATGATGCTGTATGCCTACTGAAACAGGGAACAAAATTACCTTAATTCATTTTTGCACATTAGGCTTTTAAACTAAATCAGGTTCCAATCCCTGTGCAAAATGCATTCCAAAAGGCTAATCCTCAGTTATAATTATGTATAACTTGATTATAAATGGAAGCATTTGGCTATAATTTATTATGCATGCTTATTGCTATCAGAGAAATAAGCAAAGTTTTAGGTTTATTGTGCAAGAATTTTAATTAAATTCGCACACATCTCAAAAAATTCTATTGTGTGACTTCCAGGTCTTGGAGTTAAGTCAACAGGAGAAGAGTCAAGTGAGGTCACAGATGAGGTAAGAGAAGCTTCTGCGCATTTTCCTTGAGCCTCCGCATCCGAATCACTCCTTTGGCAAGATCGATAGTTGCTAACTGACCCCGATCTCTGTGGCGTCGCAGTCCCTGATTTGGCTTCCATAATTTCATCTGGGCAAAATACAATTCAACTTATTAGAATCCACTTCACACACCCACATTTCAATAGTATTTCACTCTCTTTTTTGAGTGCAATCATTGACCAGCTATCAAGAGCATGTCTATTTTGAATCCCTTCTCAAACAGAAGCAAAGCATCCGTATTAAATTACTCACCTTTTTTACACATAGCATGCATTCTCCTGATGGCTCATCAAGATTGGGCACAAAATAAGTAAGTAAGTAAGTAAGTAAATAAATAAATAAATAAATAAATAAATAAATAAATAAATAAATAAAATGAAAGAAAAAAAAGATTAGGTACAGTCTGTAGCTACTCATCAATCTTGCAATCCAAGAATAAGAGCCCAATAAACTAATAACTTGAGGCTTAATGAATATCATTCCTTAGCAATAGAACTTAATCCCTCCATAATGAAATCATAGAATAAATGTACTTTTGGAAGATATCTCATCCAACTCTTTGTTTCATCAATATGAAAACAAACCCCCAAAAGTTAACTGACTTGCCACTGGTAACCAATGAACAGGGAAGTAAATCTAGAATCCAAGTCTCCTAACTCCCATCTCAGTGTTTTTCACTCACCCATTTTCTCTTCACATTTGATCTAAGATCTCATAAAAGAGCAACAGTGAAGAAAAGCAGGAAAAAAACGAAGTTGGGAACACAGTACAAAAACAATAAATGGTCAGTGCATTGGTAAACCAGGTGCAAAAGTTGAGAATTTGATCCAAAAACAGTGAGAAAAGTAAAACCCACTCCATATCTCTGACTGATTTAGTGTTAACAGATAAGCACTCTTTGGACATAAAGATAAGCAGAAAAGCTTGGACAGCATATCACAGCTCAAACCTGTGTCTTTCTGATACTATGTAGACACTATCTCTGAGTGCTTAAAGACAGAAGAATTCAGAGGTGAGTTGTCTCATCTGACTATATTCCATACAATCTTAGATGAAGAAAAATAGCAACACATCTTAATTAATTTGGCCAATAAAGAATTGCCATAAACATTTACCTAATTATAGGCTTTGTTTATGAGAGAATTTTTATATATACAGCTATACCCTTTTATAATGATGGAGTAGAGAAAGAATATTTACCTGAATTATGAGTCAAATGTGTTCCAACAGGTTTTTTAATAGATAAGGTAAATTAGTTTTAATAGCATATACACTTGGGAAATATGAGTTAATGTAAATTTCAAACAACGTCAAGATTATTGCACATTTACTATAGTATTATAGTCTATCATAGATATACCTTGGCATTTAAGACATTTTTTTCCCATTTAAAAATAAAACCAACAACAAAAAACAAGTATGTGCTTTCTGCAATTTTCTTCAAGTTAACTAATCTAAATATTTGAAAAGGAGATATTCTGGCAAACCATACATAATGGTAATCAGAGATGTATTTTCTAAGTAGAGATTTTCATTTTCAAACTATTAAAACAGTAAAACAATACTCAACATAATTAACGTTTCTTTAATAAAATTCAAGAAGGTACTTTAAGATCGTACAGAGCAATAGGATCATTAATTTAATGACCAACTAAAAGACCTAATTTAAAATTCTAAATATTTCAGTGATTTGATCATCAGGTTGTCAGTGACTGTTTATAATAGCTGGTAACTAGAAATGTTCAACAGTCTAGGTAGAAGGTTAATGTCACTGTTCGCTAACTGTGAGAGTTACCATGGACATAAAAAGCTTTAGTCTCAGGAATCCTTCTACAGTGCATTTTACACAAAAGAGACCTATTATTTAAGCACACTTATTGAAAAGTAAATGATCCTGGAAACATGTAACTCTCACAAAAATGACAAAAGATGCCCATCTCTGATTATGTCTGTAGCGTCAAGCGTGAAGGAAAAGGCTGGTTCCGAGGAGAAAAATAACCAGAAATCCCTACAAAACATTTCTCAAGGGCCCTGCAAGAAACCTGACCCAGCCAATAATGCCTTGTTCTCTGGAGCTACTCATCAAATCTATTCACAGCGCCTTGTCACTCAACTCTAAAAGCTACGAACTATTACCTAATCTTCGAGTGAAAAGTAAAAATTTTATTAAGTATCAGGTAAGAAATTATTTAATAAAACCTACAGAAAAGTCAACAATTATTTCTAAATAAAATATTTATCTTACCAAAATGAGCCACTTCAAAAAACAGAAATGTGGCAGAAGCTATTATTGCTTTAGGATGAGACTGCGTCTGGCTTTAAGAATTCTACAACATAATCTTACAAGGACAATATAGTCTAAGACTACAAGAATACCAAGATTTACAAATGTTGACATCACAAAAGCACAAAATCTCATATTACTTTTTTTTTCTATTGAGTTACGAGGAACAATTCAAGACGCATCAAAAGAATCAAAGACAAAAAAGCCAAGTTCGGTAATAGGTCTAATACGTCGTCTGTGGTGTTCTGGGATGTACATACCGTCAATACTCCGGAAATCCAATAAATACGTTCTACTATCCACTTGGTATAACTGTAGACTCATTTTGGAGTATGTACTTGTCACAGGATTCTTCCTTCGAACGCGCAAATAATATGGGTTCACGACCTGGCGTACGGTAGGGACAAAAACAAAGTCACAAGCAGTTCGTCTATGAAACACCACAGGTTTGCCAAATGTGCCAATAATCAGAATGCTCTTCCTTTCCTACCTTCCATTCGTAATCCAGCTGTTTAATTGCTCTACAAACTTCCGCCATGATGTCACTTGGCCGACTTTGACTTCTAATTCCCAAGTGCCATTTTGCTTTCCTTACACCTTGGTGTTTGGATTTCTGTGGGTTTAATTCATCGAGGGTGTGGCGTGCCCTGGGAGTTTCGGCAACCAAGAAGGGCACTCTCTCAGGGTGGGGCCGACTCAAATGGTGGTCGTCGAGAAAAGCGTCCGGCGGGCTTGTCGCCAAGTAGAAATCTTTGGCCTCATTCATTATTCTCCTGTTATCGATGATGAGGTGGTAGGCGACGGCCAGCGGGTCCTGGTGGTTTCTGCTGTAAAGGCAGCTGAGAACCTCCTCTTCGGAGCATTCGAACTTCTCGCACACTTCTTTCAGGGCTTCGTCATCAATCATGGTTGAACTATATGACGGGTCCTCGGGAAAGAGATACTTTGGAAGGTCCTGTTTAAACCATTCATGTTCCCTGAGAGAAAAAGGCAGGGCCAGGAGAAGGATTTTTAGTAGAGATGAGACTGAAAGTAACAGTTGGGGAATTTAGGATATAAATTCATTTATCTATATTATACTGTAGCATTTTTTTTTTTTTAAACTGAGATTTTCCTCTTCTGGCTCACATTTCATTCTATCTATCAAGGGAAATTGCCCTAACCGGTTTGGCTCAGTGGACAGAGCGTCGAACTGAAGGGTCCCAGGTTTGATTCCGGTCAAGGGCATGTACCTTCATTGTAGGCACAGCCCCAGTAGGGGGTGTGCAGGAGGCAGCTGATGGATGTTTCTCTCTCATCACCTTTGTCTTACTTAAACTATTAGGTTAAACTGTAAGAAACTGGCAATATTGATGGATTATGTGCTTACAAAATAGTAACTTCATATGTGATTCAATATCTACCACTTCAAAAAGTATGTCATGGATTATACTAAAATGTTTCTATTCCTTGAGATGAACAAAAGGAAAAAGAATAATTTCATGAGATCAGAACTCAAATAACTACACATAAATTAACTACTAAAAAGTTTTAATCCTAATAAGAATACTTAAATGTCAAATACGAAGCATACTATAGAAAAATCTCATAGAAGCACTACAAAAAGGACCCTATTAGGGTCCTTTTATTTTTCATTAGCTATTTTTTTTATTTAAAAAGTAATATAGCCCTGACTGGTTTGGCTCAGTGGATAGAGCATCGGCCTGTGGACTGAAGGGTCCCAGGTTCGATTCCAATCGAGGGCATGTACCTTGGTTGCGGGCACATCCCCAGTGGGGGATGTGCAGGAGGCAGCTGATTGATGTTTCTCTCTCTTCGATGTTTCTAGCTCTCTATCCCTCTCCCTTCCTATCTGTAAAAAATCAATAAAAAATATATTTTTAAAAAAGTAATATAATGCTCACTATTACAATTTCAAAACAAATAAAGATGCACAAGTAAAAAGTGAAAAACCTCCCTCCTACCAATCTCACAATATTTTTAAGTAACACAATAAATTAATGTGTCTATATGCTATTTTTTAACATAAAAACAGTACATATTATCCTGCAACTTTTCCTTTCACTTACCTTACATCATTGACACTATTAGACCTGATAATGTGCAAGTTGCTTTATTACCTGATATCTTTGATTGTGGCCCTCTTCATGGGATCCACCTGCAGCATATGTTTCAATAGGCTGATCACAGAAGGATTTAAATACTGAGGGGTATAAAAGATTCCATCACATATCTTCTTAAAAAGGGTTGGCACGTGGTCATCGTCGAATGGAAGGGTTCCACATAACAAAGCATAGAGAATAACCCCACTGCTCCATATGTCTACCTCCGGACCTGCATACAGTCTGCAACAGGAAACACCCACTGGGTTAGTAACGTAAGAGTCAGTCATTTAACCAAAAATGTTAAGTACGGCCCAGCTGGCATGGCTCAGTGGTTGAGTGTCCACCTATGAACCAGGATATCACAGTTCGATTCCCAGTTGAGGCATATGCCCAGGTTGTGGGCTCGATCCCCAGTATGAGGCGGGCAAGAGGCAGCCTATCAGTGATTCTCTCTCATCATTGATGTTTCTCTCTCTCCCTCTCCCTTCCTCTCTGAAATCAATAAAAATATATATATTTTTTAAAATGTTAAGTATGGATAGTTCATAAATAATTATTAGAATACTAGAGGCCCGGTGCATGAAATTTGTGCAGGGGGGGGCAGGAGGGAAGGGGGTCCCTAAGCCCAGCCTGCACCCTCTCGTAATCCAGGACCCCTCAGGGGATGTCTGACTGCTGGTTTAAACTGGCAGTCGGACATCCCTCTCGCAATCCAGGACCGCTGACTCCTAACCACTCACCTGACTGCTTGCCTGATCGCCCCTAACTACTCTGCCTCCCTGCCTCATCGCCCCTTACCACTCACCTGCCTGCTTGCCTGATCACCCCTAACTACTCTGCCTCCCTGCCTCATCGCCCCTAACCACTCGCCTGCCTGCCTGATTGCCCCTAACCACTCTGCCTGCCTGCCTGATCACCCCTAACCAATTGCCTAATCGCTCCTATTCTGCCTGCCTGCCTGCCTAATCACCCCTAACTGCTCGCCTGCCGGCCTATTTGCCCCTAACCTCCTTTGCCTCGGCCCCCACCACTGCGGCTTCATCCAGGTCGTTTGGCTGTCCAGTTTAATTAGCATATTATGCTTTTATTATTATAGACTAGAGGCCCAATGCACGAAATTCGCACAAGGGGTCTGGCCCTCGCAGCCCCAGCTTCATCCAGAAGGTTGTCCGGAAGGTCGTTTGGCTGTCTGGTCTAATTAGCATATTATGCTTTTATTATTATAGTTTGTGTAATCAGTGCTGTATACTACATATTAAGATTTTGTACTAATTCTATCCATACTTTCTTTGAAAACAAAAGTCAGAAGTTTGTTTTTTAATTTACAGACTAGAGCTAAAATTCTGTTCTTACTACCATCTATGGCCCTCATGAGATTCAACCAATAGTCCCAAACCTTGAGCAAATATATCATCAGTGAATTTAAAACTACTGTTATTTGGTTACAGAGGAAAGAGGAAATGATCTTTCATCAACTGAGAATATTCTCTAGTGACGGACTCTACATCCAGTCTCCCCAGTAACCCAAGACCTCCTCAAGGCAAAGGGGCCTGAGCCTGGAAGGAAGCCACGCTAACTGGTTCACAGACGATTCTGTTTGCAGTGCACTGTGGCCAGCTGACCAGCCTAGCTGCAGACTGGTCAGATACCCCATGCAAAGTCTGGCTTCGGAGAAAGGATTTATTTAAATCGGTCAAAGAAATTGTTGAACTGATCAGTAAACACTGTTTTTGTTTTTTAAATCTTTATTGTTGAAAGTATTACATATGTCCCCTTCCCCCCACTGACCTCTCCTAGCTGCCCCTACGTCCCTACCCCAGGCCTTCACCACCCTATTGTCTGTGTTCATGGGTTATGCATATATGCATACAAGTTCTTTGGTTGATCTCTTCCCACTATAAACACTGTTTTGAAAGTAAAAGTTTCCATTCATCCAGATCTCACAGAAAGCCCTTATGCAAACTAGGAAAATCAGACTTCAGTCATGGCCCATTGCATATATGCATAATTACAATACATTTATTTGTATTTATTTAACCCTGCCCCCAGTATCTAGATGCTAAATTTTCTTCCCAAAAGAATTTAGATAGCACAAATGAAATTTTTTAAAGAATTTTGGACACTAAGTTAATATAAAATGATAAAACTTGCTAAATCTAAAATTAGGATACTTATGCCTTATTCATAGCCATGACTTTATAGAAATAATAATTTCTCTGAACAGGTTAGGCAAGCAAGCCTATGAAAATAGGAAGAAAGTACTACAATATTTCTGCATTACAAATTAATCAGGATCTGAAACATTCAAACAAAGACAAGTGGTTTGAATAAAAGTTCTTAAAAGTTAACTATAGCCCGGCCAGCATGGCTCAGTGATTGAGTATCAACCTATGAACTAGGAGGTCACAGTTCAATTCCTGGTCAGGGCACGTGCCCCGGTTGCAGGCTCAGTCCCCAGTGTGGGGCATGCAGGAGGCAGCCAGTCAATGATTCTTTCTCATCACTGATGTTTCTCTCTCTCTCCCTTCCTTTCTGAAATCAATAAAAAAAATATATTTTTTAAAAGTTAACTATAAAAACTAGTAAACAAAATCAACCTTCTGTTTTGAATTTCAGTGATACAGTGAAGAACAATTACTCTTTTTAAAAAAATTAAACTTCCCTGTCATCTAAACTATTCAAAAAGGTGCACCTTACAAAGATTCTCATTGTTTCAAACATTAACTTAGTAATTTGAGAGGTTAGCATTCTTACAGTACTGCAGTCTCTAAAAAACTTTATGACAATTCAAAATAAATGAAGTCTGAAGATTTTATTAATACTTGAGTCCAATTCTCCAAGACACTTTATCATAAAACCTTAAGCTACTACAAAATACTATCTATTTGAAAAATTAAAGCTACACATTACAATTTTAATTCTTCATCTAAATCAGGGGTGGGAAACATCCAGCCCACAGACCTTATAAGGCCCATGAAATCATTTGGGCTGCCCCTGCCAGGGCAACTGCAGGCGGGACTTGAAGTTCAATAAATCTAGGAGCTTTTTTCATAGCAACATAAATTTCTATTATGTGAATCATAACTATCCAAATGGCCACTGGCAGAAAAACAGTTCCCCACCCCTGATCTAAGTAAACAGTAAGCCACTTGTAACTACTAGATATTTCTGTATTAACCAAGTTTTTAAGGTCTTACCTACCTTTAAAACTCACTAGTTTTAAACCTCCAATTTCTTCTACCAGGGAGTAAAAATGTTAAGTACTCTCATCTAATTACTTTAATGTAACATTGACTTTGCATACCAACATTCTCCTCTATAAATAGAGGCCTTAATTACAATGTTTTATTCTTAAAACAGAACTCTTTCTGGATAAGAAAAGAGTAAGCCTTAAGTTCCGATCCTTTCACTAAATTAAACACTATAGGCACTACGTACAGACTAACAAAATCTAGGAGAAAAAGACAATTACAGATGTAGTGAGGGCAGGGAGCATCAAATACTACCTTCCTGAAATTACTTCTGGTGCAGCATAGTTGGGTGAGCCACAACTTGTTCTTAAGAATTCACCATCTGACATCATGTTTGAAAGACCTGAAAATGCACAAAATCCACTACTCAAGATTTCCCAAGGATAAAAATAAAAGCTAAACTCCATTAAACAATACCATTGAGTTTGCATTAAAGTAATACACCATTTTATTCTTTACTCCAACAAAATCCTATAGTCTTTACTATTCCCAAATATTTTGCCACTATGCCCTAAAATTTGTAATCTATTTCAACATTTAAAGTTAGTGCATTTTTTTCAATTTAATGAGCATGTATTAAGCTATTAGTCACTGTGCTTACTAAAATAAACTTGGCATGTTTAAATTTTATTAGTACAGAAATTACTAGAAAAAAATGTAGAACAGAGAAGAATTAAAATTGAAAGTTTCTTTTAATCCCTGTTCTGATTCTTTAATAAAATATAATAATTTTGAAAATCGAAGTTCCCTCATAGTTTTACTACAAAAAGACCCTATATCTTCTCAAAAATGTATTCAATTCATTTTTCTGTTAGACTTAACAATGGTAATAGCAATTTCTATAGGAAATAAAAGAAACTTAAATTCATTTTTGATAATCTGTCAAAATTTGTATTTTCTGGCTGAAATTACATTTTTCTCAAGTTGAAACTGTTTTTCTATCATTTAAAACATCTTCTCTTTTTTTCCCCTAAATAATTTTGTTCATATAATTCATCTTCTGGCTTCCAAAGTTTAAATAACTGCATCCCAGTCTCCTACCTCTTGCTCCATAATTGATTAAAAGAATACACTGTAAACAGGTCACTAACTTCTCCTTTACACATAATGGGTTCCTTCAAATGATGTCTCTACTACCACTGTTTACTTACTGTCACAAAACTCCATCTTAAAGACATAAAGCTAAGAAAAGAAAATTCCTAGATCTCTCCTCCTTTTCGCATGCTCAAGAACAAAATGGTGAAGATCTATTACTTTGGAATACTCAGTCTAGGACATAAAAGTAAGAGTTATCTGAAGAATGCTACCCATGTTCATTGAACGTGATGCACGTGAAACTGAAAAAATCTCCTTACCAAAATCAGCTATCTTGGCATTCATGTGTGCATCCAGCAGGACGTTTTCCGGTTTCAGGTCTCTGTGGACCACCATGTGCCTGTGGCAATAGTCCACTCCAGAAAGGATTTGTTGGAACAGACGTCGGCTTTCTTTTTCATCCAGCTAAGAAGAGTAGAGAGGCATCTTAAAGGTGTGTCTTTCAACAGAAATTAATTCTCCAATCTATGTAACTGTATGAGTGCATGGACCTCACTTATAAGATACTTTTGAAATGCAGAGGAGAGCTATGCAGCACAAACAAAAATTCTAGGAGGATCTTGGAACCCAAATCAGTAACTCAACTTTCTAAAGTGACCACTTTCAAAACTCCATTGCTATAGCTTGCTTTCCTTTATATCTCATGAGCTATTTCAGACAGTTTCAATTTCTGCCTAAAACTAGATATGTTTTCTCCTATAAACTCAAAACGTTTCATCTTTCATTCCTTTAACAAATATTTATTGAAAACCTCATGACTGTTGAATGCTATGTAGCAACAGAGGGACTAATACAGTTGAGAAAATAGACAGTAAAATAAACGAGTGATAGTGCTTTGAAGAAAAATAAAGCAGGACAAGGACACAGTTATGCTGTGACGGGGATACTATGTCAGACTATGTGAGGGAGTGACATTTACAGCATTGTCAATGAATTAACAAGCAATCACCTCACTTTATGTCCTGAAATAAAAGACGTTTTCGTTTTAACAGAAGAAAAACTTTAATTCCATTTATTTTATAAAATATAAAAGCATCTATCTTTACTTACTGAAAAGATTATCTTTTGCTGCAACTACGTTTTTTTAAATATTCTTTTAAAAATTCTCTTTCCATTTTTCCATAGTTTCTTATTTTGTGTTTTTTTTTTCATAATCATTACTTTGACATGCTTGCTCCCAAGATGGGGTATTTAACTAATAAGCTATTAATACTTAAGGAAGGTGAAGAATTCTAATATGCAATTCTCTAACACAGGTCACAAATTAGCATTCTAAAAATGAGATTTTTATACCTTAAATGGCATAGGTTATCTGGGAGAAAAGATGAGATAATAATATTTTTTAAAGCAAAATTAAAACTATCAAGTATGACTGGACTGTGTGGCTCAGTCCTTGATTGTTGACCTATGAACCAGGAGGTCAGGGTTCGATTCCTGGTCAGGGTACATGCCCAGGTTTGGGGCTCAATCCCCAGTGTGGGGCATACAGGAGACAGCTAATCAATGTTTCTCTCTCATCCATCTCTCTATCCCTCTCCATTCCTCTAAAATCAATAAAGAAATATTTTTTTAAAAAGTTATCCAAGTACTATGAGATACCCTTCCCTCTAAAAAGAATGCTAATGATTTAGCCATCTAACACCTTTATTTCTAGGAGAAATGTAGGTTTGTTTTTTTTAAGCACTCATATCAAATATACTAAATGAAAAAAGAATGTGTTCTAAATGTGAAAGAGAAGAAAACTTAATTGATTAAACAAAATATAAGAGGTAAAATAACTAGATAGGCTACAAAAAAATGAAGATTACACTATATTAATAATAAATACAGCACAAAGGATGCAGGAGGGGAAATTTACAAAGGAAGATTAGAAAGGGCAAAGCATATTTCCAGTCACACATGGCAGCCTGAACCTTCCGTCTCCGCTCCCTGAGATATTACTGAAAGGACATTTGCATATAAAGACAAAGAGAGCCAGAGGAGAGCCAGCAGGAATGGAGAGGTGCCACCCAGCTGCAGAGTGGATGAAAGGGAGAAAGGCTTCGCCAGCCAGAGGAGGAAACCCACGCCTGTAGGCACGGCAGCCAGCAATAACTTGTCTGTACAGAGGACTCTGGAAAGGCTCAGAAACGGGGAGTCCTGGGAAATTTTGAAGGTGGAGGTGAGAGGTGGGCTAAAAACAGAACAATTGGCTGAAGAATGAAGTTCTAAACTCCTCTGCTAGGGAGTCAGACCCACCATTTGCTTCTCAGTACGGCTGACCCAGCTCTGTCCTCAAGGACAGCAAGGCAGGGCTGAGGCCCCAGACGGAAAACATGGGGAGTACGTGAAAGTCAACAGACTGACTCGTGTCACCTGCAGCCTCTTCCCCTTTCAGCTTCCAGGTGCTGGCAGCTGAGCTGATGCCCTCGGGGAAGCGGGAAGGTTTTTCTGGAGCGACTATCTGATCCAAAGAAAGCTGTTTGCTGTTACTGACCTTTGGTGAACCCCAATACAATGGTCCGTCCCTACCTAACCAACCTGTGCGGAGGCCCACCCATCAGTCAGTTCCACCCACATGAGCCAGGCCTTTAGTCCTTCACTCTCAATGAGTGGACATCCAGTAAGGAAGGGCCAATGCACGAGAGACAAAGAAAGACCAATAAAGTGAATCTTAAAAAACCAGGGAGCAGGGCGCACAGACTGTCCAGAAACAATGCAGGGAACACAAGAAAAAAATTTAACTACTTGTCATCTTCAGATAAGAGTATTACATCTGTGGAGGAAAAAAAGGCTACTTATAGAAAAGAAAATTGCAGAAAACAAGGAATACCTTTGAAATAGAAACGATGACAACTGAAATGTTAATATGCAACAGATAAACACAGAAGAAAACTCCGATAATGTTAAGCAAACTGACAAAGAAATGGAAAAGCAAACAAGATGCCAATTCAACTTCCATAATTGTAGGCAGAAAAGGGGATGTGGGGAGATACAGTGAACAGAGAAGTGGAGTGCCTCAAATTTACATGAACCATGTTAAGAAATGGCAAATGAAAATTAACTTGGTTAATGAGTTGAGTGTGATGAAAATAAACATATGCTATAGAGAACAAGTGAATGACATAAAGAACTTTAGATTAGGAGGGGGGGAATGGATGCTCGGTGCTAGATATGGCTCCTATAGTAGAGACTTTTGCATGCCAACAACCTGGATGTGAGAAAAAGTATGGGCAGGGGGTCAGAGTTCAGTTTTTGTAACTGTAACTGAAGATACTATTCAAAATGTCTTCTGGAGCTCCTTCCAACTCTAAATTCTCTACGTCTACCTAAGTCCTTCATGCAGCTGTTCTTACTACTTCAGGCACATCAGATTTCGGAAACAGAAAAGTGAATGCAATTTAAATATGGCTAGGTTTACTAGCAAGGCCTAGATTTAATAATATATTTTGTAAGGATTAATACTTTACGACATATATTAAAAGTATCTGTATGCCCCCAAAGCATTGTCTGAGAATCATGAGTTCTGTGGTCTCCTTCCAGTTCTGTCATTAATAAGTCATGTGACCTTGAGCAAATACATAAACTGAGTCTCAGTTTCCACATCTGTGTAAGTAGGCTGAGAAACCCGTCCGTAAGGTCCTTACTAGCTCTAAACACTATCTGATTCTGGACAAACAAATGACTTAAGGGAAATGGGTATTAAACAGACCTCTTAACAAAATCGCTTCCCACACAGTGTCCTGAAGCTGGTAAGGGGTAAGGAGAGTTGCAAACAGGTACAGGATTAAATCAGAACTGCTTACCCTTCCATTTTTACAGATATAATCAAATAGCTCTCCTCCTGAGACATACTCCATCACCATGAAAATATCAGATGGTGTACTGATGACCTGGTACCTGGTGAGAGAAAACATTATCTACCAATATTAAAACATGTATATTCATTCATTCAATCAATAGTTATTAAGCACCTATAATAGTCCAGGTACTGTGCTAGGAGCTGAGAAAACTACAGGGAACGAAACTTCTCTGCCCTCCTGGGGGGTTCATGTCCTAGGAGTCAGGCAACAAGCATGAACTAAATGAGCATTAATTATCTCAGGTGGTGGAACAGGCTCTGAAGAGAAAGAAAAAAACGAACTGAGGGGACCCTTTCATATGGAGTGTTCAAGGAAGGCCTCTCTGAGAAAGCAGTATGTGAGCAGAGCCTAATGGAAGTGAGGGATGAAGTGTGCCACTGTCTAGGAAGGAGGTGAACCAGGCAGAGGGGGCAGCAAGTGCAAAGGCCCCCCATGTGGAAGTCTGCCTGGCATGTTCAAGGATGGTGATGGAGTATGTCTCAGGAGGAGAGCACAGTGAGCTGGGAGAGAGAAACGGGATGGAGTCACAGAGGAGAGTGGAAGCCCGAGGACACAGAACCTTACAAGCCGTGATAGAGCTTTGGTATTTACTCCAAGACAAAAGTTTCAAGCAGGGTAGTCATGTGATCTGGCCTATTCACAGGTTACCTGTGGCAGCAACGTGAAGAAGTAAGTGATTGTGCGCAGTAGAGATGGAGGCAGGAGCTGCTGCCACAGACCATGAGCGAGATGAAGGGCGCGCAGCCCAGGTTGATGGCGATGAAGGAGCTGGGAAGGAAGCAATGGGATGGATGGGAGGAAGTGAGAGCAAGGGGGAGGTGAAGGATACCTCCACAGTTCCTACCGGGAGGAACTGGGTATTCACTGAGATGGGGACAGCTGTGGGAAGAGCAAGTTGGGGAGAGTGATAGCGAGTTCTGTTTCAGCAGCGGGGAGTGTCGCAGGCTGCTCAGACATCCACATGGAGATGGAGAGCAGGCAGTGGGCATGAGTCTGGGAGAGGCTTCAGAACGGGATGTTTAGGGGTCATCAGCATATGCACAGCACTGAACCCCAGGGCGCCTCATCAAATGAGAAGAGGTGAAAGGGAAACCAATTTGGAGTCAGCTAGTTCAGTACAAAAGCCTAAGCAGCTTTAACTTACAGCCTGTAGAATGGAGCTGAGCAGTAAACAAATGATCCAACACCCCTACAAGTGGCAACTGTAAAACAACGGTAACGTGACTGCCCTTTCGCAATAGTGGGTTCCTGATATTCTGTTCTCTGTCATTTGTTTTATCAGAAGTAAGCAGCATTGGGGGGAAGCCCTATTTGCTGCACGTCTCTAGTGAGGCTGACACGTGGAAATTTGGGGGTTAAGGTTTTGGACTAGCAAATTATTTCATTGCTGGTCCTGCAGCAAGTAGGGCCCTGAACATTCTATCCGAAGGGCACTGATCCAGAAGACAAGAAAGAATGAGGAAGGTAACTGCTGATAAGCACAAGGGCAATACAGGAACACAGGCTTAAGTGACCTTGAATGAGGCTAGGTTAACACAGGAACAGGAAGACACTTCAAACCCCTCAGGAACAGCCCAAAGAAATGTCAGTCATCTTTCTCCCTCCGCGTGTTAATTAGGTTAACAACAATGACGAAACAGTGGCAGGATTATATTAGGAACAGAAGCAGATCTTACAGTTTAATAATGTGAGGATGCCTGAAAAGCTTGAGGTTCTGAATTTCTCTGCGGATTTTTCCCACCACATCAAGGCTTCGAATCTTCTGTCGATTGAGTATCTTCACAGCAACTTTATGCCCAGTCAACTCGTGTTTGCCAACTGTAGGAGAAACCGTTGTAATGGATTAGTGCCTGGCTTGATTAACTACATACTTACACATATTCTAAGAGCACTAATCTTAGCAGTCTCAGAAAATACTTGAGCATATTTAACTTCCTGCCATTCTGCCTGATTTACCCGTGAATGTCTGTATGAGTGACTAAGTGGGAGAATACATAATTGAATGATAACAGTGGTTCCTTCCACAAAGGAAGGCTGGAAGGCTAGGGAAAGAGAAAGAAAAGAGACTTCCTTTTTGCACTTTTAAATTCTCTTCATTTGTTATTTATTTTATTAAACTACCAGACATTCAAATTGAACGTTTTTCTTTTGGTGCACAGCTCTATAGGTTTTAACATGGGTAGAAACTGGTGTAACCACCATGATAATCAGATGCAGAACAGTTTTCACCATCCCCAAGAACTCCCTCATGCTACAAAGTCCCCCTATCTGTAACTCCCAGAATCTTTTAAAATTTGGTTCATGAGAATGTCATATCTATTTTTAAAAATAAGAAAAAAATTAAGTGATTGTTTTTAGTTTTGAATGCAATGCCCTGATATTCAATGGCGACAGAATTTAGACATGTTTATAGAGACAAAATCTCCAAAATGTCCACCCTTTCTCAAGAATCTACTGGAGAATACACAGTCCATCAAAATCAGCAGGGAAACCAAGAAGATGGCATCCAATACAGGAGAAAGCTAAGGGTGACCCCGACAGAGAATGAAGGGCAGCCCTACGTAACAGGTGTGTGGAGGCCCAGAAGGCAACAACTCCCGACAGAAGTGCTACACGGGATCCAAGAGGGTTATTTCTGTGGGGAAAGAAAGAGAGTAAATTGTCTTCCAGGTTCGAGAGAATAGAATATTGTACTAACATATTTTACAAAGACATTTGAAGATGTGGAGAATTTAAACTTAGGTCCAAAGAGAACAAAGCAAATGAAAAAAAAAATGAGTTAAAAACTCAAGGAAAATTAAAAGACAATTCTGTCACAGTATTGACTTACCAAAGAGTTTTTATACAGTCACAATTATGAAAACACCACATATGGATTTTTAAAAGAGTATATAATTTTATTAGGAGAATGAAGGTATAGAGGAAAAGGTACAAGAGAACTCATACCCTCATCTACCATAATAGACAGTCAACCAAAGAAGCCTGTCCATAGGAAGTAAAAGAACGCTTACATGTATGCATATATCCACTAGACATGCGGAGGTTTTAAAAAAAAGATAAATACAAAAAGAAACAGATAAGAGTCAGAAGTGGAGATGGGGAATTCTATTTTATAAATACACCTCTGACCACTAGTGGGGACCTTTTAAAATATACATGTATTACTTTACCCCCCAAAAATGTTAAGTAAGTAATTTAGGTTTTAGCTTTACAGGAGGAAAACGGTCTCCTCTCAACAGTTTGTAAGACGCTATCAGAGAGCTGTCCCTGCCGACAGTGATCATCAGCTGAAATCAAGGCTCATGGTAACAGGAAATCCCTTCTAAGTTGTTTGTACTTGCTATGGGCTGAATTATGTCTCCCCAAAATTTTATATATTGAGGCCCTAACCCAGGGGTGGGCAAACTTTTTGACGAGGGCCACAATGGGTTCTTAAACTGGACCGGAGGGCCAGAACAAAAGCATGGATGGAGTGTTTGTGTGAACTAATTTAAATTCAAAGTAAACATCATTACATAAAAGGGTACGGTCTTTTTTTTTTTTTTAGTTTTATTCATTTCAAAAGGGCCGGATCCGGCCCGCGGGCCGTAGTTTGCCCACGGCTGCCCTAACCCCTAGTCCCCTAGAATATGACAGTAAACTTGGGGACAGGGCCTTCAGAGAGGTGACTACGTTAAAAAGAGACAATACAGGTTGGCCCTCATCCCACCTGACTGGTGTCCCTATGAGAGGAAATGTGGACACAGAGACCGCAGGGCACACACAGGAAGCCGCGTGAGCACAGGGGAGAAGGCAGCCATCTGGGAGCGAGGCCTCAGAAGAAACCAAACCTTCGGAAACCTTGCCCTCAGGCGCTAGCTTCCAGGCAGCAAGAAAACAAATTTCTGTTGTTAAAGCCAGACCAGTCAGCAGTATTTTGTTATGGCAGCCCAAGCAGATTAATACAATGGGATCTGGGATAAAGCTGAGCCTCATTATCCTTTAAAAACCCCCAAGGGCCCACCTATGAACCAGGAAGCCACAGTTCAATTCCCAGTCAGGGCACATGCCCAGTTTGGGGCTCGATCCCCAGTAGGGGGCATGCAGGAAGTAGCCAAGCAATGACTCTTTCATCACTGATGTTTTCTCTTTCTCCCCTTCCCTTCCCCTCTGAAACCAACTGTACATACACATGTATAGAAACAAGAGGGAGCCTGTTGGTGTGGATCAGTTGCTTGGACCGTCCTCTCGTCCTACACACCGAAAGGTTTCGGGTTTGATCCCTGGTTGGGCTCTTATGAGAAGGCAACCAATGTTCCTCTCTCACATCGATGTCTCTCTCTCTCTCTCTCTCTCTCTCTCTCTCTCTCTCTCTCTCTCTCCCTTCCTCTCTCTCAAATCAATGAAACATCTCCTCGGGTGAGGATTAAAAAACGAACAAACCCACGAGTGAGAACCTTACAGGTCACGGGGTCCAATGGTTTTCTACAGGTCGGCATCGTCCCCACCAGGCTAGCCCAGACAGCGAGTGAGGGGCTCCTCCGCCCCCACAGCCCCTGCAACTGGGAGGCCTGAACAAGGGGCGGGCAGTCCTCAGTGTACTGAAATGTGAAAGCTGTCTGCTTAAATGTTTTCATTACTAATATAAAACGCAGGTCAGGTTATACTGATATTTCACAAGGGAGAAAAAGCCCACCCGAGTTCAACTTCCATGCTGCCCGACCCTGTAACCTTCACAAAACCTCTACAGTGAAACCCTCCCAGCCAGGAGCTGCTGTGCGAGGGAGCGCAGCCCACTGTCACCCAG
Organism: Myotis daubentonii; assembly: GCF_963259705.1. Taxonomy (NCBI): domain Eukaryota; kingdom Metazoa; phylum Chordata; class Mammalia; order Chiroptera; family Vespertilionidae; genus Myotis; species Myotis daubentonii. The sequence goes on along the minus strand of NC_081843.1, from coordinate 108,303,288 downwards.
AGGATTAGCACGGGATCAGGAGGTAAAATGCCATTTTAGAATCACCACAATGCAAAAGGAATCTCTAAATTTAACCACCCTTTATATAGCCCAACTAATCTCAGAGCCACCCCTGGCTACGGAGTGACAGCAGCTCCTGAAAGACGGCAGTCACAGGCGGCACTGGCTATGCTTCCACCAAAACCTCCTGAAAACATGCCGAGTGAGCGAGGAAGAAAACCCGACAGTCACAGCCGAAAGGAACCCCCAAGTCCAGCACGTTCTCATTTCTGATACGGCTCTCGGGAAGCGTTCATTGATACCTGAAGAAGGAATCTCATCTGTCTCAGCTACAGACTCCCCACCCCCCTCCCCTGCTGACCAGGAACCTTCCCCAGTAACTGCACAGCTGACACAGACTGGAAACAGGCACAACGCTGGGAATATGGCCGACTGAGAGCTGGAAAGGATATTAAAGCAGAATCCACTTCAGTCTGACCCTGATCACAAGTCAACCAGTCTCTTACATCACCCCCTGCTCAATGTAGTTTAAGAAAACAACCGGGTTTATCCCAAAGGCCACACTTAGTTTTCTGTCGTTAAACAAGGCGCTGCAAGATGACATCCAAAGCACCCTCAAACTCGTTCTGCTGGCATCACGCACGCACGGAGCAGCCACCGGTGCCAGCTAATGCGCCAGGGACAAGTCCTGACCCAAAGCGACCTGGGCTCCTGGGACCGTCCTCGCCGCTGAAGGCGACCAAAGTAACGGCAAGGTAAAAAAATAAATTAAAAAAATTAGAGTGCCAAAGGATAAAGGGTGGGGGGAGAGGAGAATACACATGAAGATCACCCCAGAAATGGACAAATCATTAACTATTTCAGAGCGATAGTTAAGAGAATGCCGAAGTTATGAAATAAGAGCAGAGCAAGACGGCTCTTGCAACAGAAAAAAAACATTTCGAAAGCAGTAAGTTGTAGCAGAAATGTAACAGAAACATTTATGTAACACACACCAGAAAATAATAAAGAAATTAGCAATAATTAGAGGGAAGGGACTAGGGAACCAAGTAAAATTCAACTCATGAGTAACTGGGGAGTATCACTGCACCTGTTAATTTAATTGGAAGCAAATCTTGGTTAAAAGCGTTTTAAAATTAAGAGGGTGTTAATTTTCACATATGACATACGGACCGGAAATTTTGTCCATTAAGTCGAGGGTTTACTGTATTCGCATAGCACCAAGTCCCTGACGGGGACTTCGCCCACCACCTGAAAACTACAGGAACCCTGGCTCGGTCACAGAAGAGCACAGAGGCAAAAAAAAACAGGCTCATCTGGCTTCAGTGTAAATCAGATTCTATAAATGGACACTATGTTTAAAAATATAAATCGACTTAATATGTAAAGTAATTTAGGTATACAACTTACTAGCTAATATTCATGGCATCCCTACTTTGTACCCGGATATACTGACACTCTCACCAACCCTGGAAGATCTGTGTTATTAGCAACACTTCACAGCTAACGCAGCACAGGAAGATGAAATGACACAGCTAGTGGCTTGCAAAACCAAAGCATGAACCCAGGTGTGTCTCAAAATGTTGTGCATTTTCCAAAAATGATAAGTGAAAAGTGATAAATTAAAAAAAAAAAATCCTCAAATGGACATTACTTGGTATAATAATATATACATACCCTTTTAATAAAACACAAATAGTAGAAATTAAGATATCAGAGGACTCCTTAATTTATAGTCTTATAGTTTTAAAAAGAATAGACTGAGTAATAATTATTCTAAACATTCATTTGTTCATTTAAGAAATAGTTAATGAGCCCTAACCGGTTTGGCTCAGTGGATAGAGCATTGGCCTGCGGACTGGAGGTTCGATTCTGGTCAAGGGCATGTACCTTGGTTGCGGGCACATCCCCAGTAGGAGGTGTGCAGGAGGCAGCTGATTGATGTTTCTCTCCCATCGATGTTTCTAACTCTCTATCCCTCTCCCTTCCTCTCTGTAAAAAATCAATAAACTATATATTAAAAAAAAAGAAAAAAAACTAGTTAATGAATGCCTGCAACTACCATATGCCAGGCACTGCTACTGTGACCTTTTCCTGTATGAAAAAATGAATCCAGTCTACCAAAAACCTGTCTTATGTCAATTTCAATGTTTTAAGACAAGATGCCAAGAAGATATTTTATTTATTCTATCACACCAATTTAAAAGTCATTAAAAAAAATTACGGTATCATTAAGGACAAATGAAGGGCATAAAACTATAGGCACATAAAATATAATGCAAGTGTAGTTGTAGTGGGTTAAATAGTATTCCTCCTCCCCAAATTCAAGTCCACCTGGAACCTCAGCAAGTCATCTTATTTGGAAATAGAGTCTTTGCAGATGTAATTAGTGAACTCTAGATCTAGTGTCTGGTGTCCTTATAAGAAAAGGACTCAGAAAGAAACAACACACCAACTCACACATACAGGTGGCGGCCATGTGAGGCAGCGATTGTAGCCTTGCTGCCGAGGAGGCCAGCAGCCACCAGAACCTGGAGGAGGCAAGGGACAAGCACCCCCTTCACCCTCCCACCCCCGCCCCCCACCCCACCCCACTTTCCAAAGAGCTGTGGCCCTCCTACCCCTTGCTCTGGGCTTCTGGCCTCCGGAACTGTGAAGAATACCTTACACCTCTGTTGTTTTAAGCTGCCCGGTTTGTGGCACGTTGTCACTACAGCCCTGGGAAACTGATACAATAAGTTTAGCAGTTTATAAGTCAATTTTCTAGAATGATATTCACCAATAACATGAACAAGCTAACAGAAGTCATCTCTTTTGAAAACAGGTTTTCTGAGCTACTGCACATGCTTCCGTACTCTTCAATGGAAGGCCCTGTACAGGACTAGGAACCAGGCAGAAGGTCGCGTGTGAGAACATCAGCCACTCCCTGTGCCCTCAGTGACATCCGCAGGGGTTACCTGGCCAGATAGGACTTTTTCCCCCCATCACCTTTTATCCCCTCTATGCCCTCTACCACCTCACCCAGCCCCCTCCACCCCACACTCACCACCGGGTTGTCCATGCCCATGAGCTCTCTCTCTCTTTTTTTTTCTTCTCAGTCCCTCCATCACCCTCAACACCCCCAACCAGAGCTGTCTGCCTGCTCTCTATCTATGAGTCTGTCTCTGTTTAGTTTGATAGTTCAGTGTGTTCATTAGATTCCACATCTGAGTGAAATCATAGGGTACCTGTCGTCCTCTGACTGGCTTATTTCACTTAGCACAATGCTCTCCAGGTCCCTCCATGCTGTTCAAAGGACAGGCCTTCTTACTCCTAGACTGTATGTTCCAGCTCCTGAGGTTTTCTGCTTTTTGAAGTCATGTCTCATCCTTCACAGACTATCAAGAGCCAGCTCTTACAGCCCCCTTCCAATGCTCTAATTAAGGGATTCTAATTTTCTATGGACTGGAAAAATCACAAAACTAAAATCAGTATAACAGATGTTATAAAATATGCTCTACAAAACACTAGGACTGGAGACTCTCCACAGAAAAAGATTTCATACTCAAGGAAGTCTATTCTCCCTTTTCAAAACTCTCTCCGGTAGCTCAGGTGGTTAGCACATCATCTCGATATGCCAAGGTTGCAGGTTCAATCTCTGGTCAGGGCACATTCAAGCAGCAACCAATGAATGCACAAGTAAGTGGAACAACAAATTGATGTTCTCTTTCCCTCCCACCCTCTCTCTCTCTAAAATCAATCAATAAATCTTTTTTTAAAAATCAGATGTTCTCATATGATTTAAAAAAAAAAAGAAACTCCCCCAGAGGGAAAGTAGGGGAGGGAGGGGGCAAGGGGAAGAGATCAACCAAAGGACTTGTATGCATGTCTATAAGCCTAACCAATGGACATGGACAACAGGGGGGTGAGAGCATGGGGGGGGGGGGGAGTTTAATGGGGGAGATGAGGACACATTTGTAATACCTTAACTAATAAAGAATTTAAAAAAAGAGAAACTCATTATGCATATTAACAAAGCAAAGGCTCTGAAAAGCCCTTTAGTAAAGAAACCTATGAAGTGTGTTTAACTTGGCATTTCCCAGTCTTAACTGGACATAGGTTTTTCCTTCCAAGGTTTTCAAATAATGTCCCAACACTTATGACTCTCAAGTATTTCCTCTCTCAGAGAAGGCAGTGTCCCCCCTAACCATCCTTCTCCTCCCAGCAAATCTTGGCAGTTTAAGGCCATTGGATGATTTCCTGTGTATGTTCCTTACACATAGGAACAGAAGTATTTGCCTTGAGGCCAGTTACCAACATACTTCAATATTAGAATGCCAGTAGCATAACACTTCTAAAACTAGAGTGTCCTATAGCTTAGGAAACACACATTGTCACATTTAGCCTCACAAGAAACCTAGTTTTCTCCAGAGTCGTCTAAAGATTCTCCACTGACTAAGCTCAGTTGCTTAACTGCTGCTCCAAAGTCGATGAATGTCATACATGGGCCTCCTCGGGGGGTGTGTTACTAAGAGATGTCCCCTTTTCCAAAGCGCAAAATTCTACTCTTCAGGCTCTCACCGTTTTGCAGTAGCGCTGAGGTGTTGCTTTTGAAAAAAATGGAAGACTTGCATATCATTCACAGCTAACGTTACCAGAATTCACATCTTCCTCACAGAACAGGAGATGAGTCAACTCAATATGAGCTAACAACCTGTTCTTGCTCTCTAAGGGGACTTTGTCTAACTGTGGAGCATTGCAACAAATGCTCTTCTAATCAGATATGTAATTCTGAAGTGAAACAGGATCATACTTTGAAAGAGAGGATTTTAACTAGGAAAGAGATACCACCCACAAAGTTAGAAATATCTACTGAAGATATTCTAATCACCTAACGATTTCATCCCCACTCTAAAATTAAAAGAATAAAAAATCTCACTTCTAAAAATATTATCAAAAAATAAAAATCCTGGAGAGGGGTAAACTTTAAAAGCTATAGGTGAAAATTTCAGAAAGCTACCTTTATTTATTTTTTTAACTTTTTAAAAATATATTTCGTTATTGATTTCAGAGAGGAAGGGAAGAGAGATAGAAACATCAATGATGAGAGAGAATCATTGATCAGCTACCTCCTGCACACCCCCTCCTGGGGATCGAGCCCGCAACTCAGGCATGTGCCCTTGGGCGGAATCGAACCTGGGACCCTTCAGTCCACAGGCCGACGCTCTATCCACTGAGCCAAACCAGCTAGGGTAGCTACCTTTATTTTTTCAATACTCACCTGAGGATATGTTCATTGATGAGAGAGAGAGAGAGAGAGAGAGAGAGAGAGAGAGAGAGAGAGAGAGAGAGAGAAAGAAACACCGATGTGAGAAACGTTGATTAGTTGCCTCCTGTATGTGCCCCAACCTCGAACCCGCAGCCTTCTTGGTGTATGGATGATGTTCTAACCAACTGAGCCACCCAGCCAGGGTGAGAAAGCTACCTTTTAATAAAACACTTCAGACATCCCAAGAGGCATACCAAATATCCATGTCTCACCCACCACAAGCTTAAGCAGTACAACAGTGCAAGTCCAGTACGACTCCTCACTGATCATTCTCCTTCCTCTCTCCCCAGAGATAACCACGATCTTGAATGTGGTGTCTGTCTTTCCCACAAGTATGAATCCATAGACAATATAGCAGCCTTGTCTTCCTATGCTTACCTTGCAAATTTAATTTTGAATAATGTTTTGAACACACAATACCTACAGCACACAATTCAAAAGTACAAAAGGGCCAAAACCGGTTTGGCTCGGTGGATAGAGCGTCGGCCTGCGGACTGAAAGGTCCTAGGTTCGATTCCTGTCAAGGGCATGTGCCTGGGTTGCGGGCACATCCCCAGTGGGAGATGTGCAGGAGGCAGCTGATCGATGTTTCTCTCTCATCGATGTTTCTAACTCTCTATCTCTCTCCCTTCCTCTCTGTAAAAAATCAATAAAATGTATTTAAAAAAAAAAAAAGTACAAAAGAATACACCGTGAAATGTCTCCTATTACCTAGTTCCCCTCCCTGGGTAACTAATGCAACAGTTTCATGTGCATCTTTAAAAGATACTTTATACATAAGCAAATACTTGCCCTGCTTTTTATATAGGGTGTCCCAAAATTCACGCAAGGAGTAATTTTGATAGAAAACACAGGTTTATAATTAAAAATTGTAAATTTTTTATTGATTCATAAAGTATACAGTATAGGGTTATGTATGGAATAGCACATAGGGTAAATGGCCTCCACGGCTTTGCTGGCACATACGCAAAGCCGTGGTCTTCACTGGTCTTCATTGTCCCTGCTCCTGGGCCATAATTGCTACTTGGTAATGCTTATCAAATTGAAGGGATTGAAATCAAAGGGCAACAGATATTAGGATCTGATTCAATAAACCAAGTAAAATTAGGCTTTTATTTTTTGTTGTTATTGTTGTTAATGCTCACGCAAAATTCAAATCCTGTGTGAATTTTCGGACACCCTATATATAAACTAGAGGCCCGGTGCACAAAAATTCGTGCACTCAGCGGGGGGGTTGTTTTCTCAGCTCAGCCTGCACGCTCTCACAATCCAGGACCCTATTGCAGCATGGCTCTGGTTCCCCGGGATCTGCGGGCTGCGGGGGAGGGACCAAGAGGCCAGTCCGATCACAGCATGGCTCTGTTCCCACAGCTCCCTCCCGCCACCACGCCGCGAGTGGCCAGGACCCAGGACTGACTTCCACTGCGCAGGCTGAGACCCTAGCCTGGTGTTTGGTCGTCCGTCCATCCGTCCGGACGTTTAGGTCATGATGGACCCTGGCTCTTTATATATTAGGACTAGAGGCCCGGTGCACAGATTCAGGCACCTGTGGGGGTCCCTCAGCCGGGCCTGCAGGCATCGGGCCGAAACTGGCTCTTCAACATCCTCTGAGGGGTCCTGGATTGCAAAAGGGTGGTTCTTGGGTGACGCACCCCAGAATTGGGCTCCCTCCTCTCTGATTCCGGGTGCGTCACCCGAGAACTGCAGCTGCCAAGTCATTGTAGTTCAGCAGCTCCTGCGTTGAGCGTCTGCTCCCTGGTGGTCATTGTGTGTCATAGCTACCAGTCAGACGGTTCTTTAGGCTTTTATATAGATAGATAGATGGTAGGTATATTATACACATTGTTCTACTATCCCCTTATTTTTCCTCTTAAAACTACACCTTGAAAATTGTTCCCTAAATTGCATAAGTCTCTTGCTTTTTTTTTTTTTCATGTTTGCAAGGCATATCACTGTATGGATAAACCATAACTTTTGTCCTATTAGAACTTACTTCCAATCTTTTGCATTTACAAAAAATATGGCAATAAATAACATTATTTCACACATGAGTGCAACTATAGGATAAATTTCTAGAATTTAATTTTAAAATTTATATAAATGAGTGTACATATCCTTCTACTTCAGCTTTAGTGACCTAGTCTTACATATTTGTGACTCATCCATGCTAATATATATAGCTCTTGTTCATACATAAGATTTTTCACTTAAAGAAATGTTTAAATAAGTTCCACTATGATTCATTCACAAAGAGAACAGTCACCTATTAACCTGAAATTGCAGTTTTATGTAGAAATACTTGCCAACTTAATAGATTCTATGTATAAACAACTCATTTGCCAAAGACACACCCAGCCCACTAAAAAGGCAGCCTTCTCTTGGAAAACTAACAAAAACTGCCCGTTTAATTAAGCAATAGTCACATGACTCTTCGTTCATTCATGCTTTCATAATTATTCTACCTGGGAGGGAAGGGGAATGGACCAGCAAGGGAGTGGAGACTAACACCTTAACAGCCAGGAAAAAAAGAAAAACCTTGGAAGTAATAAAAGATAATTCAAGCATATTTCCAAATTAACCCTGTTGTCTGTTTAAATTGTCCCCTCAAAATGTTACCATGAAGTTTTTTATCTTTTATTAGGAAACAAAATAATCACTATAAATTTACAGTCCCCTCCTTCCCAAAAATTAAATTTCATCTAAGCATGGAATATGATATTGGAAATTTTTCTACATATCAGAAAAAATAGGTTCCTTTCCTAGGTTAAATTTACCAATGCGTTTAACTAACTTTAAAAGCTCTATCTACTCCAAATTGTCTCCACTGAAATACAAGATGTCCCCCAAAAATGTATATACTTTGGATGATTATAAGTCAGTGTTTATTAACATACTGTTCATTTTCAAAATTTAAAAGAATCTACAGAAATGAGTGTGTGTACATTTTTTGGGACACCCTATATATGGCTAATATTATTCATAAGAATTCTTGCCAAATTAAAGCTAGTGTAAGTTACCAACGTCACCTCTATAGTAGCTATCTTTGCCTGCCCACTGAGCAGCTATATACCCACTTCTGTGTAGCTATCTCCCTGTTCCCCGACACTATCCCAGCACTTCATAAGATTCCCCTCCCCACCCCTACACACACACACACACACATCCAAGAGTGGCCATCTCCCTCCAAGGGTAATTCCATCTCCCCTGCTAGTGCCTACTCAGGAACACAGCCTAAGCCAGTTGGCACATGGCATTCCTGGCCGGAGGGATTGGATGAGCCAACGAGATTCATGATAGGTATGCTAGCACTTCCTCTGGAGAGAGCACTACAGGCAAAGATGTTCTTGGCTAAGTTGAGTTGGAGTTTCCATGACTTGGGATAAAAAGCATCCCAACTGTTTAACAACTTAAAAATGTACTGGTTAAGCCCTGGCCAGGTGGCTCAGTTGGTTAGAACACTGTCATGGGTTCAATTCCAGGTCAGGGTACATACCTACGTTGTGGTTTCGGTCCCCATTGGGGCCCCTACGAAAGGCAACTGATGAATGTTTCTCACTCCAATGTTTGTTTTTCTTTCTCTCGCTCTCTCACCCCTCCTCTCCCTATAAAATCAGTAAACATGTCCTCTGGTGATGATTAAAAAAAAAAAAAAAATGCACTGGTTGAGGATTCTGACCAACATCGACTACTGTCTTTATGAACAAACTGAGCCATTCCTATAAAACCTACATGCCCTTGGCTAATAGTGGCCTTTCTATATTTGGTGAAGTTGTTGACTTATTGGATGCTGTTGACTTTGACAGTGTGAGGCACATGGGGAGGGGTGAAGGTTAAGGAACAGCAGCCACTGTTGCTCATGGCACACAACCACATCACAGAACAAATCCGGAAAACGAAAGATTTCCTCTTGCTTTCCTGTCTGCCATGCCAAAGCCTCCTAGCAAATTAAGAGAGGGGGGGGGGGGGGGGGGGACACCTGACTGCTCGGGTCTATATTAGGAGAATGATGAGCATCCCAAGCAGGACGTGGGGGAGGTGAGGACAACCCTATTGTCACCACTACTTGGGGGTCACTAATGAGCATTTCTGAGCGATACTTGTAAACTCCAGTCAGTTTGCCATTGCTAACAAGAGACAGCACAGCCAAAATATATAGATAACGTCAAGGGCACAGAACTGCCTCACTGACAGAACGCAGACCCACCCTACCGGCCGCTATCACCCTAGCCTGGCATTTGCTTCTTACTTTCTTACATGGTTGGCCTTGCTGATTCTCATAAGAAGGTTTAGGCAGCTGGTTCCCTGTGAGCTACACAGCACTTTTCCAGTTCTATGACTCAGAAAGGGCAAGAGAAGGAAGGGTTCTCCTCTTCCATCCCTAGATAAAATCAGAAAATGTTTATTTAGCTCTGGGAGAGCAAGACGTGGTTAGTTCATGCGCTCTACAGACTTTCACAAACTTTTTCTTTCTTTCAAGTCAAATCTTGATATGCAAGTCATAGGCTATTACTTATCCAAAGCCAATGCATGAATTAGTATCCGTTTCATACTATTTTCCTCTGCATCCCTCATAACACAGTCAAATGTCTTAATGAAAAAAGAAAGAAAGAAAGAAATTATGCCTCACAAAGTTTGCAATTAAACTTCTTGTGCCAGAACTGGTGGGCTGGAGAGCAAGTTCCTATTTCCAGAACACTGTGCTGAAAGACATGGGAAAGAGAGTCCACACTTTTCATTTTAAAAACTGTTTTCTAAGGATGCACACTTAATTGCTTATTAAAATGTAAAGGCCCGTACAAATGAATGGAAAGGAGCTGCATGAATGAACCAGCAAGTCCGATCTGGACGCCACACCCGCACAACCTCCCAGGTTTGGCACAGAGACTGCGGACCTGGTCCTGCGGGAACCCTGGAGGCATGGAGTCTGCATTCAGAACAGAAACCGTGCATCGCAAATGCAGGACCAGTTCATTATTCATTGGCTCCTCGTCCTTTCCGACCAGATGGCCTGTCTGTCTGGAAGCCACCCCCAACGCACCCTGACTTGGGCAGGAACACGCCTCACACTTGGGAACCGGCCAGAGCAGGTAGGTCGCCAGCCGCCCGGAGAGGACGGAAATGCGGACAATGCCGAGGGCTGCCCGCGGCGCGATGGGCTGGCCCCGAGCCCAGGGAGCGCGGCCGGAGAGCGGGGCCGCCTCCCGGGGCTCCGCGCCGGGACCCCGCGCCGCGGCCGCGCCCCCCTGGGGACCCGCGCACCGCAGCCCCCCGCGCGCACCCGCCCGGCCGCGGCGCCGTCGCCATGGCGACCGGCCCCACCCGCCCCGCCCGGCCCGCTGGCCGCGCCGCAGTCCCGCCGCCTCGGGCCCCGCTCCCGCCGGACGCACGGCGAGCCGGAGACGGGTATCGCGGGGCGGGGGATGCAGCGGAGCCAGCAGCCCGGCGGCCCGTCCCGCCCGGGGCCCCGCCTCGCCCCGGGTCCTCACCCTTCACTTTGCCGAAGGTGCCCACGCCCAGCGTGTCCCCCAGGATGTAGTGGCCGATCTTCACCCTCCCGTCGTGTTTCTGCTTCTCGGCTGTCGCCATCTTTCTCCAGGAACTGAGCCTGCGCATGGCGCCGGCAGGGGGCGGAGGGGGCGGGCAGCCCGGGCGGACGGGAGGAGGGTGGGGACGCGGGAGGGAGCCCGCCGCAGCCACCGCCCAGCGCCGCCCGCCGCCGCCCCGCCGCCGTCGGCGCCGACGCTCCCCCTGGCGGGCCGGGCCGTCCCCGCGCGCCGCGCCCCGCGCCCTCCGCCCGCGCCGCCCACCTGCGCGCGGGAGGGCTCGCCGGCCGCCGGGCAGGACGGCCTCTCGCGGGCGGCCCCCTCCCGCCGAGCCTGAGCCCGCGCCCGCCGCGGGGCCCCAGGCGATCGCCGGCGGCGGGGACGGCGGTCCGGTGCGAGCGCGCCCGGGAGCGCACACACGCGCGCGGTCGGAGCGCCGTCTGAACTGAAACGCGGCTGGGACGCCGCCCGGCCGCCGCCTCCTCACCTCGCACGCTCCCTGCGCGGGTGGAGCCCGGAGCCCCCCGGGGCTTGTCACTTGCTGCGGGGAGGGAGTTACTCCACCCCCGCCCCCGCCGCTCGGGTTTGACTTTGGGCCAGTGAGTGCGCCTGGGCACCGCGACAGCCCGGGGAGCAGCGTGTGGGTCGGCCTCCCCCCGGACCCACCCAGACAGTCCCTCCTGCAAGCCGCTCTGCGGGAAGGGCCAGGCGGGGAGGGGGGGTGAGGGGCTGTATTTGTGTTCCAGGCCTGGGTGTTTCTTACCCCGACGTTCTGAGGTCTAGGAATTCATGTTTTAGATGACCCGTCAAATGTAGGCTTTCACTGAACGGAAAACAAGACTTAGGGTTGCGTGCATCAGATCAGTCGACAATTTGTTTTCAGTCAGTAGAAATGACTAGCATTTAAAATATGCTGTTTTAGTGAGGACACTTTCTCACCATCTTTAACAAAAAATGATGTGCACGTTTTAGTCGGAAACAGCTGTGGTCCGGGGGGCTCACAAGCCACTGCACTCCCTCCCCAGTGCTCCGGGGGCCAGGTGAGCCCTGACCTGCTCCTTGCGACCACCTGGGGGGCTTGGTTCTTAATGTGTAACCTCTTTCACTGTTGCCTTCGCCAGAGATGTTCCTGGGAATTGAGGCGTAGGCACTCTTTCTAATCCAGGCATCTTTATTACATCTTTTCCCCAACATGGACGTCTTTTTGTACTTTTTATTCTGGTCACGCTATGCAGTTTAGAGGATCCCACCATGTTTCATGGTCTGCAGGTGAAGGGTGAAACACTTTTTCTGGAATTCTTGACTTGGTAACTTTATGACAGGTCCTATCTGATCAGAAGAGACACTCCACACCTTTGGTCACAGTATGTAGCCTGCCTGGGGGCCTCTGAAGCACTGAGTGCAAAATCCTGGCCACCAGCCTGGTGACTGTCCTCTTCAGAGGTCCCAACAGGAAGCGGAACAGGGACGGGCAAATATTTATTGTACTTGGAGAGAGTAAGATGTAGACTATTTCCTATACAAATGGGATCATGCCATATCACAAGGGAAGTAGAGGAAGTATACTCATTTTTAATAAATACACATTATTTGTAAAAAAAAAAATGGTAAGTGTGTCTATTACTCAATTATGTTTCTCCAACTTGGGCAAAATCAAGTGTAAAAAACAACAACACTGTTTATATGATCTCAGTTTTGCAGTGTCATAGCATTTGGGCCAGTGTCAATGGGCAAAGAGTTGGACTCTTCATGAAAATAATATTTAAAAAGGAAAAGACTAAAAATGTTATTTTCTTCGGGTGAAAGTTACCAAACTGTCCTGATTTTTCTATGCTCCTTGTTTAGGAAAGCAAAGTGGCATGCGCGGAGCACTGTTTTGTTTCCAGCAAGGTAGCGGTGGGGGCAGCAAAAGCCTTGGAGCTTAGAATTACACCGGCTAAGCGGAGAGCAGGTACAGCTCGCCTTGGAGAGATCACCCGTTCCTGCTTTATCATGGACTGCTCCTATTTTAAAGGGCCAAAAAGTTGAGAAATCTTTGATTACTGAGATATTGGGGGGCGGGGCAGTGGTGACTGTTGTGATTTTTGCTGATTTCTTCACCTTCCGTGGTTTGCCTTGTTTCTGCAGCTCAAAGCTTTTTGGATCTCCACTAAGTAAAAAGACCTCTAGATTCTCTTAGAGAAAAAAACGAACAAACAAAAAACACTTTAATCTCCCCACCCCCGAAATAGCATCTTAAAATACTTTAAATGTGTATCATGTCTAGAATTTAGCCCAGCAAGTTTATTTCTTTAAAAGAAAAAAAAATCACAAGTTACCTCAGCTGTGTATACAGTGCCAACTAAGCCACAGAGCATCTTACCAGGGAACAAACCGAAGCGGAATTTTGCAAACCCACTGCCAGTGTCTTCTTGAAACTATAAAGACCCGCCGAAACCGGTTTGGCTCAGTGGATAGAGCATCGGCCTGTGGACTGAAAGGTCCCGGGTTCGATTCCGGTCGGGGGCATGTACCTGGGTTGCAGGCACATCTCCAGTGGGGAATGTGCAGGAGGCAGCTGATCGATGTTTCTCGCTCATCGATGTTTCTAACTCTCTATCTCTCTCCCTTCCTCTCTGTAAAAAATCAATAAAATATATTAAAAAAAAAAGAAACTATAAAGACCCAATTAAGAAAGTAAGAGGGGAAAGGGGGACATATGTAATACTTTCAACAATAAAGAATTATTTTTTTTTAAGTATGTTACAAAATTACAGGGGGGAAAAGGAAAGTAATACAAACTTATTTTTAGTGGAAACAATTTGCTTCCACTTTGGTGTTATTTTAAAATATGTTTTTATTTATTTTAGAGAGAGAGGAAGGAGAGGGAGAGAGGGATGGAACATCAATGCATGCCCCTGGCTGGGGTTGAGCCCTGAAATTCAAAATCCTGGCTTGTGCACTGACCGGGAATCGAACCAGCAACCTTTCAGTGCATGGGACAGTGATCAATCCACTGAGCCACACTGGCTGGGCCCTTTGGCGTTATTTTGGACTATAATTCTACTTAATAAGCATTTATTAAATGCCACTCAAAAGCATTGTTGGAGAAATTAAACCTAAAATCATAGATCAAATAATTGAATTGATTAGAAGTCATCCTGTCCAGTCTCCCAGTCTAGCCTAAGCAGCTTTTACTGCTGTTTTATTTTGTCCCATTAAAAACTGAATCCAATTTATAGTTTCTACGAAAGTAATAAGCCTTATTTACTTTTCTCTTTCCTTCATTCCTTTTTGTAAAAAAATTGTCACGTTTTCTTCCACTCTCCCTTCCTTTCATTCTCCCATTGATCTGTTCCCCAAACCTTCGCTCTCTTCTTTTCTTCAGGCACCTGACACCTGCCCACAGACACTGTGGATAGACAGGGAATGAGGGTCATGTTCCCTGCTCTGGAGGAGCTCCTAATCTCGGATGGCAGTTCTCTGAACCCCCTCTCCCCCCAGAATAGATAATACTCATGTTCAGCATCTTCTGGTGTAGAGACAAAGATAAGGTAGACTGTGGCTTCTACCGTTTCCAGACGCTTCAGTTTTAACTCTGCCCCTAGCAAAGCAAATTGTCAGCGCTGATGAAGACATACCAGTGACGCAACGCTGGCGGAGACCTCGGGTCTCAGCAGGCACTGTCAGCTGCTTCCTCTGTAGCCCCTCAGGTTCCTAGGGAGCTGAGCACTCAGCCTTTTCTTCCTAAGGACGTCTCGGTGTTAGTGCACCTGACACTGACCGGTGGACATTACACCTCCTCAATGTCCACCTCTAAACATGGCGACCAGAACTACACATTCTGAGCACTCCACTGCTGTTAATGCAGCCTAATATTCCCTTAGCTGAGCCGTACTTACATGATAATGCCCAATATTTATTAAACATAACTAGGTAGGTATTAGGCACTTTGCTAGATTGTGATAGATACCCTAAAAGCGGTACCTAAGAGACATTCAGGTAAAGATAGCCAGGACTATGCCTGTAACACAGGTCTATTGCTCCAAAGATTGAGCATCCTCACCAAACAAGTGGATCAATGATAATGGATGACATTTCCCCGGTTTGCAGCGTTAAGGGTTCCAAGGACCGAACACTTAGAGCAGGGGTCCTCAAACTACAGCCCGCGGGCCTGGCCCGCTGAAAACATTTGTTTTTTTACTTCAAAATAAGATATGTGCAGTGTGCATAGGAATTTGTTCATAGTTTTTTTTTTTTAAACTGTAGTCCGGCCCTCCAACGGTCTGAGGGACAATGAACTGGCCCCCTGTTTAAAAAGTTTGAGGACCCCTGACTTAGAGAATATCTTTAGTCAATTTATATTAGAATCTCCCTAGGAAATGACAGTGATTAAAATTAGTTTGTGGGTGACTGTCCCTTGTTAACTAGTGTAGGTGACTCCTAAATCTTGGTCTGAGTTCTGTGAACCATTCTATCAAGTTCATGGAAAGAGCCCCCAGGAGGGGGATTGTGAGAACTTCTGTTTGGTTTTTTTTGAGAACTTGTTTTTAACTAGTGGGTCATAACTAGTGGGTTTGCAGCTGGTTCTGAAGTGATGTGGGTGTAAGGGCAATCTTGTAGACTGAACCTGTGGGGTTTGATGCTGTCTCCAGGGAATTGACTGGAATTAAAGGACACCCTGCTGATGTCTGAGAATTGCTTACTGGTGTGTGGGGGTCCCCACTACCACCACCCACTACCCTCCTACACACACGCCCACACTACAATTATCTAATTGTTTCAGGACTGATTGTTGAAAAGACTTCTTTCTCCATGGAATTACCTTGGCATCTTTGTTAAAAATCACTCTATTATATGTGTTTGGGTTTATTTCAGGATGCGATTATGTCCCACAGATTTATGTCTATTCTGATTTTTTACTAGAGGCCCGTTACATGAAGATTCGCACAATAGGCCTTCCTTCCCCTGGCTGGTCCCACTCTCATCAGGGCACACTGAGGCCAGCAGCGCCTCTGCTGCCACCCCTGGTGGTCAGCACACATCATAGCAAGCAGTTGAACTGGTCGAATGACCACCCGAGGGGACAATTTGCATATTAGGCTTTTTTTTTTAAATATATTTTATTGATTTTTTTACAGAGAGGAAGGGAGAGAGATAGAGAGTTAGAAACATCGATGAGAGAGAAACATCGATCAGCTGCCTCCTGCACATCTCCTACTGGGGATGTGCCCGCAACCCAGGTACATGCCCTTGACCGGAATCGAACCCGGGACCCTTCAGTCCGCAGGCCAATGCTCTATCCACTGAGCCAAACCGGTTTTGGCTGCATATTAGGCTTTTATTATATAAGACTAGAGGCCCGGTGCACAAAAATTTATGCACTGGGGGGGGGGGTCCCTCAGCCCGGCCTGTGCCCTCTCGCAGTCTGGGACCCCTTGGGAGATAACGACCTGCTGGCTTAGGACTGCTCCCGGGTGGCAGAGGGCAGGCCCAATCCCTAGGTGCAGCCCCTGGTTGGGCTCAGAGCAGGGCTGATTGGGGAGTTGGGGCACCTCCCCCTGTCATGCACAGAGCAGGGCGGATCGGGAGGTTGCGATGCCACCCTCAGTCACGCTCAGGGTAGGGCCGATTGGGGGGTTGGGGTACTGCCCCGTCACACTCAAGGCAGGGTCGATGGGGAGGTTGCGGCGCCACGCCCTGTCACGCACAGAGCAGGGCCAATCAGGGGGTTGGGGCGCTGCCCCCTGTCACTCAAAGAGCAGGGCCCATCAGGGGGGTATCAGGGGAGTTGGGGCACCGCCCCGTCACACCCAGAGCAGGGTGGATCAGGGGGTTGGGGCGCCGCACCCTGTCACACTCAGGGCAGGGCCGATGGGGAGGTTATGGCTCTACCCTGTCACACACAGAGCAGGGCCAATCAGGGGGTTGGGGCACCGCACCATCACACACAGAGCCGCAGGGCGATCAGGGGGTTGGGGAGCTCCCCCCTATCAGGCACAGAGCAGGGCCGATCAGGGGGTTGGGGCGCCTTCCCCTGTCACGAACAGAGCAGGGCGGATAGGGAGGTTGTGGTCCCACCCCGTCACACACAGAGCTGCAGGGCGATCAGGGGGTTTGGGCGCTGCCCTCTGTCACGCTGATTCCGGTGCCGGGAGGCATATTACCCTTTTACTATATAGGACAGAGGCCTGGTGCACGGGTAGGGGCTGGCTAGTTTGCCCTGAAAGGTGTCCTGGATCAGGGTGGGGGTCCCCACTGGGGTGCCTGGCCAGCCTGGGTGAGGGGATGATGGCTGTTTGCAGCTGGTCACACACCCTTCAGGGTGGGGGTCCCCACTGGGGTGCCTGGCCAGTCTGGGTGAGGGGCTGAGGGCTGTTTTCAGGCTGGCAGGTGACTGAAGCTCCCAACTGCTCCTTTCTTTTTTTTTTTTTTAATTCTGGGCCAGCTTTAGCTCAGAGGCTTGGCTCCAGGTATCTGGTTTGTTTGGGTTCTATAATTTAAATCTTTTTTTATTTTATTTTTATTTTATTGATTTTTTACAGACAGGAAGGGAGAGAGATAGAGAGTTAGAAACATCGATGGGAGAGAAACATCGATCAGCTGCCTCCTGCACATCTCCTACTAGGGATGTGCCCGCAACCCAGGTTCATGCCCTTTACCGGAATCAAACCTGGGACCTTTCAGTCCGCAGGCCAACGCTCTATCCACTGAGCCAAACCGGTTTTGGCGGGTTCTATAATTTAAACACTGTTTCAACTCCAGCTCTGAGATCCCGGCTGGCTGAAAGCAGGTTTCTGGGGTTTTATTTAGCTTCTATATTTGTAACAATGTTTCAAACTGCAAGCTCAGAGGCTGGCAGCAGCAGGCGGGGAACGTTGGAGTCCTCCGTCACTGAAGCAAGCAAGCCTCATGTTCGCTTCAAGCTGCCTGGCTGCCAGCCGCCATCTTGGCTGGCAGTTAATTTGCATATCGCCCTGATTAGCCAATGGGAAGGGTAGTGGAGGCACAGCTAATTACCATGTTTCTCTTTTATTAGATAGGATAATAATTGCTAGCATTTATCAAACTCTTACCAAGTGCCCGGAACCATGCTGAGCACTTTGTATGAACCATCTTATTTTGTTCTCAGAGCAACATTTCACAATCAACATTGAGGTAGATACAACCATTTCTTAGGTAAAACACTGGGTTTCAATTAATAACTGACCTAAAAGCTAGTAACTTTTGTGTTTTGATTGTACCTATATTCTTAGTGAATGCACCATTATTTGTGATGAAGACAACTTTACCATATATCCACTCAACCCCAAAATAAACTTGTTACTGTGTAGGCTTGTGCTACCCAGGAGGGTAACCACTAGCCACATATAGCTACTGAGCATCTGAAGTATGACTAGTTTGAATGGAGATGTGTTGAGTGTATAATATACACTGTGTATTGAAGACCTGATATGAAAGAGAATGTAAAAGATCTCAGTAATTTCTTTATACTGATTACACAGTAAATGATATGTTGGAAATACTGTTGAAATAGCACATTAAAATTAGCTTCACTTTTTTACATTTTTAAATGTGGCTACTGGAATATTTAAAACTACATAAGCAGTTTGCATTTGTGGCTCACGTATTTGTTAAACAATGCTCGTTTGGCACATTTTACAGACACTTGTATTGGCCAGGTCAGATTTATGCAGTTTGAGTTCCACTCCCCCCTAATGCCTAGGCAGGGCCAGACCAAATGATTTTATAGGCCTTATACAGCCAATGGGCCGGACTTTCCCCACCCCTGGTCTAAACTCAAGACAATGATAAATAACATGAGACAGAATGTGATACTGCCTGTAAGTCTATTAGTTCATCTATTTAGATTCTAAGAGTTGTCTCTTTGATGAAAAAATTCATTCAAAATTTAAAACTGTTCTCAAAATGTAAAACTATTGAAGACTTTATTCCATATATGTCCTCATATAGATTTTTTTTTTGAGGGAGGATATCAGGAAAGGGCAGATTTGCTCTGATCAATATGACTGGAAAATGGCTTGCTATTACCTCATAAAAATTTAATCCAGTGATAAAATTATTTGAGTGCTATCTTGATCTCTATATATTGCAAGGTATGATTAGCACTAAGGTTCCATGTCCAGGCCATAGATGGGTA
Organism: Myotis daubentonii; assembly: GCF_963259705.1. Classification (NCBI taxonomy): domain Eukaryota; kingdom Metazoa; phylum Chordata; class Mammalia; order Chiroptera; family Vespertilionidae; genus Myotis; species Myotis daubentonii. The sequence continues at coordinate 108,284,297 of NC_081843.1, read as the reverse complement.
AGGACTCTATTATGAAGACAAATTTGCTACGAAACTAATTCTTCATTGTACCATACGGTCCTAATTAAAGGAATGCATTCCAACAACATTCACTGTTGTCTGAATCTTTATTACCAGCAAATGTACACCTTTAACAGGTACCCTGTGCCTTGGCTGTCTCCTCTCCAAAGGAAAGGAGTTTGCTCCCACCACCAGGAGTCCCTTGCAGCCCTAAAAGCACTGTGCCATGCTTCGCCTCCTTGAGCTGTTCCCAGAGCTCTCCAGGGCCATCCCTAATTGGACAGCACTTCCCTCTGAGGCCTCCTGCTTCCTGCCTGTCCTCCCTGGAGAAGCTGCTTACCTCTGAGGGCTGCTCCCCTGGGACACAGGGACCATAATCAGTTTTCGCTGACTTCACCTTCTCTACTGAGGTGGCTGAACCATATACAGCCAACTCTTTCTTCCTCCAGTTTGCCCAAGGTGGCGGTTTCTGAAATACCATTTGTCACCGGGTATATTTGCTACCTCCTCAGTCACTTCTACCACCTGCCCCAACTTGAGGAAGCTAGACCTTTCTCCAATACCCTGTTTTATCAGTTTTTTAAAGATCTTTCCCTTAAAGGACTTATTTTCTCTACATAACTCAGGAGTTCAAATCACTGCACATTTTGGAGAGCAAATACTTTTTACATTTGCTCCATATCTACTTGCAAAGCCATGTAAGTCTAACACTATTAGAACAGGGCTTTTCTTGCCTCCGGGAACTACCATCATTTACTCCATGCTGAGTGCTACCTATCTTAATGGCCCTCTAGCACTCAGTAATCAGCCATTAGTAATACTGAAATTTCAGAAAGGTCTGGAGAGCAAGTCAGATTTCAGTTCAGCAAGCCAAAATACTATTTCCTATATTGGGAGGCAGCCCAATGGAGATTCCCATCAGCAGGGGCTTCTATACAAGTGAATATAAGCTGAGGGAAAAGCAGGGCGAGGGCAGTAATTAGTATCTCGGGAAAGCATTCTAGAGCACCGTGTAGAGGGCTGCCTGGGAGGCACCTAGGCATTTTCTTATAATTATTGTCAGCTAAACTCAGAGCATAGGCAGAGCCACGCCCTGGGAACATGCTTCCCCAATAAGGGTGGACATGTTAATCAGGCAGGGGGGGAACTAGATATGTAAATCTAGGCCTTTAAAATAAACCTGCTGTGTGGCTCAGCCCGCTTTTTGCCGCCTCTCCATCAGAGAGGATGGCGCCCACCTGGCCCCAGCTTAAAATCTATTTCTGCGTCTTGGTCTTTCTCTAATTTCTTAATCCCCAGCTCCTCCACTCAGCAAATGGACTGTTTCCTTTTCCATGCGGGACATGGAGAAGAGAGAAACAGCGCCCCACAGCACCGTGAAGACCAAACTGGTGAGGCAATGAAGATCGCAAGAACCCATTGAAGGCCAGGTTACGGATGCTACCCTAAAATGAGAAGCTACAAGTTAGCAGCAGCTCAGCACTTTACTATTTTATGGTGACTGTTCCACCAACACTTGTGCTGTGTAATCTGTCCTCACTCAGCAGTCCAACAAAGTTGTCTCATTTCCGAACTCTGGCAATAAGCCACCAAACTGGGAAAGCATGGCACAATATCCCAGAGCACTTTAACACAGAAAAACCCTTGATCACCCACAGCTGAAGGTTAACAAAGTTCTACCAGGGATCAATCTATCATTGCCTTTAGTCTACAGTAAGTTTATATTTGGCGTTCCTTTCCTACTCAATCCACTGCATTTGCATATGGCCCTGGCCAATTCCACACACCTAGCGGGTTGCTTTAGTTTTTCACTTAAACCCCATTGACAATGTTAGGTACTGGATTGAGTTAAAGCATTTTGGATACTGGAATGAGTTCAAATAGAATTCATTTGACCTCTAGCCGGGCTGGTGTGGCTCAGCAGTTGAGCAATGACCTAGCAAACAAGAGGTAGCCGGTTCTATTCCTGGTCAGGGAACATGCCCAGGGTGCAGGCTCAATCCCCACTAGGGTCATGCAGGAGGCAGTGGATCAGTGATGTTCCTCTCATGGATATTGTCATCTCTCCCCCTCTCCCTTACTCTTTAAAAACAAACAAACCAAAAACCCACAACATATTTAAAAAATTCATTTGAACCCCTAACCTTCATATCTCACTGGTACTCTAAGCCAGTGATGGCGAACCTATGACACGTGTGTCAGAGGTGACACACGCTCATTTTTTTGGTTGATTTTTGTTAAATGGCATTCAAATATGTAAAATAAATATCAAAAATATCTGTTTTACCATGGTTGCAAATATCAAAAAATTTCTACATGTGACACGGCACCAGAGTTAAGTTAGGGTTTTTCAGAATGCTGACACACCAAGCTCAAAAGGTTCACCAACACTGCTCTAAGCCCTATTGTATAGGATTGACAACCACTCCCCAAAGTCATTACCCTATAGCAGTGGTTCTCAACCTTGGCTGCACATTAGAATCACCTGGGAATCAGACTCTAATGTGCAGCCAAGGTTGAGAACCACTGCTCTATAGCAAATGAATGCTGCTAAAAGAAATTTATGTTTTAATTTACTCTTAACATGTTAAATATCCATAAGCCACATAAACTGTATAACTTTACCTTACTATTTTTTAAAAAATGTATTTCTATTGATTTCAGAGAGGGAGAGATAGAACATCTATCATGAGCCTCATCGATTGGCTGCCTCCTGCACGCCCCACAGTGGGGATCCAGCCCAAAACCCACCCATGTGCCCTGACCAGTAATCCAACCATGACCTCCTAGTTCATAGGTCGATGCTCAACCACTGTGACAAGCCAGCCAGACCACTTACTACATTCTTTTTTTAAAAATTTATTTGAGCCGAAACCGGTTTGGCTCAGTGGATAGAGCGTCGGCCTGCGGACTGAGGGGTCCCAGGTTAGATTCCGGTCAAGGGCATGTGCCTGGGCTGCGGGCACATCCCCAGTGGGAGATGTGCAGGAGGCGGCTGATCGATGTTTCTCTCCCATCGATGTTTCTGACTCAATATCTCTCTCCCTTCCTCTCTGTAAAAAATCAATAAAATATATTTAAAAAAAAAATTTATTTGAATGTGCCCTGACCTGGAATTGAACCCAGGACCCTTCAGTCCACACGCTCTATCCACTGAGCCAATCCAGCTAGGGCTTACTATATTCTTTACATCTTCCAGTGTTGTCTGCTTGAAGGAACCTGGAATTCCACTTGGCTCTCTCATCCTCTTAAGCAGCATCGAATCCCAGCACAAAAGTCATTACTCCCAAGCCACCACTGAACAAGTCCATCTGATAGTAAGTTGTCCCACACCAAATATAGTTCATTAACACTACAAGCCTATTAAAAATACCTTAGCACACAAGATATTTTTGAAAACGGAGATTTATTGCTCGACTAATCACTGAAATCCTTAAGATGAACTGGATGCGGCAACAGCTGCCCTCTTGGGTTTAGGAGTTGTTCCTTCACGGAATCCATGCCTGCACCAAGTTAAAAACAAGAACTGTTACCTCAGCAATGCCACACATACATCTTATTTTTTGCTAAAACAGATTTTAATGAGCTTATCTCAGTTATATGTTGAAATCAATATTGAATTCATATGTTCAGACATTTATTTGTACAGCATCACCGATAAGCTCCAACAGTTTATTTGCGTCCTTCTGCTTCCAGGTATCTATTTCAGGGATATAGGTAACTGCACTTGAAAAGTAAACTCAACAATGTGCTAGGTCTGTGATGGCGAACCTATGACACGCGTGTCAGCTTTGTTAAATGGCATTTAAATATGTAAAAAATAAGTATCAAAAACATAAATCTTTGTTTTACTATAATTGCAAATATCAAAAAATTTCTGTATGTGACACGGCACCAGTTAAGTTAGGGTTTTTCAAAATGCTGACACGCCGAGCTCAAAAGGTTCGCCATCACTGCACTAGGTTGTGCTGAGCTCTGGACTAGTATTTCCCCACCACCTGTTAAGAGACCCAAGGTACTTGTGAAAACGGACCCCTATGCTGAGGCAGAGGTTTTAACTACCTTTCCTTAGCAAAGGAAGCACAATGGGCACATTAAATGCAGGTATTTTCTAAACTGCGGGACAGTGCTTCACATTCTAACTCACTCACTATTCACACCTCCTCTAAGGAAAGTGCTGTCACCCGCCTTGAAGACTGTGAATTGAGGCTCAGAAAGGGTCACGTCTGGTTCAGTTGGCGCTCTTAAGCCCTGCATCGTGGGCCACCAGCAGACCACTCAACAAGAAGTCCACTCCACTGTGCACAACAAAGATCACCTCAGCACACGGAGACACAGCTAAGGGCACTGCTTACAAAGCCCCTGCTTCCTGATCCTTTGAAATTAGGAAATGTGGAGCGGAGTGGGCAGAAAAGCCAAGGATTCCGCTAAAACCCTACATTGCACAGGGCAGCTGTACACATAAGGAATCACCTCAGTTGAGACTTTTGATCAGTTAAGGCTTAAACACCTACCATTACAATGCAGTTTATGAGTCTAGGCTGGGGCCGAAATCCCTGCATTTCTAACGAACTTTTAAAGCCTGACTTTCAGTAACAAGACTGAAGATTTCTCTCTGTACAACTGCAATAGCAACTGACAAGTTCTCTACAGCGAACGTGCCCAAAGCCACAAAACCCCAGACCTCATTCACACACCCACTGCCATGAGTTTGGGCAAGAATGTGAGAGGTAGCCATTACTAATAACTACCATCACATTTTGAGACTGTAGCTCAAATCACGCCCTAGACCAGTGGTCGGCAAACTCGTTAGTCAACAGAGCCAAATATCAACAGTACAACGATGGGAATTTCTTTTGAGAGCCAAATTTTTTAAACTTAAACTATATAGGTAGGTACATTGTTATTAACTTAGAGTACTCCTAAGGCTTAGGAAGAGCCACACTCAAGGGGCCAAAGAGCCGCAGTTTGCCAACCACGGCCCTAGACACTTACAACTCACACTACAGTTCACTGAGATTAATAAAACCTGGATGTAATGGGTCCGAGGGCGACAGTGGCAGGAAACACCTTCCAACACCCCCTCCCCCCCCCCCGTCGGGACAGCACCCCTATTTTACACCCCGATGTGAACGAGACGGTCCCCTCCACGCTCACACCGCCCACGAAGCTGTACCTGAACCTGCGGTACACGATTTTCAGGTGCCGCATGCGCCCCGTCCCGGTGGTGTTCCGTCGCTTGGCCTTGGCACTCCAGTTATCTGCAACACAGACGCGGGTCAGGCGCCTGCAGGGCTCCCCCCGGCCCCGGGCCCCGGGCCGGCCCGCTGGCCCATCAGGTCAGAGCCTCCCCCGGGTTCGCCACCGGCGTTAACCTTCGCCCAGCTCCAGGCCGCCCCGGCCCCCGGCGCCCCCTGCCCCCCTCGCTCACACTTCCTCTTGCGCTTGGCCGGGTAGCCGCACTTGCCGCACGTGGACTTCTGCAGGTGGTAGGCCTTGGAGCCGCAGCGGCGGCACAGCGTGTGCGTCTTGTTGCGGCGCTTGCCGAACGAGGACGTCCCCTTCGTCTGCAAACGGAGGGGCAAACAACTCAGCCACTGGTCGCGTCGGGCCCGGAATCGAGAGGAGACGGGCCCGCCGCCCGGGCTGGAGCCGCGGGGGTGTTTGGTTCTTTCCTGAAAGGCTCCATCAGAAACCACTACCCGACACGTCCCGGCTGGTGGGCAAAGGCAGTAACCGGACCAGAGATTCTGTCACTAAAAACCTTTAAACGGAAAAGAAGTCACCACCGGCCTTTCACGTCATCTCAAGCTTTCCGCAAGACGTGCTGTGTTTTGAATTCTGCTACATTGGGGGGGAGGGGGAGAGAAATAAGTGTGTTTTTCCTACCTACCCTCACCCCAGGGCCTTAGGGAGCCGGCCCGGCACCGCCACCAACTAATCCCTTGGCTTACAGCGCCCAACACTGCAAACCAAGCTGCTGCTTCCTTCAGTGCCCACCGCGGGCAGGGCGGTGCGGGAGCCCAAAGCTCGGATCGCAGCAACGGACCTAAAGCGGCTCCGGTTCCACGACTACAGGCTCAGCACCCCAGGTACAGTGAGTGAGGAGACATTCTTCTGGGTCTTGAGGGCCACAGCGAGTCCCTTTCCTGTCCACCCGCTGCCCTTATCGGGGACCTTGCCAGGACCCCCACAGAGAGCGAGGAGCGAGGCGCTGGGGACGAGGATGGAAGGCGATTAGAACAGCCCTGGCAACCAACTCACCATCTCGCTTCTGCCGCCGAGACCAAAGAGGCCGGAAGAGCAGACACTTCCGCTATATCGCGCAGAGAAGCTTCCGCTCAGGAAAGTACTTCCGGCGGGCGCGGTGCGTCGTTCTCAAGTGTCCGTCGCCGCGGTGAGCTGGGTGGAAAGGAGGTTCCGGAGCCAGACGGGGCCAATAGGAGTTTAGCTCCCTATTGGTCAGGCGGGCGGGACCAGGACTGGGCTCTAGGTGCTGCTGCTCCTCCCTCTGCTCCTGCTGCTGGACCTGCTGCTGGGCCTTCGCTGGATTTGTCAGAGTTGTGACCACATCGCGGGGTCCCGGCCGAGCTGCTGGGGAAGCCGGAGGATGACGCTGGCCCTGCGGGGGTCCCCGCGCCGCGAATCCGCGCGGGGCGTGTGCAGGGGGCGCGGGTCGGACTGGGACCCCGACGCGGAGAAGCCGGGTCCCCCAGGTTGCTCCCCACTCGCCCCGTCGCTGAGCTGAGGTCGCTGCGTGGACCGAGACTCAGAATCGGAAAACCCAAGCAATTCGTGTGTTTTGTAACTAGTACTTTAGAGGCACAATTTTGTTTCCGAATTGCATTGTGCCCAGGAATCACACCTGGGTGTTTTTTTGTGTTTTTTTTTTAAGAAAAAAATGTTTTATTTATTTCACGGAGAGAGGAAGAGGGGGAGGAAAATAGAAACATCAATGAAGAGAGAATCATGGGTCAGCTCCCTCCTGCGCACCCCACATTGGGGATGGAGCCCGCACCCCGGGAACCCAACCAGGACCTCCCGGCTCATAGGTGGAGGCTCAGCCCCCGCGCCATGTGGGCGGGGGCCACGCGTGGAGGCGTGAAGAAGCCGAGTCAGCAGCTTGGGGCCTGGAAGTCCGGACTGAGGAAACGCTTTCCAAATAGTTTCTAACTTGGTGGTTCCCAGACCTCGATAAGCGTGAATCCAGTTGTAACCTCTTATCCAACAAAGCCCCAACCCTGGCAAAAAAAACGGTGTAAACGATCCAAACATTTAAAAATCACAGGGGAAAACGATCCCAAATGACCACTGACTGTGCCTTCTAAAGCAAACCAAGATGCCCTAACTGGTTTGGCTCAGTGGATAGAGCATCGGCCTGGGGACTCAAGGGTCCCAGGTTTGATTCGGGTCAAGGGCATGTACCTTGGTGCGGGCACATCCCCAGTAGGGGGCGTGTGCAGGAGGCAGCTGATCGTGTTTCTAACTCTCTATCCCTCTCCCTTCCTCTCTGTAAAAAATCAATAAAATATGTAATAAATAAATAAAGCAAACCAAGAACCCTATACCTGTCCCATGTGAAATACCAGCAAGCGAGACTGACCGCTAGCAGAACAAGATGAACCTAGGAATCAGGTTTAATTTTGAGGGTGAACAGTTGATGGGTGCCCATAGGCTCAGCCTGATCACCAGGGAGCGGGAGGCCACATGCTAACCTGACAAGATCAGGGAAGGCTGCATGGCAGTCTTGCAAACTCAAAGACCTAACATAACCACAAAGGGTTGTCTGAAATGAAAACAAAGCATTTATAGTGGGTAGTCATGTCCTAGGCCAGTATTTTCCCTGACAAGGTCAATTTCTACTGTAACTGAGCCTCTGGTCTTTTTGCAGCTAAGATAACATATACCTATGCAATGTCAGGGTAACTTGTAACTTCCCTTTCTCCTGAGACCTCAGGGCACAACCAAATCCACCTGGGTGCCAGGACAGAGACCATGAATTCCTTCATTGTTATTGTTATCTTGTTAATTGTTGACTGTTAACTATCCAGTACTCACCTGAGTACCAGAAGTATGTGTCTATTGTGGGAAACTGTTTATTGCCTTCACTATCTGATAAGCGTAGACAGAGAACCCCCCTCCTGCCCCCCCTCCCCGCCCCCCAAGGCTGGGTGCCTTTGAAGCCCTAGCAAAGGTCTGAGCTAGGCGCCACCTCTGTTTGTCCAGACAGTGGTAGCTGAAGCAACTCCCCCATTTATTATTATGTAAATCCTTGCTGATGGGCTAGTCTGCCTGTGCCAGGGGTCACCTGCCTAAGGGCTATGCTATGGGTGCATCCCAGATCAATAAAAGCTTGGTGAGGCCTGAGCACGGGAGGAAGTCCTTCCCCTTGAGTTGGACTTGCCCGCCTGGTCCCCCAATATTTCCAATTATCTTTTGTCTTTTCATTTTCATTTGTGTGTGGCTCTGCTTCCAGTTCCTGAACCCTGATCCACGCAGGACGTGGGAAGGAAACACTGAACAGTCTATCATTTTACTTATTTTTAAAAATATACTTTTATTGATTTCAGAGAGGAAGGGGGAGCGAGAGAGATAGAAACATCAATGATGAGAATCATTGATCAGCTGCCTCCTGCACACCCCTTACTGGGGGTGAGCCCGAAACCTGGGCATGTGCCCTTGGCTGGAATCGAACCCGGGACCCTTCAGTCCAGCAGGCCGACAGGCCGACGTTCTATTCACTGAGCCAAGCCAGCTAGGACTATCGTTTCACTTTTTATCCAATCCCAGAATTTCTCCCCTCTTTCCCGCCTTTGCTTTCTCCCACCTCCGTAATCTATCACCAGTGGATTTCATGTAACCTACTTATGCCTCCTCTTTTGATTGTAGTGTATAAAACAAGGTGAAAACTGCCTTCTCCAGAGCATTAGCCCAATACATTGAGAATCTACTTCCAGGCAATTATTGACAGTTTGGCTCAAATAAACTCAGAAGAATTACGTACAGGTTTGAATGTTTTTATGTTAACATAACTACCAGGCTCTTTTCTAGGTGCTGGGGAAAAAAGCAAAGAGAAACATTTTACTAAAAAGTTACATGCTTGGTCATGACCACCCACCTTGACCTGCCTAGTTAGGAATTTAGGATCAGATAACCGTGTGAGGTTTTCAGGTTCTTATGAACTGCAACACTGTAAATAAAGACCAACTAAATTGTTTTTTGTCTTTTTAAAATATATTTTATTGATTTTTTACAGAGAGGAAGGGAGAGGGATAGAGAATTAGAAACATCAATGAGAGAAACATCGATCAGCTGCCTCCTACCCACCCCCCACTGGGGATGTGCCCACAACCAAGGCACATGCCCTTGACCGGAATCGAACCCGGGACCCCTCAGTCCACAGGCCGACGCTCTATCCACTGAGTCAAACCCGCCAGGGCCCAACTAAATTGTTTTTAAAAATCAGTCTGCTAATAAAAACAAACAAAAAAATAATACATAGTAATTTTTAAAGTAGAAAGTTTGACCCCCTCTGTAATCACACACCAGTGTTACAATTGGGTATCTTTTGTAGCTGTGTTCTTTTAAATCTCTATATACACATATGTACACTGTGCTAGGGTGAGGAACTGAGTGATGGAAAGGTTACAAAATGTTAAGGAATGTGGTAAGGGAAGGAAATGAGACATAAGAAATTGAATATACTGGAAAAGGGGAACTGACGTATGGAGAGGAATTGTGTCAGGATGTGAAGAAGGATTGTATTAGGGTTAGGAACCATGGAAGGATAATTGCTAGATTGTCATAGAAAAACAATGTGCTATGATACGCTCCAGCCAGGTGTGACTCTGTTTACCCCCCTTTTGTGCTTATGAACTTCTAATGGAATGTTTTGTAGTTGATTTTTCCTAACACTGATTTGCTATAAAAGATCATACTGCACCCTTGGTCTTTGCCACATGCTCCGAATCTCCCAGAGGGGGAGATAGGCACTGTGGTCAGCTGGCCAGCTTAATAAAGGCTCTTAAATTTAAATTCTGAGTCGGTGGTCTATCTCGTTGAGCCAACCCATAACATACACTATACACATTAATTTTTAAACAAAAATGGGATCTATAACTTGTTTTCTGTAACAATATATCCTGGGTATCACTACTTGTCAATATGTACAGATTTACTTAATCTTTTTAACCACTTTTTGGTATTTCATTGTTAATGTATCAACATGTATTCCACAATTTATGGAAATTTTGGTTATTTTGATACATTTTGGTTATTCTTAATTTTCTGTTATAAAAAGTTTTGTAATGAAGACATTGTACATACATTTTTGGGGCATTGGTCTGAAACAACTCCTCTCTGAAATTAGTGAAAATATATATTTTTTAAAAAACAGAGAGACTTCTCAGAGGATTTGACCCTGGGGCCTGGTCATGCTGAGACTGAGTCAAGTGATCGAAAGAGCAGATAAACAACCCACCCGGAAGGCAGGGGCTGGGAGGGCTCTGGGCTGGATTCTCCCACTGCCTTGCCTTTTTTGTATCTGCTCCTCCAACAATAGGCAGCGTTGACTTATTTAATCTTTGCCAAATAGGATTAATCTTTCCCTTTTTAAAAAACCATTTTTCTTTCTTGAGATTTTATGGCTTGTTCTGAGGATAAGTACACAGACATTTCAATTTGATCCTTTAAAAAATATTTTTAAAAACATGTTTATTGATTTCAGAGAGAGGAAGGGAGAAGGGGAGAGAGAGAAACATCTATGATGAGAGAGAATCAGTGATTGGCTGCCACCTGCACGTGGACTCCGAAGGACCAAGGGCCCTGGGAAGCCACCCTGCGGGGGGAGCACTGTGTGTTCCAGTCCGGAATTTCCGTATCAATATTAATCAGACTCGTCTTCCTTCTCTCCTGCTTCCTCTGAGCTGGACTCTGCTCTCCCTTTTGGTTTCTGTGTTTCCTGCCATGAGGTAGTTAGTGGTTAGCCAATTCAGCCTGCTTTCCCTCTGCTTCGCTTTGCCCTTTGTTTGCACTTCCTTGTCTGCAGATCAGCCTTTCCTGCCACATTTTTGGCCCGGTTTCCTCGCAGGAGCAGGTTTAGTGACAACCTCGCCGACCTCCTCTGAGGCAGCTCCTAAGCCGCCCGCCCTCGGGAGCTGACCTTCCCCTGGAGCATGTGGCAACAATTTGCTGCTGGGTCCCGCCTCAATGTGTTAATCCACTGGAAGGGTTTGGTAATCCAGTTCCTGCTCTAGAGAAATCTAGAGCCATGGCCACCGGGAGTGCTCCCTCCGAGATTATAGAAAGAGAGCGAAAGAAGTTACTGGAAATCCTCCAGCAAGACCTGGACTCGATCCTGGACTCACTAACCTCTCGGAGGCTGATTTCTGAGGACGAGTATGAGGCACTGGAGGACATCCCAGACCCTCTGAAGAAAAGTCGGAAGCTGTTGATCTTGGTGCAGAAGAAGGGAGAAGACAGTTGTCAGCATTTCCTCAAATGTTTGTTTAGTACTTTTCCAGAGTCAGCGACCACTTGGGACTTAAGGCAAGGTAAGTTGAATTTCTACACTTTTTTTTGGTTAGGGGTGGGGGTGGGGGTGGTAGGGGAATGAAAGAAATGAGGCAAATTTCCTGGAAAAAGAAAAGAAAAAAGAAACTGATCATCTTTTATTTTTATTTGTCTTTCTACCAGAGATAATTTTTCACTGAAATATGATAAAGAGGAAGTGGCCAGCAGTTAAAAAGCAGGGAATAATGCATTTTATCAGTTTAGGGGATTGATAATTTTTTCTTTAAACTGTGTCCAAAATTAGCAATGGTTTTAGTGCCGGTATAGACTCCTCATTATTATGATAGATAGACATCCCCAAATATTTACAGCTGGACAGAGACGACAGGGGTCATATCGGGGATTTCTTTGTCTAGTAAGTGAATTCCTGAATATAAGCAATCCCCAAACCACAGCCTGCATTGTTCACCTCATGTAACCATTTGGGAAATAATCCCCTTTAGTGATGGGTCAGTCACTTCCTTTTCTGGGGAACCCTCTGAAGTAATTCCAATCCTAATTTTCCAATGTGCAGAGATAATCAGGCAAACGAGGGAGCAATCCTTCCGGAATGGATTGGTTAGCAATTTTGTAGGTTACCGCCAGGGGCTAGTGTAGCTCCTTTTATGGGAACCTAAGGCTATTGAAGATTACTTTAAGAGGTGTTACAGAGGTGCAGTCTCAGGGAAAAGGTTTATGTTAATGGTCCCTAATGTGGGACAAGACCTGTTCTCTTAAAGCAGGGGTCCTCAAACGACGGCCCGCGGGCCACATGCAAACACAAATATTGTATTTGTTCCCGTTTTGTTTTTTTACTTCAAAATAAGATATGTGCAGTGTGCATAGGAATTTGTTCATAGTTTGTTTTTTTTTTTAACTATAGTCCGGCCCTCCAACGGTCTGAGGGACAGTGAACTGGCCCCCTGTTTAAAAAGTTTGAGGACCCCTGGCTTAAAGAAATGGGTCTTACTATTTATTTCTAGGATTTACTATTCCAAATTAGAGCTCTTTGCTTCCTGACTAGAAATTATTAGGACCAGACTTCATTACCAACGGCCCTAGGAGTTCGGAGCTGGTTTGGGGTCACAGTAAATCCACAAGTTAGCGCTGTTCATAAGGTTCACATTTTGTTCTGTTCGTTTGACACTTGAGTTTTATGTGAAAGACTTGGAATTTTTTTATTATTATTATTGATTTTTTACAGAGAGGAATGGAGAGGGATAGAGAGGTAGAGACATCGATGAGAGAGAAACATCGATCAGCTGCCTCCTGCACACTCCCTACTGGGTATGTGCCCACAACCAAGGTACATGCCCTTGACCAGAATCCAACTTGGGACCCTTGAGTCCGCAGGCCAATGCTCTATCCACTGAGCCAAACCGGTTAGGGCAAGACTTGGAATTTTGAGCAAGGCAGGAGTGCGTTCTGATCTTTTTTCCAGTGGGAAAAGCAGGTTCTGACGGTTGACTTATTGCCATTTGTGTTGGAAGGGGTAGGTATTCCTATCCTCCAGTGACATAAAGAAGAGAGAGAATGCTTCGAGGTCTCAGAAACACAAGTAAATAGAAATATTTTTTTTGAACTTGGAAAACAAAGTGAAAACCCCCATAACTTTCTTGTTCTTTCAGAATCTTTAAAACATGAACATACAGGAGGGGTAAGCAAGAATTCGGAAGATCCATTTTCCCCGGGAAAGAAACAGCCTGAGAGTCCTGAGATCACCGTGTCCTTTAAAGAGAAAGAGCACGGGGATGTGGAAACCTCTGAGATGTTCAGGGACAAGGAGAGTAGCGATGGCGAGATGGCGTGGTCCTCACGGGAAAGCGAGAAGGCGTACGACCCGCCAACCACCACGATGCTGCATTCAGCAGAGAATGTTGAGTCTGAAGTTTCAGGAACTCCTGACTATTCACAGGACCAGCAGAGGTACGACGAGCCCAATGATTTTTTATACTTAGGAGAAGAGGAATATCTAGAGCCGGCTGTCTTCTCTGAAGATGCAGAAAGCACCGTGGAAGGAGAAGATCATGACGACCCAGAGTACCTTGTCTACGGTGGGGAAGAGGACCCTGTGTATTCAGAAACCGCAGAGTTCTCTGGTGACGAGGAGAGTTATGGTGATTCAGAACCCGGCATGCTGCTGGAGGAAGAGGAGGAGGAAAGTATGGAAGGTATGAAGTGACACGTGATCGTTAGGCAACAGCATATTTTTAGGTTGCCGTCACATAATGGAGAGACAGGATGAGGGAGGGCACCAGATGTCAGCCGAAGAGCAGCCTCTCAGAAATTCCTTGTGCCTCTCTAGCCGGGACTGTCCTCAGAGGTGGCGTTGACAGGGAGGGAGGCCCAGCACCTAGGAAATGCTGGACAGGATAAGCCCAAGTGAATATGGAGTGCAGGTGTAGGTTTCTGCTCTCACCTCTGTCACACATATAAGAGTTGCTAGACACTCATTTTATTGTATTTATTTTTTATTGTTTTAAATATATTTTTTATTGACCTTCAGAGAGGGAGAGGGAGAGAGAGAGAGAAACATCAATGATGAGAGAGAATCATTGATCTGCTGCCTCCTGCATGCCCCCTACTGGGGATCGAGCCCACAACCCGGGCATGTGCCCTTGACCAGAACTGAACCTGGAACCCTTCAGTCGGTAGGCTGATGCTCTATCCACTGAGCCAAACCGGCTAGGGCTGCTACACACTCATTTTAGGTGTTATCTTCTATTCCTTAAATTAAGTCTCTTTGGTCATTTTAGTGCCAATGGGCTATGGCAGTGGTTCTCAACCTCTGGCCCTTTAAATACAGTTCCACATGTTGTGACCCCAACCATAAAATTATTTTCGTTGCTACTTCATAACTGTAATGTTTCTACTGTTATGAATCATAATGTAAATATCTGATATGCAGGATGGTCTTAGGCGACCCATGTGAAAGGGTCGTTGGACCACCAAAGGGGTCGTGACTCACAGGTTGAGTACCTCTGGGCTATGGTGATTATGGGCCTAATTATTGAAGTGAAAACAGGAGAGGAGTTTGTGATGAATGGATAAAATCGCAAAATACTGTTACATGGCTTGATCCAGTCCGTATATTGCCATCTTGGGAAACTATACTGGCATCTTCAATTAGAATATTTTTTTCTTTTTTTAAAAAAATTTATTTTTATTGAATTTATTGGAGTGACATTGTTTATAAAACTATATAAATGTCAGGTGTACAATTCTATATCATCTGTATATTGTAGTGTGTTCACCACCCCAAGTCAAGTTTCCTTCTGTCACCATGTATCCCCCCTATGCCCTCTCCTAGCTCCACACCGCTCTTTCCCTCTGGTAATCACCATGCTGTTACCTGTGTCTATGAGGTTTATTCCCCCCTCCCTTAATCCCTTTATCTTTTTCACCCTGTCTCCCTACCCCATGCCCTCTGATAGCTGTCAATCTGTTCTCTTCTATGAGTCTGTTTCTATTTTGTTTGTCAGTTTGTTCATTAGATTCCACATATAAGTGAAATCATATGGTATTTGTCTTTTGCTGACTGGCTTATTTCACTTAGTATAACGCTCTCTGGGTCCAACCACAAAAGGTAAGATTTCCTCCTTTTTTTATGGCCAAGAACTATTACATTGTGTAAATGTGCCACAGCTTTTTGAAATTTCAAAATATGACAAGTGCTTTATTTGGGGAGATCTTGCCTAAGAAAATAAACTTCACCAAGTTCTGAGTAGAGAAGGGAAAGATGACTACCATCTCCCATTCCGTCCAAATCCTGGGGGATTCCGAATCCAGTTCTGGGTGGGGAAAGAGTTCTTTCCTCCTCTCCACGCCCGGTATCCGCCTGCCAGGGCTGCCCTCAGGAGGTACCACAAATTGGGTAGCTTAGACAATAAACAACAGAAATGTATTGTCTCAACAGTTTGGAGGCTAGAAGTCTGAAATCAAGGTGTTTACAGCAGTGGTTCCTTCTAAAGGCTGCAGAGAAAACCTGTTTCTAGCTTTGCTGGCTTGCTGGAAATCTTTGGCCACTTTCAGGCAACCCAAGGATTTTTTAGAGTTACTTTTGTTAATTCTTAAAATGTATACTTTTCTCTCACTTCTATTGTTTATTCTAAGGGGGGTTTTTTTGTTTTTTTTTTTGGTTGTTTTTGTGTGTGTACCGGATTCAAGAAGTTTATGCTAATTTGCCATTCATCAGGAGCAATAAATGCTGCCAGATCTTCTTTCTCTACTAAGCACTATCTCTCTATTCTCTCTCTATTCCCAAGAAGTAGCTAGAAGGTACATCAGGAAATGGGAGACCAGGAGAAATTAGGTGCAACATGGACATTTGGAGAAAAGCTAATTGGCAATGGCCTCTTCCTTTTCTCCAAACTTTAGCAAGAGATGCACTTGAGGAAGGAATCAATATCAGAGAATCCCTCCTATATGTGTATAATGAGACATTAACAAGGTTTTGATTTTCTGCCTATAAACATTAGCCAAAATATTTCCAGACCATGAAATTCAGTGGATTAGCCAAAATGAATTAAGTAGATCTCTATAAATACTGACTGGGGAGAATTAGTAAGGAATACCATTAAATGAAAATAGGTTGAAGAATCATTTGTTTAGTACCTTATCATTTATGTAAAAAAAAAAAACTGGCATCCATTAAACCAAACTATGTATTTCTATATATCCATGCAGGCTTATGGACTCGCATAGGAAAAGGGTGGGAAGCAAACATAGGGACGTCTCTTAGAAGGAAAGAAAATTGGCAGAGTCGTTTCATCTTTTTACAGTGAACATGGCAATTACTTAGTTTTAAAAGTCAGTGAGGGACTTTAAATTTGAAAGTGACATTCACGGAGTGTCTTCTTTCCCACAGAAAGAAAAAAGGTGTTTAAAGATGTCCTGTCCTGTTTGAACTTGGATAGGAGCAGAAAGCTTCTGCCGGATGTTGTTAAACAGTTCTCCTTAGATCGAGGATGTAAGTGGACACCCGAGAGGCCGGGAGACCTGGCCTGGAATTTCCTGATGAAAGTTCAAGCCCTGGATGTGACGGCCAGGGATTCAATCCTTAGACACGAGGTTCGGCGTGAGGAGAGCCAAGGGGAGTCGCCAGGCGGAGTAGAGAATCTGGAAATGAGGGACACCCCAGCCCTGCACCCCCTGGATGTGGTCTGTGCCTCTCTGCTGTGTGCCGACAGCTCCCTGCAGCGCGCAGTCATGGCAAGCATGTATCGATGCCGGTTTGCTCTGCCTCTGCTCCTGCCGGATGCGGAGAACAACAGAAGCATCTTAATGCTGGGGGCCATGAAAGGCCTTGTGAAGGAGCAGCCGGCGCCGTGTTCAGGAGGGCCGGCGGGGGAAACCGAAGGGTCTCTGACTCTCGCAAAGATGCCCGTCCTCTCTTTTGTGCGTCTAGGAGACTGTAGCTTCTCCAAGTCCAGAATCCTCAACACGCTGCTCAGCCCTGCCCAAGCCAAACCGCACAAAGTCTTCCTCCATCACGATTTGCCCGTCCCGGTGCTTCCCCGGCAGATCTCGGACGGCCTGGTGGAAATAGCGTGGTGCTGTCCGGACAGCGACAGTCTAAGGGGAAACCCCCCCCTTTTCCAGGAGCCCGTTGCTGTGGCCAACCTTCATGGAGATCTAGAAAGTTTTTGGACACAATTTGGTTTCTTGATGGAGGTTTCCTCAGCTGTGTTTTTCTTCACGGACTGCCTCGGTGAAAAGGAGTGGGACCTGCTCATGTTTTTAGGAGAAGATGCCATTGAAAGATGCTACTTTATCCTCAGTCCCCAGGCCAGGGAGAGTGAAGAGGCTCAGATTTTCCAGAGGATTCTGAACTTGAAGCCATCCCAGCTACTGTTCTGGGAGGAGGAGGAAGCTGGGGAGGAAGGGAGGAACTTGAAGGGCCTCCAAGCTGCCCTCCAAGAAGTGATGGCCTCATCACTCAGACGTGTGTCTGTGGAGGACATGGCCTCCCTGGCCAGGGAGTTGGGGATCCAGGTAGACCAAGACTTTGAGGACGTTCAAGGAATTCCAGTTTCCCCTGGTGAACACTTGGCTGGAACAGCTGAAGATGAGAGGCCTCAAAGACACAGTCAGCCAGAGAGCCCATCTGAACGCCCCGCTGAGGTGCCTGTGAAAGAGCCGGGAGCTGAAGGCGAGGTCACCCAGGCTCTGCAGAATTTCCACCTCACCCCAGTATTCATGCCTTACGTGCACAGCCTCTGTCCGTTCCCGGTCGGAGTTGGAGGCCACTTTAACCGTGCTCCTGTGAGAGCCCCTCGGGTGACGGGCTTCCACCTTGGGTCAGAGCAGAAGGCTAAGTGGTTCCGTCCTCCACCCTTTCATCATTCAAGAGTCCATGGTCAAGGTAGAAGTTTTGGGGTTCAGTACTTCCAACCCCAGAGATTTTGTTCAGTTGAAAGTTTTATGAAGTTTTCAAGACCTGCTCGGGGCCGTCCCGTGGATGGACCATTTGGGAGACCACCAAGGCCCATTTGGCGGCATGTGAAGACCTGGCTTGGCAGACCACAGGCAACGGGAGCGTGTGCAAGGCCTGCCGTGGCGGCCTCCCCAGTAGGTCACTTCCACTCACAGCCTGCAGGACCAGCTGGGAGGCCACCGCCTCGGCAAGCCCACGCCCGGGGGACACAGCCGCCTGAGGCAACTGAAAAACTGGTGAGAACATCAGCCCACACGGTGACTCCTCACCCGCGAAACTTTCAGCCGGCAGGACTCATACACAGACCCCCAAGACCCGCTTTTCAGCAGGGATTCAGGCTAAAGACACCAGGTGGGCCTGCAAATCCAGCTGGCCACATGGGATCCCATCCTCTGTCCAACAACAGATTTGTACCCAACTCTCTGTTCCGTCAGCCCACGCCATCCCAGAGCAAACATTCCCAGCCCAAACCCTTCCAACCCATGGCGTCTCAACCCAAACCCACCCAAACAAAACCCACTCATCCCCAGCCCTCCCCAGCTAGATCCTCTTCATCCAAACCCACTCATCCTCAGCCCACCCAAGCTAGATGCTCTTCAACCAAACCCACTCATCCCCAGCCCTCCCCAGCTAGAAGCTCTCCATCCAAACCCGCTCAGCCTAAGCCCTCCCAACCGAGGCCTTCTCAGCCCAGACCTACTCAATCCAAGTCATCAGGAGCCAGTGCTTCACAGGCTAGGGCATCCTCCTCCAGAGCAGGGCCCAAGAGGGGAGGGAAGCATTAAAGTGCCTACTCCAGAGACCTATGAAATGCATCCTTTACCCAGGCCATTCTGATCACAGAATAGTAACCTAAAGTGTGGCAGTGATGGTAAGAGACCACTGCCATTAGCATGACAGGAAAGGAGCATTCTGATCACAGAATAGTAACCTAAAGAAGTGTGGCAGTGATGGTAAGAGACCACTGCCATTAGCATGACAGAAAAGGAGATATGCACAGCCTAATTGTTATTAAACCATAAGAATTGTGTCCCTAAGAAAGAGGGAAAATATGAAAAGAATCAAGAATAGGCCGAAGCCGGTTTGGCTCAGTGGATGGAGCGTCGGCCTGCGGACTGAGAGGTCCCGGGTTCGATTCCGGTCAGGGGCATGTGCCTGGGTTGCGGGCACGTTCCCGGTGGGGGATGTGCAGGAGGCGGCTGATCGATGTTTCTCTCTCATCGATGTTTCTAACTCTCTCTATCTCTCTCCCTTCCTCTCTGTGAAAAATCAATAAAATATATTTTAAAAAAAAAAAAAGAAAAAAAAAAGAATAGTATAAAGCAGTAAATAAATTGAATCCAGCCTTGAGTTTTAGGTAATAGATAACCTGAATCCAGGGAATGTGTTTATGAGGCAGCCCCACTTGGGGAAGAATGAGGTTGGAGTCTCCAGTTGCAAAGAGATCATAAACTAGGGCTCGGGTTGCCTCAGTGTTGCAAATAAAATTGCCTTAGCTGTTGGCTGCTCCAGGGGTGTCTTGGTCATAATTTTTGTTTTAATATCAGGCACTAACCGGATAACCCTATTTGTTTAGGATAATCAATTTGCTTGTGGTAACAGCCCCAATTTGCTTAGATGATAACACTCTCATTTGACCCTTATATATAGAAATAATGAACTATCAACCAATAAAATTATTTTTCATTAACTTTAATAGCGATCTGTGTATGTTTCATTATTTTAAAATAGGCAAGATAATTTGGCTTAATCTTAGAGGATCTGATACACCTCATGATTTCAGCTTAAAATGTATACTTAAGTTTGTTTTTTGTTTGTTTGTTTTTTGTTAATCCTCACCCAAGGATATTTTTCCATTGATTTTTAGAGAGAGTGGAAGGGAGAGGGAGAGACAGAGAGAGACATCGATGTGAGAGACACATCAATTGGTTGCCGGGGGACCTGCAACCAAGATACATGCCCTTGACTGAAATCGAACCCGGGACCCTTCAGTCTGTGGGCCGACGCTCTATCCACAGAGCCAAACCGGCTAGGGCTATACTTAATTTTTTAATGTTAGAGTTGTTATTATTTTTATTTTTTATTGATTTCAAATGTATTCAGAGGTCAGCTATTTTTGTTTGTGGATGATGGAGACAAACATACGTGGTTAAACTTCACAAGTAATTTAGCAGCCACCTCTGGCCATTAATTTCAAACTCTTCCAATGACAGTTTTTGAGATTAATGTTAATAGAGGTGTTGGGTATAAAAGCATTTCCATTGCTGGTGGGAGCATAAGCTAGTACAGTCCTTTGGGAAGGCAATTTGACTGCATGTATAAAAATAAAGTAAAATAAACTACCTGTAACTTTTGGCCCAGTAAATTTATTTTATGAATTCATTCTACATATGTTCCTATTAATGTATGCAAGGATGTATATGTGTAAAAATATACAATCTTTTTTTTTTTTTTAAAGAGAACATTTATTGGGTAAGTTACAGAGGTAGAAAAAGTAATTCCTCGAAGAATGGGCTTAGGAAACAAGTTCTAGAGGTAAAGGAAGGGCCCTTGGAAGCTAATGGTCCCGTGCCTGGTCGGGGGAGAGTGGTGGTGGGGGTGAGGGGGAGACAGGGGTGTGAAGGGGAAGGGAAAAGGAAAGGCACAGACCTGCTCCCAGGAGTGGGAGTGTGCTGGGTCCTCCATCCTAAGGGTTTTCAGGGCAGAGATTTTATGGAAGGTCCCAGGGAAAGATCTCAATAGAATATTCAGCAGTTTTCCAGGTGTGTCCGTGCAGAGTTATGGTCTCCACTGATTGATTGGCCGGCACCAGGGCAGGTCATTATTCCATGTTGCTAGTCCTGAGGCTGATTTTGTCATTTATCTGGGCCTGGAGCTGAAGTACAACAATGATCCCCATGGTGGCCAGTCACAGGGAGGATGGACTCAGTCAGGTGGACTCCTCTCCATGGGGACGTCCTGCCATCTGCGTGCCACCTGGGCCATACAGTTTTACCCCGTGTCCTTGAGGAGTTGGAAGCGGCTGGGCAGTCGGGATGGGACTACGGGAGAAGAATGTGAAAGAAGTGCAGCTGGACACTGGGTGCGGACAGGAACGGAGGAGTTCGACAGGAGCGGGCAGTTTAGGGTGAGGGCCGCGAGGAGGGACGATGGCAGATGAGGAGGAAATAGAGCAGACGGTCAGGATGTGAGTGAGATAGGTGGAGTGTCAAAAAATGTGCAATCTTACCTTGTTTATGAAGGACCAGAAAGCTTAAGTAAGTGATGGTACTAGACCTGTGCAATGTAGTTCTCTGAAGTTGATGAAAAATAATGGTGTAGTTCTAAACATGCTGGTAATAATTGAAATTTTAAAAGGTTTGATTTAAATATTTTGGCCTATATCTGGAAGATACTATGCAAAATAAGTACTTTTTATACTTTTTACTAGCACATGTTTATGTAGGGAAAATTACATTTGGATTTTGGTCACTAGTAGAGTGATACACTCCAATTTTAAAAAATGGAACACGAGTCATTAAAATATACTTTTAGCTTCATAATCTATGATACAATAAGATATAAATAATTTGAATGTAAGCTGTATTGCATGGCTACTACTCAAGAAAAATTTAAACTAACAGGAAGGAAAGCTTAATGGTCTATGAAATCCATGCCATGAGGCTAAATTTACAGTGCAACATCATGTAATTATATCGACTATAATAAAAAAAATGTAATATGCTAATTAGACCAGACGTCCTTCTGGACGACCTTCCAGATGAAGCCATAGTGTGCGGGGACCAAGACAGAGGCAGATGCCATGGCAGCGGGGGCCGAGCCCCTTGCACTAAATTTCGTGCATCGGACCTCTAGTCTATATATACAGAAGCCTAATATGCTATGTGTCTGAACATTCGACCAGTCGCTGTAACTCGCACTGCTCTTCAGGAAGACGGAACATGCTGCCTACTCCGCCTGGTACAAGGAGTCAGCAGCCGCCTGCTTGCGCTCATGCTGCCTGTGCCACAGCAGCTTCACCCACTCCGGCGGCCACTGCAGTCTCAGATGGAGATGGCAGTGATGAGGCTGAGGTGGAGACGTCCTCTGAAGCCCATTACCTGTGTGGTCCTGGCAGCAGAGTGGGCTGGAGGAGGGGCAAGGCCTGAGGGGAGCTTTGGTGGCCAGGAGGACTGGCATCACTGGTGGGGTCCTACCATGAACTGAAAGGTTAATATGCCGCTTAATTTCTTTCTTTTTCTTTTTTTAAAATATGTTTTTATTGATTTCAGAGAGGAAGGGAGAGGGAGAGAGGGATACAATGATGAGAATCATTGATCAGCTGCCTCCAGCACGCCCCCTACTGGGGATCGAGCGCACAATCTGGGCATGTGACCTGACCTGGAATTGAACCATGACCTGCTTCATGGGTCGAGGCTCAATCGCTGAGCCACACCGACCAGGTCACTTAATTTCTTTCTTATATCTTTTCCTTACCGTTCTTTTTTCTTTCCCTTCTCACAGTCAGCACTCTTTCCAAGCGGACTTCTTTTGCCCAGCTGGAGGGCTGTTTGAAACAAGGGATAGATTATTAGTGCTTGTCCTTTCAGGCCTCATGACAGGTCAACCTTTGGGGTAAAGGTATCTGGAAAATGTGCCCTGAATAAGTGCATGAAAACTGGCATGGGGGATTTTATTGGTTGAAAGAAGAGTGAAAAAAAGCAGAAAACAGAGGCTGGGGCACATGAGAAGTCTGCAATGCATCGTGTGGGCCTGACCATGAGACACTGCTCTCCTGTGCTGAGTCCAACCAGAAGGGTCAGGCTTAATAGCTTCTCCCCTCCCAGGACCTTAATTCATCGGCAGCATTCTCCTCATATATCTTTTGAAGGCTGCCCTCAGATGGGATAGAAAATGCTTTAGAAACCCATTTCAGTTACAGCAGCACCATGTGTTTTATATTCTTGTCGGAGGACTTAGGGTGAACAGAAGGTCAATTTTGTCTTTTTTCTCTTTTTAACCAGAAGGGGCCCATCACTCAGCAGAGTGCTTGGTGATTATGGGAGTGAAAAAAGTCCCCTCAGTATAAGGTGAACCTGATGGGTTTGAAAGCATAATAAGCTTTCTTTCCTGAAATAGGCCCAATCAATACACTAGATTGTAGTTTATCAGGGCATTCGTCAGAAATGTAGCAAACACAAGGCAAAACTTTTCCTGAGAGGGTTGGAAACTCATGCACCTGGGATCTGGGGCTGTGTCTACGAATGTTATTCATTCTGCAAAATGCTCTGAGCTCCCGCCATGGGCCCAAATGCAGATCGTCTGGGGAAACATTTAAATATCTCTGCTGGGGTAGGGGTCACGTAATCAGCCCGTCATGCGATGCTCAATCGTGAAGGGAGTGGAGAACCCCATGTGATTAAGTGCAGGGCTGTTTCTCAGCAGAGTTTTTCAGGGTGATGAAGGTGGCTCTACAGGTTCCAACTCTGAGTGGACAGGACAGCAGCTGGTTAACAAGTGGAGGAGTTGGCCTCAGTTAGGAGTGAGTAGAGGTCACTTGTGGTAACAAAGGGTAAGGTTGATTATTGGGGTGCAGATGCTGGTAGGTGGGTGGATGCACAATGAGAGTGTGGAAGTCCTCCTATAATGGACTAGAGGCCCAGCACACAAAATCACGCGGGACCCCAGACCCACCGTGCTGCGAACCCATCAATGCACCTCCTGGTGACCAGTCATTTGGTTGTTACGGTGTTACGGTCACTGGCTTTTTATAATATAGATTCCATTTTATCAACGAAACAGCCAAAAGGCACATGAAAAGATGCTCAAGAGTATTACTAGAAGAATGAAAATCAAAGCCACAATGAAATACTCCTTCGCACTTTCTCTGGTGGCTATAATTAAAAAGATGGATAGCAAGAAATATCAGAGAGGATGTGGAGAAATTAAAGCTCTCATAGACTCTTAGTGGAAATGTTAAATGGTGCAGCTGATTTTGAAAGTAATTTGGTATAGTTCCTCAAAATGTTAAGCAAAGAGTTCTTAGCTATATTCTCAAAAGAATTGAAGACATGTCCATACAAAAACTTATGTGAATGTTCATAGCAGCATTATATATATTAGTCAAAAGAGTAAAGCAACTCAAATGTCCATCAGCTAATGAATAGATAAATAAAATGTGGTTTATCCATGGAATATTGTTCTCCCTTAAAAAAGAATAAAGTACCTATACATGCTATAACATAGATGAATCTTGGAAACATTATGCTACGTGAAGAAGTCAGACACAAAAACCGACGTATTGGATGAATCTATTTATATGAAATGTCCAGAAGACACAAATCCACGGAGACAGGAAGTAGGCTAGTGGTTTCCAGGAGCCAGGAGACATGGGGACTGACTGCTAATGGGGATGGAATTTCTTTTGGAAATGATGAACATACTTTGAATGGTGGTGATGGTTTCACACTCATATGAATGTTTAAAAGGGTGAGTTTTATGATGTGTGAATTATATCCCAATAATCAAATATACGAGACAAGGGGTAAGGGAGCAAATGATACGGATGGCCTGGCTATCCACTGGCAGTCGGTAAAATGAAGAGAGGTATAAACAGAGGTATATTCTATAGAACCTGACTGATTGTGTGTGGGAGGCAGGGAGATGAGTGAAACACTCAAGAATGATTCGGAGGTGCCTTATCACTTAGTATTCTCTTGATTTAGTATGTATTTGCCCACCCCATTAGCATATATGTCCCTCAACATCATTGGCTAAAAATATAGGGCCTATTGTGGGGGGAGGAGAGGTGGCCATTTTAGATACATGTCAGGTAAAACATCAAGTATGTCCATTTTCATGGGTCTGTTTTTTTAAAAAATATATTTTTGTTGATTTCAGAGAGGAAGAGAGAAGGAGAGATAGAAACATAAATGATGAGAGAGACTCATTGATTGGCTGCCTCCTGCTCAATCTCCCTACTGGAGATTGAGCCCGCAACTGGGCATATGCCCTTGACTGGAATCAAATCTGGGACCCTTTAGTCTGCAGGCTGACACTCTATCCACTGAGCCCAACCAGCTAGGGCAGTGGTCGACAAACTGCGGCTCGCGAGCCACATGCGGCTCTTTGGCCCCTTAAGTGTGGCTCTTCCACAAAATACCACGTGCGGGCACACACATTCAGTGCGATTGAAACTTCGTGGCTCATGTGCCGAAGTTGGTATTTTGTGGAAGAACCACACTCAAGGGACCAAAGAGCCGCATGTGGCTCGCAAGCTGCAGTTTGCTGACCACTGGGCTAGGGCATGAGTCTATTTTATACAATTCAATTGCTCAATTTCCCATGTGAATAGAGAGGTCACTCCCTGTGTTTGGACAGTTTTGCAAGTTTACTTCCCATTTTGAGGTTTCCCCATTAGAGAGGCTGTGAATCTCTATCCGCTCTATAGTAAGTGTTCAATGTTCTGCAGATGAGGTGCCCTTTTCCTTTCATCCTGAATTGAGGCCACATGTTTTGAAATATATTTTTTGGCAATAAAAACAGTTATCAACTGCCAGGGCTGACCAGCAGACCCTGAGTGATGGATGAATGATTACTCTGACACGTTTCTGTGAAAGAGAGGGCTAAGGGACTGCCTGGCTAGAGGAACCAGACAGCCCCATTCACCTGCCTCCTTAGGCTTTTTTTTTTTTTTTTTTTAATATATTTTATTGATTTTTCACAGAGAGGAAGGGAGAGAGATAGAAAGTTAGAAACATCGATGAGAGAGAAACATCGATCAGCTGCCTCCTGCACATCTCCCACTGGGGATGTGCCCGCAACCCAGGTACATGCCCTTGACCGGAATCAAACCTGGGACCTTTCAGTCCACAGGCCGACGCTCTATCCACTGAGCCAAACCGGTTTCGGCTCCTTAGGCTTTTATTGTAGTAACAGCTTGAACTGAAATTAACCTCTAGATACTATCAGCAGGGTAAGTATCCTTGAGAAAACACATGTATCTGGGTGTCTTTAAAACAAGGACGTTTGAAGTCTAAACATAAAGATTCCAGTAAAACACCCAGTGGCTCAGACTTGTTTGGAAAAGTCAAGGCAGGGTCTGCAGGCTTCAGCAAGAATCCCCTAGAGGCCTCCGACCTTTCGGAGAATCCTCCTTACAGACTTTCCAACCAAGTCCTGTGCTTCCCCACAATCAACATATTTGGTTTTCCTTTTTGTCAAAGTTATAATAATGCAACTGTCAATTGGACCTTCTCCTTGGTGTGAGCTGTCCCACCACTACCACAGTGCTAGTTGATAAACTTTCAATGTGAAAAAGGATCTTGACACTTTGATAGGTCTGTACATTCTCATTTTATTTTTTAAAAAATATATTTTATTGATTATTTACAGAGAGGAAGGGAGAGAGATAGAGAGTTAGAAACATCGATCAGCTGCCTCCTGCACATCTCCTACTGGGGATATGCCCGCAACCCAGGTACATGCCCTTGACCGGAATCGAACCTGGGACCTTTCAGTCCGCAGGCCGACGCTCTATCCACTGAGCCAAACCGGTTTCGGCTACATTCTCATTTTAGATCATGTAAATTTAGATCACTAAAATAACTCAATTCCCCAATGACCACCTTCCCAGGCCATAAGACTCTAATGTCACATAGTTGTTCATTAATTATTAACCAGGTTCATTCTGGACTGAGTGTTTGCAAGCTGATTTTATTGTTCTCAGAAAGTTTGGCACCCAAAGTGTGTATCATTGGAGGTATATCTTAGGAGAAACTATTTTGCTAAAGTTTTTCTTTGGCTCACCTTTGCTTATGCTTTTTTTTGAAAAACTCATTTATTATTCATGAGTGTGGAAGGTGTGGAGAACTATATGTTTTCAAGATACTGCAGTATATATATCTTGGATTTCATAAACCCTATAGAAAGGTTTCCTTTTTTTGTTTGTTTTACAGTATAAAAATAAAATTTATTTTCTCTCTTTTAATTTGATGGAATGCCTCTTGTTCGTCAAGTGCCTGCATGGTCACTAGATGGCACTCATGAGTCATGGAAAGTAAATGGCTTTCTTTAACTTTAGATTTTATTATTATTTTTAAATTTTAATTTTTATTGAATTTTTTTGGTGACATTGGTGAATAACATTAAATAGATTTCAGGTGCACAATTCCATAACACATCATCTGTATATGGTACGGTGTGTTCACCACCCAAAGTCAAGTCTCCTTCCATCACCATTTGTCCCCCCTCTACCCTCTTCTACCTCATTATTTTTATTTTAAGTAAGAAAATTGAGGCTTAAAAGAATAATGTAGATAGTAAATGGTAAGGCTGGATTTGAGATAAAACTTGCCTGATGTTCTTTCTGGCCAGTCACATTTTCTCCCAAGAAGCAGGTGCCCACAAGAGGAGAGTGTGATCTCTTTATGAGAATGGTAACTCAACACATCTTCATGTGTATTTAAATGCATGTAATTGCTGCTCTTTTCTTATCTGCTCACTAGGAAAGAATGTACATTTGGAAACATGGTTACATAAAAACCTAGGAACTGTGTTAGAGTGAAGATCTATGAATCACTCGGTTTCCCTTGCATCCAGACCACGTGGCGTCCATGAAGCCTTCAGTGAGATCTGTTGTTGCATTTGCTTACAGTAAACCCCAGTTCCTCCAAACAAATGAATGAACAAGCAAGCATAGGACAGAGAATCTTTAAGATGCTTATTCCATTGCACTCTGAGCAATAAAATAATAGAGCTAACAAATTTAAACGGAATAATTTCGAATTTTACCTTTGAATAGGTAATATGTTCACTAATGTATTAAAAAGATAAACCATTACAAGGTAAAAAGTCTTAGTCACATCTCTTTTTCTACTTATCCTGTTTTAACCTTCTCACTCTGTCCTCACACGCATCCCCAGTCAGGTTATAATTTTTATTAGTTTCTTGGGTATCCTTCCAGAATTCTTTCATGGAAATGTAAACAAACATTAATATATATTTTTCTTATTCTTCCTCCTTTTAACCCCAAAGTAACTTACCATTCTGTAGCTTTCTTTTTTCTCCTTAAAAGTGTATTTTGCAAATATTTTCATATCAATGCATAGAAAACTTCAATGTTTTAGAACTGTATAATGTGCATACTATACTGACTTAACCAATGCATGATTGATGAATATTCGGGTTGTTTCTGGTCTTTTGCGCAATAGCTCACATTTAGTGAACTAAGCTTACTATAGGTCACGCCCAGAGCTAACTGCTTTACTTGGATTCATTTTATGAAACAACTCTCTAAGTTAGTTAATATTATTTCCATTTTTCTGGATAAGGAAGCAAAAGGATCAAAGGTCGCTAAGCAACTTGCCTAAGACTTGAACCTGGACTGTCTGCTTTTAGAGCATGTTTGTATACTAGTGAAACATAAGTTAGTACCCTTTGTTAATTTTAGAATTTTTTTTCCTTTAAGAAGTTTCCAGTTATGTGTTTGTGGCTGGTCTTCACTTGTTTCCGAGATTTTATTTTTTTTTTATTTTTTTTTTTTACAAATATTTGAAGAGTTTGTACAATTCAGGATTTTACTTCTTTCTACCGCCCATGCTTTATTTTTTGTGGCCATGGAGTATGTAATGATAAATCTGATACCAAACGATATCTGTTAGAGGGAGTTTAAGGAGGAAAAGCCTAAAATTATGGGATAGATGGACATTATCTGAGAGTGATTAATTTTTATTTTAGGGCTAAAATATGTTGAAATCATGATCTGAAAAACACACACCAGCCAACATCAAACAAACAGACAAACCCAACTTTGTCTGTAGGCACCGGAAGTTTAAAGTGTAGAATAAATAAATGACCTCGCCTTTTGATATTTGCCCTTCCTCTAGGCTTTACCTAATGCAGGCAGGGAACCATGGAGACTTTGCATTTTGTGTCTTCCTTCTCAGGGCTGTTTGACTTCATTCAAATGTGAACCAAATGAAATGTATCTTGCACTTGCAGGCTGCTGCTACTATGCGCATTGCAGATAATGGGAAAACCCAGGTGCCAGTCAGAAACCCAAGCAAACCGGCCTTCTCCTAAATTTAGCAAGTGCCTGCCCCTATTGAAAAACCCTAACAGCAAAATGACAAAACATCTAATCGCCTTCTGGTGGTAATTGGATCCTTGTCCTCTGCAGTCATCAGAACCTCCGACAAAGGCCTGTGCAGGGCTGTAAGGGGCCATGGGCATCTGCCTAGAAGGGCAGTGTGAAGCCCCGTAAACATTTCTTACTCTAATTAAACCTTGAACAGCATTCATAGGAAGACCTGAAGGCCAGCGCTTGCTTGAATGCACAGATTCCAGTATTTAGTGCAGTGCCACCAGTGGAGATGGGCAGAATCTTATTAGGTGTAATGATAAAACATGTAACAATCATTATTTTGCTGAAAACTTCCTTTGGCTAAGGCATTGCCTCGTAGTCATTTTGCACTGTTCACACAGTGACACTTGAGTGGAAAACAGAGATACCACCTGGAGTCTTGATTAGCTTAACAAGCACTTGATCTGGAGCCTAAGAAGAGTCAATGTTTCTCAGGGCTTCCAAGTGGTTTCACTCCAGAGCCTAATGCTATTCTTTTTACTCGAGGAACTGCAGTACGCCTGCCACTAGGGGGTGCTGTTGCTCCTTTCTCCAACCCCGGACAGTTTCAAGTCTGACCTTAACCAGTCTCAGCAGAAGAGAGAAAATGAGGCTTTATCCTTCCCCAGTGAGTTCATTTCTCCTCCGCCTCCAGAGTCAACGGAATCTGTTCGAACAACTCAGAACAAAACCAAGTGGCTAGTCAATGAAATAGGCTTGTTAAAATGTTTTCAAATACCTCCCCTCGTGGAGCCACAACAGCTTCTTCATGTCATCAGCGGCCTAATAGTTTTATTAGGGTCTGGGGATGCTAAAGGCTTTTGAGGTGCTACCAAGGGGAGTGAGGACTGATGGGGAAAAGGGGGTGTGTCATAGCAGGAGATGGGGAGAGGGCTAGCTAGGCTCCAGTGGAACCTTCCCCGTCTGGCAGAAATCTGCTTTGCCCCTCTACCCATTCAGTTTTGGTTCAGACACCAGTTGCCAACGCATGTCTCATACCAGTTTTGGGGATTGTTAGAAATGCCAGTTCTGTGGTCACATGAATTTGGGAAACTCCGGTTTGAAAACAGTTAAGAAGAAGTATTAGTTGGGCAGAACTCGTTTAATTTGTAACGCACTGTGCACTGTGCTTTGTGACTCTAAGGCTGGGCATTTGCTAGGAGTAGACATTATTCCACTGCTTCTCAAAGGAGGGTGTGTGTGTGATTTTTGTTCCCAGGGCATGTTTGGCAATGTCTGGACATATTCTTTTTTTGTTATTATTTTTTTAAATCCTCACCCGAGGATATTTTTCCATTGATTTTTAAAGAGAGTGGAAGGAAGGAAGGAGTGGGAGAGAGAGAAACATAGATATGAGAGAGACACATTGATTGGTTGCTTTCCTCTTGAGCCCTGACCTAGGCCAGGGGTCGAGCCTGCAACCGAGGTACGTGCCCTTGACTGGAATTGAACCCAAGACGCTTAGGTCCGTGGGCCGACGCTCTAACCACTGAGATAAAAATGGCTAGGGCTGGACAGGGTTTTGATTGTCATGACTGGGGAGGGTGTTACTGTCATGTAGTGGGTAGAGACCAGGGACCTGCCGGATGTCCTCTGATTAACAGCACAGCTCCCTCTGCACTCCCTCCACCAGCAAAGAGCTATCAGGCCCAAAAGGTCAGTGACCCAGCTGCCGAGAAACTCTGCTCTATAATTTGTACAATCTCTTACACTTACTTAACCTCAACATTATTTTGCAAGGCCTGGAGAAGAGACTATGTCGGAAATGTGCCCTCAGGTCAGCCACAATGTTTGAGTTGCCCGGTGGTGTGGTCTTCATCAGTACTCCGTCTCCTTGACCTCCAAATGGTGCGTGTCATTGTTGACCGGCCTCGTCTTGAGATTCTCCTCAGTTGGCTTGACATGCATTGTTTTCGTTTTCTTTCTCCTCTGTAACCTTTCTCTCTCCTTTTTAGCTTTTCTTCGTCTTCTTTGCTCCCTGAATAGGAGCATTTCTTGTGGTTTTATATTTGATCAGCCTCCATGACTTCAATTGTTTGCTCAGGCCCGTGGCTTTACCTATAGCCCATTCCAAGATGTTTCCTCCCAAAGATTCCTACGTTTTCAGCCCTACATTGGATGTTTTCTCCCACTTAACACTTATGTCTCCTACTCATAGTGCCCTAATGCAAAGAAAACTGTAGCTCAACTTCATAGAAAACCTAAAAGTCTTACCGAAAACAGTGTTTTATGAAATCAATGACAGTGATATTGAAGAACTGCTAGAATCAATGCCAAACCATGGAAAATGAGGATCTGGCAGAAAAAGACAAGGCAACAACCGAAGAAGAGATAATGGACAAGGATGACAACCATGATAAGACTTTTCCAACAGAGTGATCTGGATATCAAAGGATTAAGGGAAGTTCGTAGGAAGATTAGTGATGCCTTTAAATATGTTTGCCAAAAAAAAAAACCGGATGTTCTTTTTGATCATTCTATGAAAGTCAAGCATGAAGGGTTGGGTATCATATTGTTTTAGGCCGTATATATAGTGTGGTCTTCCCTCCAGAATGTTCCATTTACATTTCAAGTGACAGAATTGCATTTAGATCTTTTCTCCCACAAAGTGTTTAGTCTCTAAGTCTGGTCTATAAATACTTAAAAAAAATACATGAAAATATTCACTAAGTTTAGTACAGCAATTTTCAGCCAATGTGCTGTAAAAGTTTTTAAAACATGCAATACCTATTTAGTCAGGGCCACTGACATCTTTCCCCTTAGGTTGTCAAGTAAAAAAATGACAACAGCCAACACAATAGCCGTTTGATGTGAATGAATCAAAATTATTCCTATTTTTTTTGTCAGATGGGCAAAAATATATTTTTTGATGTGCTGCAGAATTTTAGTAATTAGTTTATATGTGCCCTGAGATTAAAAAAAAAAAAAAAGGTTGAAAATAGCTGGTTGAGGCCTGACCAGTGTTCCTCAGTGGTTGAGCATCAACCTATACTAGGAGATCACAGTTCGATTCCCAGTCAGGGCACATGACCAGCTTTTAGGCTCAATCCCCAGTAGGGGGTGTACAGGAGGCAGCTGATTAATGATTTTTTCTTATCATTGATATTTCTATATCGCTCTCTCCCCCTTCCTTCCTCTCTGAAATCAATAAAAACATATTAACATGGAGGCATGGAACAGACTGCCATACCTCGATGTGGGGTTGGGGGGATAAGAAGTGATAAACCAAAGAATTTATCTACTTACTAGAGGCCCGGTGCACACAATTTGTGCACTCGGGGCGGGGGGAGGGGGGTCCCTCAGCCCGGCCTGTGCCTTCTCACAGTCCTGGAGCTCTTGGGGGATGTCTGACTGACAGCTTAGCTCTGGGAGCGGGCCTAAGCCGGCAGTTGGACATCCTTAGTGCTACCGCGGAGGCAGGAGAGGCTCCTGCCACCCCTGATGCTCTTGCCAGCTGTGAGCCCAGCTTTCTGGTGAGCGGTGCTCCCCATGTAGGAGCACACTGACCACCAGGGGGCAGCTCCTGTGTTCAGCGTCTGCCCCCGGTGGTCAGTGTGCCTCAGAGCGACCGGTTATTTAGCCTTTCAGTCAATTTGCATATTAGGGTTTTATTATATGGGATATGCATAGCCCATGGTCATGGGCAATAGGTTAGTGAAAATATGAGGGGTGCGTAGGGGCTGGGAGGAGGGAGGGGGAAAGAAGGGGAAATGGGAGATATTTGTAATACTATCAACAATAAAAATACATTTAAAAAAAAAGAAAATAGCTGGTTTAATAGATTGAGACAGGATGAAGGCTTATTCCTTATCTTACACAGCCTTCTGTGGTTGAAAATCACTTAAACATTGAACTGAGAACATTCTCTGCCTTTCTTGATTTATAGATGTTTCTTCATAGCTACACTTCCAAACAGTCCCAGTTGGCTGTGTGGATTGATAAGATGCATCTGGCTTGAAGACACAGACTAGTCATGGGGCAGGCCAATCCCTAGAGAATCTGGTTGGGGTAGGAGCTGAGTCTCAGGAGCCCTCCCTCTATATAAGAGAGCCAAGCAGAGCCCCAGGGCAGAGCCAGGAGGATGCAGACTGCTGGGCTCCTCAGCTGGTGAGCTGCCCAGGCGCTTTCACCTTCTCTTAAGCCCTGAATGTGCTCCCCAACATGGAGGTAAGAGAATTATTTCATTACTTTTGTAAACACAGCTATCTCAAATGAGGATAAGGAAGGCTTAATGGAAATAACTCAAATAAGGAGAGGACATGGGAAATAGTGACGATGAGGGTGAATTTTTAAATCCTTACTTAAATATTTAACAGTTCCGCTAAAGTGAATTCCTTTTTCTTATCCTGCAGTTAAAGTATTGGTTCAGGGGTGGGAATCCGAAATTGGAGACAATGTTTATGAAAGTCCTGAGAAAGCCTCTAAGAAATACACTGGTACTATTGTTTTTTCTTAAGGAAAAATTCCCTCCAGTGTATTTTTGTGTGTTTGATTTGGAGCTGAGCAATGGGCACCCTGTGGTCTGATTTACCTAAGAGCTTTATAAAAATAAAAGAGTTCAGAGACTTAGAACTTTAGGGGGTTAGCATTATGACTTAGAAGGTGCAGGTAGTTGAAACGAAACTAAAGGTTTAGCAAATACACATGTTGGCCCAATGAAAAATGGCCAGATGATAAAAAAAGTTACTATTCAACCAAAGACAGGACCAAAGACAGCAAACACTGTCATAAACTATATTTCTGGGATGCAAAAATAACTTGAAATTGCTACCACAATTTTATTATTGAAAATTTTGGTATTTAATGTTAAAAATTCCACATAATAATGCTGAAACAATAATTTCTTAGTCCCGTCAGCTGCTAAGATGGCCTTTGTGGTTGCTATGCTGTCCATTTGTGATATTGAATCTATGTTCAGTTTCCAATGTGGTTGGAGGAGTAAGACGTGAGTCTTGAATGACTCATGCACAAAATGAAATAATTCAAATTAAACACAAATCACAATTACTAGGACACCAAGTAACCCTACAAAATTAGAATTATGATATAATCTAATGTTTGTTACCCTGTCTTGTATTTTTATTTTAAAATTTAACCAGTGTCACCCCAATAAATTCAATAAAAAGAAAAAATATTAGAACATTTGTTAGCTCAAAAATAATGATGCTTTTCTTAGGGCCATCTAACCCTAATATTTGTGTTAACCATCAACCAATTTCCTTATTTATTTTGTAATGAGACATCTTAATAATTGTTTTGTACTTAAAAATTTGTCCACTATCAATGATTATTATGGTATTATTCTACCATGATAATAAATATACATTTCTCCTTCAATTGGCTGATAGAAAATAGAGAATTTATTTCCCTGAACATTGCATGCAGGGCTCTCTATTTCAAAGTAGATGTTCATATTTTTACATGAAACCTGAAGGGAATACTTTTGTGATACGTTTCAGAGAAGAAAAACTTGGGCTATGAAGACAACAGCAAAGATGATTCCCAGGTCTGGCTATTTAAGGGGGAGTATGCTTTCGTCCCCCGCCCCCTCCATTCATGTGAACTAAATTCAGAGGGAGGCTCCCAGAAGCTCTTTGGTTCTCTCTGTATCCCTTGGTTGGGAGATAACTTGGGTCTGAAGTGTTTCAGAAGGATTTCAGAGCAGGAAGGGCTGCCCTCTGATCGGGCTGTGGTTGAGCCTTTCACTCTGTCTTCCCTGGACTGAGATGAACCTGGGGTCTGGAATCTACAGTACGATTCTCATGGGCTCCTCAGGCACATCGATGTCTCAGGTCAGGGCCTCTGCGTTTTCACTACACCCAGAGCTGATCTGGTAGTATCAGCTGTCTTCTATCAATGACACTGTGTGGGTATTTGTGCCTTTAAAAAACATGTCCTTTTCCAGATTACAATACTACCTTCTTGGGAAAAATAAGTTCAAAAAGAAGATAATAGCTATTATTTCTCCACCCTTTTGATAACCACTATTAACATTTTAATCTTTTCAGACTTTTATAGGAATATGTACAAAATATACTTTATTAAATTGCTCTCACACTATCTGAATATTTTTACTCATTATATCATAAGCACGTTCTTTTGTCATTGGAACCTATAACATCCTTCTAATGACTACAAAGTATTCAATCATATTATTTTACCATTGTGCATTTCTATATTGTTAGAAATGTTGCAAATACAGATGTAAGTAAATTGATTTCGAAATCTAACTTCTTCATTTGTATGATGTTCTATGTTTGAAATTCATTGATCAAGATATTAATTAGGAAATGCCAATGAATTAAATTTGATTCATTTAAATTTCCTATTTAAAAAATTTTGGATATTGGAACCCAGTATTCTACAGAAATTAATATTTTATTTTTTTACCCTGAATTGGCTCATGGCTCAATGGACAAACACAAATGACCAGACCTGAAGAAATTAGAAGCATGGAAGACAGAAGAAATTGCAGCTGAAACATATTAGAAGAAGGAGGTAGCACTAATGTTTATTCAGAAAGAAAGGAAAGGAATTCTGGGAAATGTAGTTTCAGCTTAGCTGTATCACACAATATGAAGACACCATATCTCTTTTTTATTAATGAAAGATGATACAGAAGACACTAGTTATTCTTTTTTAAAATGTATTTTTTTTTTTTTTAATTTCAGAGAGGAAGAGAGAGAGAAAGATAGAAACATCAATGATGAGAGAGAATCATTGGTTGGCTGCTTCTTGCACGCCCCCTCCTGGGGATCGAGCCTGCAAGTGGGGCCTGTGCCTTTGACAGAAATGGAACTCAGGACCCTTCAGTACAGGCTAATGCTCTCCACTGAGCCAAACCCAGGGGGACACCATATCTTTTCAACTAAGGAATTCTCTTATAGAGTCAACCCAGATGTCTGTCTGTCTCTGTCATTAATGTGACTTTATTAATTTGTGATTATTCTACCTTGCCCCCTTGATAAGATAGTTTTTCCAAAGGCAAGATACGATAGCTGCTTCTTTTTTAGGTATCCAACTAGCAAATTCTTAAGAAATTATTTTGGTTATTAGATTCAGCTTGCATGACTCATGAACAGAAACTGGCTTTGTAATAAGCAGATCTTCATGGGCTAGAATAAGGAGTTTGTACAAGGGGAAGGTGGTGTCAAAGGTACTTCTGGTGAAAAAAAAAAATCCCTAAAATGTAGTTGAAATTTTTTTTAAAAAATGCATGCAATAATAGAGTGTTAAAAAGGATGTGTGCATGATGCCTGATTTGGCTGGGAGTTAAAGGCCATGAACAGGCGCTCAGTGCCCCACAGGTTATGGTGGAATGTTGGCATTCAATGCAGTATTCCAGAGAGAAAAGCCCTAAACCTGTCCAGTGTCCCGTGGCCACCTCCATCCTCAGGAGTATGCAAGATGGTGTCCCTTTGGAGACAGAGAATGACACCGTTCTCACATGTGAGAATATCTAAGGGTATAGGCTGGTTGGCTGGCCTGCCTTTAGCAGAACAGATCGACACAGCAGGATCAGTTGCACCCGGACATCAGGGTTTGAGAGAACAGAATGTGCCACAGTATCCCATGAACTAGACCTGGGCCTTTGTGTTGTCAGGTGCTCTGCCCGAGGGACTGTCTGCCAGATAAAGCGATGAAACGGACAGCATCAGTATGGGTAGGGCTCTGGTGAGAGTCAGGAGTGATAGACAGAAAGATGAGTCATTTGTGCAAGAGAAGAGTAGTTGTAGATTCCCAATGAGTGGGTGGGGGGCATCCAAAGAACCACAGAAAATCTGTGAAAGATAAAGAATTGGCATCAATCATCCAACACGCTCCGATTTACCATCACCAGAGTCCTGCTGAAGGAGTCAAGCAATGTCACCCCCATACATCTTTAAAAATATATTTTTATTGATTTCAGAGAGGAAGGGAAAGGGGGAGAGAGATAGAAACATCAGTGATGAGAGAGAACCATCAATCTTTGCGTCCTGCACGCCCCGCACTGGGGGAGAGAGCCCACAACCCAGACATGTGCCCTTGAGTGGAATCAAACCTGGGACCCTTCAGTCCTCAGGCCAACACTCTATCCACTGAGCCAATCTGGCTAGGGCACCCCAATACATTTAATAATAATTTTAAAAAAATGTCCCTTTTGGCTCTTTCCTCTTTCACTCCTGCTGCTCTGACTTGGAAGAAGATAAGAGACAGCTCCGGGGAGGGAAGTGGGAGAGAAGCCGGAGAGCACCCCTCCCCGGTCGTGAGCATCCAGGAACTGGGAGCACGAGAGACATTTGAAATCAGATGATAAATTGAAATTTGATTGTTAACTTGTTCCAGAATTTTATTTTCTGAAAATTTGCTAATGCCTGGGAGTGACTAACACAGCTCTGATATAGGCTTTCCCCCGGGCAGGAAAAATGGGAGCTGAGAGACGTGTTGAGAAAGGAAAGAGAAACATGTTGTTTATAATTAACAAATAAAACCTTTCGAAGGTGTTGCTTTACATTATATGCTTCATGTGTCTGTTGAAAACTCAGGAGGCGTCCTAGCTTCGCCACCATTGTTTACTCATTTCCACGTGGCCCACAGCTCCTTGGTTGTCTGGTCAGAATAAGAGGCTGAAGGATTTGTGCAAGTTTAAAAGACAGAGGCAGGCAAGAAGGATTTTATAACCGAGGGGAGATAACTAATATGAGGACAGGGGATCTCGGAGGGGAGTAGGAGAGGCTGGAGAAAAGGTTGGGAAGCCACTCCACAGCAACACTGAGAGAAGAGAGGTTTGGGGCAGAAGAGGAAGAATACTGGCCTGTTAGCATGAGGGGTCGGATGATTTTATTTATTTTTATTTTATTTATTTATTTTTTTTATTGCTTAAAGTATTACAAAGGGTATTACATATGTGTCCTTTTTTCCCCCCCAGCCCTTGACAATCCCCTGGCCTCCCCTACCCCCCAGTGTCTTATGTCCATTGGTTATGCTTATATACATGCATACAAGTCTTTTAAAGACGTTTATTCTGGGTTATGAATTGAATGCATTTGATGTTCTTCGAGTGTCTCCAGTAAAGATTTGATTTATATGCCCTACACCTTCAGTTGTCAGGTAATGTAGGAAGATACTTAAAAGTAAAAGTAAGATAATAAAAATTACCTATGATTTTACAACCAGAAATAAACTTTTATCCTGTTATACTTCTTCATAGGTTTTCAATACACATTTGATTTTTCAAACAAAACGTAATTACATTCTACACACAATTCTGTCACCTGTCAGACCCCCCACACCTGGCTGGTGTTGCAGGTAAGGAGGGGTCAAAGGCCTCTGAGGCTCTTCAGAGACCACAGGAGCCACCCACAGAACTAAGGAGTGTGATGCACATCACCGCCTCCCTAGCCAGGGACATGTCTCAACCTCTGAGTCTTCATTTATGAAGCTTATTTCCCTTTTAACTCCTCCTCTCTCGGCTCTGCTCTTTCTTCCAGGCCTTTCCTCTCTGGGTGTCCTTATGGGTGCAGAACTTAGAGAGGACAGTGGAGAAAGGAACTAAAAGATGATGGGACCTTACAGAAATGCGTGGGACAATTTAACTCCAGTGAGCATTATTTATTTGTTCATGACATCGCCCATCCCCTAGTTGTTTTTACAGAAATGAAGAGTAGGCCCAGCCGGTGTGGCCCAGTGGTTGAGCATCAACCTACGAGCCAGGAGGTCCCGGTTCTATTCCCAGCCGGGGGCGGGTGTGCAGGAGGCAATCAATCAATGATTCTCTCTCATCATTGATGCTTTTATCTCTCTCTCTCTTTCCCTTTCTCTCTGAAATAAATAAAAATACAAACACACACAAATGAACAGTAGGAGGTGAGCTTAACAGAATTATATTCGACTCTTATTTCAAATGGAAACTTAAAAGACAAGTAGAGTCACCAAGCCTTCTCCCTGGTCCTTTCACTTTATATTCCTAAATCACAAATCTTGACTTGTACAAATGAATTGGTTTTCATCTCATTTAAGAAATGCAAACGAAAATAATGCTTTTATTTCCCTCCAGGCTATAAGTTTCTTCATCTTGGTGGGATTTATAGCAGAGCTCCCAGTTTTTACAAGGTGAGAATTGTTTGGATTGTGTGTGGAAATAATTAATATTGTTTTTTGTTTTGTTTTTAGGAAATGTTTTAGTGCAGCCTGAGCATGTTTATCTCTTCAATGCTGTATCTTTCCACATCTTGAAAAAAGGCAATGATAGCCAAAGCTTGTTTTATTCTTATTTTATTTGCTGCAAGGAAGAAGCCTGCGGATGAAAAATACCTCAAAGTTTTCTGCCTGTCCCAGCTGTGGTTTTACCCCCTTTCAGAGATTTGCAGCTGCCTTACACAGTCCAGGGCAGAATTTGATCTTTAAATGTAGGCGTTGCAGAACATCCTTTGGATTTTAAAGGTCGAGAGTCTTTGCAGACGTAGCTTTAGTGGCTCTCCAGGCCTGGAGAACGGCGGGCTCATTTACCCACGGCCTTGTTTTGCTTTCGCGGTCAGTTTGGCAGGACGGGGCCAGGTCAGTTCACGCTAGGAAACTATCAGAGTATGTGCCAGGCGCCGTGCTGGTGACTGGGGGCCGGGCAGCACTGCGCTCCGGCTGCGTGGTTGGGAACTGGAAGCAGTTGGTTTCCATACACACATGCTCGGGGCTCCCTCTGCCAGAGGCCTGGACAGGGCGCAGCGGGAGCCCAGAGGAGGCGAGGCCCAGCGCGCTGCCCTCCCTAAGCCTCGCGCTTGGGGGAGGCCGAGCCTGTCCCTGGGCCCCCAGATAGGAACATAGCAAGTTCACATTGTTTGAGGGTCAGTAATTCTAAGGCATTGGGACCCTTGGCGCCACGTCAAGACCACAGGTTAGCCAGGTTGGCTCCATCAAAGCACCCGAGACACACAGAGGGCAGCCCCGGCTCCTGACTGTCAAGGTCACCCAGGGCCCGAGGAGGAGCACAGGTCTCCCGCAGATGTGTCCAAGGCTAGAAATGTGCTCACACTCCAGAAATCGGGAGTCTCCATTCCTTCACCCTTTGCGGGTGTGCGAGGGGAATGTCTGAGGGCTGAGCCACGTGACCTCCACGCAGCTGGAGTTAAGCATGGAGTGAGCGCCAACTCCCCATTTCCACATATTTCTTTTTTATAATTTTTATTTCTTAAAGTATTACAAAGAGTATTACATATGTCTCCTTCCCCGCCCCCCCCCCCCCCCTTGAATTTCCCCGGCCCCTACCCCCCTGGTGTCTTGTGTCCATTTGTTAATCATATATGCATACATATAAGTCCTTTGGTTGATCTCTTAATCCCTCCCCCCCAAACCCTCCCCAGGCTTCCCACAGTAGTTTGACAGTCTGGTCAATGTTGCTCTGCCTCTGCATCTACCCCTGTTCATCAGTCTATACTGGTCCCCATTATCTGTCCCAACCTCACTGGGGCCGTCTCAGCCTAACCGGGGCCGTTTCAACCTCACCGGGGCCGTCCCGACCTCACCGGGGCCGTTTTAACCTCACCAGGGCCGTCCATTTCCACATATTCTGAGTGCACTTGTTTAGGCTCGGATTTCCCCTCTATGGGTGTGGGCTTAAGAAGGGACCTAAACGAACAGGGAGCATTTAAAAGTGAATTCCTGTCCATTTAGCCCTTGCTCGTTTTCAGTATCCCACTCTCCCAGGCTCTTTCTAGAACTCCTGGTCTCCCGGGTTCAAGAGTTTTTGAGTAACTTTTTCATGTGTCACTCAGAATCCTTCCGAAGGCTACAGTACCTTCCTCCCAGGTGTTCTCACTTATCCCTCCGAACTCTGACCACCTCCCTATCTCTATTTCCATAACAGCATCCTGTGCACATCCCTATTGTGAAATCTTTTAGATTGGATTTATGGCATCACGGGTTACGGTTGTATTATCGTACTGTGATCACTTGTTGGTGCATCTGTGTCTTTGTCTTCCCCTTTGTCAATGGTTAGTGACCTATCTCTTTGAATATGTCTACAACTGTAGTGTTTCCATAGTGCCCAGTACATGATAGATGTTTAACAAATGTTAATCTCTCAAAAGGTGGGTCCCTTTTACCGATTTACAAAATATATTTTGGGATACTTTTGGTTTCTCTTTGGAAGTAAATTTGTGAAGCAGTTTTGACGGTTTTTGACTGTTCTCTGTGTCCCCTCTCTTACCTTCCCCCCTGCGTTGGTGAACCGCTGGACAGCGCCTCTTCTCCTGTCAATTGCCAGTGGGGCTCCTTCGGCCCGTGGTCGGAATGCAATGGCTGCACCAAGTCTCAGGTGGGCCCGTGTAGAAACTCTGTATTTACCGCTTATCTGCTGAGATAGCTGAGGCGTGGACAAAAGGGCATTCACGTTTGAATGCTATTTTTTATGTTTCTTGAAACGTAATTAGTCATTTTAAAGGAAAAGAAGTATAACTTGTTTAATAATTAATATTGTAATAAAGTAATGTCTGCATTCTAGCTTTTCCTCACAGGACTTTTCTAAATCATTTCTGAATCTTACCAGAAATACACATAGGCTAACCATGAAAAGCAGCTCGCTAATTCCTGAGCTACTAGAGAAACAAGAAGAGCGTGAAATGAAGTCAGTAGACAATTCAAAACCCGATTCAAGTTTAATGGATTCAACTTGTCTTCTTATTTGAAATACACACTAACGAGTGGCAAAATTACCGCTTCGTTTTGCCTGGCAAGTAGTGGATGACCATAAAAAGTCAAACATTTTGCAATGTTTTAAAGGTCCATTTTTTAAAAGAAAATTGAATTTATTTAAGGAAAAGGGTATGGGAGACGTGGCTATCCAAAGGGAAGGGGGCCTTGGAGAGAGGTTCAGGGGGTTAGCCCGGCTTGAGCTGCTGCCGCCCTTGCTCCCCGGCTGCAAGTCTCATGGGTCCCTTAGAGGTTGGGGGATACGTGTCTGCCTGTGGGGGAATGGCACGGGCGTGCTCCTCAGAGGGAAAGTGCACCTGAAGTTTCATTTTTAAGTAATACAAATAAAAGACCAGACCTGCTCTGGAGATTATAGAGTCCTTCTAGAAATGTATGCTTTTTTTTTTCTTATTATAAATTACTCATTGGAGACAAACACAGAAAAGTATACATAAAGAAAACACTACTTATAATTCCACCATTTAGAAGAAACCAATATAACAGCATTGGTTATTTCTTTTGTTTTCTTCCTGCGTGTTTATGATTTTTAAAATTAAGATCATAGTTTTGTATTCTACTATTTTAACCTAACATACTGTCAGCATAAATTAAAAAAGAATTTTTTTGTTGAGAGTATTACACATGTGCTCCACTCCCCCCCCCCCCTTGTCCCACTCCACCCAGCTCCCACCCCACCCCAGTCCTTCTCCGTATTATTGTCCATGTCCATGGGCTATGCATATATATCAGCATGAATTTTAATAGCTGTATATAAATATATTAAACTTATTTATCTACTTTCCTATTGTTTGATTTTTAGATTATTTACATTTTTGGTTATTATAAATAAAAATTTGATGAACATTTTTATGCATAGGCATATATCCTCTTTTCTGATAATTCTTTAGGATGAATTTGAAAAATATAATGTTTGTTTTATTTTATTTTTAAAATATATTTTTATTGATTTTAGAAAAGAAGGGAGAGGGAGAGAGAGAGAAACATTAATGATGAGAGAGAATCATTGATCAGCTGCCTCCTGCACGCCCCCTACTGGGGATCGAGCCTGCAACCTGGGCATGTGCCCTTGACAGGAATCGAACCTGGGACCCTTCAGTTCACAGGCTGATGCTCTATCCATTGAGCCAAACCAGCCAGGGCTATAATATTTGTTTTAAAGTTTCTGAACATTTGAATGTTCAAATATTTTTCATTGAAATGTTTCATTGACATGTAACATTCTAATAGTTTCAGGTGCACAATATTATTCGATATTTGTAAACCATTTTAGAAGTAGTGCTGTTTGGATAAAAATATGTATTTAAAATTTATTTTTTAAGTTATTAGAACAACAGAAACATATTGCAGAACATAATTTTGAAGCATCATCATAATCATCATTTTTTTCAAGCATTTATTTAGTACCTCTGTGAGTGGTATTTACAAAATAACTTACACAATTGCAGAATTTGGCTTCTGGCAAATATAATAGATGACAACTCTGATTATAGGCAAAAAAATACATGAATAACAAGGCGAACATCAGACAAACACCTACCACAGAAAACATTTTTATAATTTAAAAAATGTTAAGAAAGAGCACTAAATAGAAGTAGATAGAAGGTATTTTTCATATTAGCAATTTTTTCTCGTTGAGAGGAGGTCATGATGCAATGGATACATCCTAGCTTATACAATCAAAATTTTCATCCAGAAAGAGACAAGTGAAAATTAAAAACGGGTCATAAGATCGGAATCTGACAGGTGAGAATGAGACTGCTGGGCGTAGGCAGTCATCAAGGTCCTCCTGACAGACAGGGAGGGAAAACATCACTTATACAACAACACAATCCGTGCCTTGAACTTCAGAGAATGACAAATTAATCAGCCACACATGAGAGGTGTCTTCATCAATTGAATAAAGAAACTAAAAACTTATTAAGAAACTGTACTGAGCCCAGCTGGTGTAGCTCAGTGGTTGAGTGTCAACCTATGAACTAGAAGGTCACGATTCTTGGTCAGGGCACAGGCCCAGGTTGCAGGCGTTCAGGGGGCAGCTTATCATTGATTCTACCATCATTGATGTTTCTATCTCTCCCTCTCACTTCCTCTCTCTCTGAAATCAATAAAAATATAATAATAATAATAACAATAATAATAATAATAAAGAAACTGTAGTGAGTTCCATTCCCAACTGAGAAATGCCAGAGCCAGGCCCAGGCTGATGTAAAACTGCTCAGAGTTCATATCACATTCCTGTAACCCTTTGTCCCAAGAAATCCCCACTTCTAACCAGTTTAAGATGGATGAATAGACTCAACATATCTGGCTTTCCCTGTTGGTCTTTGCTCAAGGTTACATGCTCTGGAATGTCAAATTTTA
This sequence comes from Myotis daubentonii, assembly GCF_963259705.1. Classification (NCBI taxonomy): domain Eukaryota; kingdom Metazoa; phylum Chordata; class Mammalia; order Chiroptera; family Vespertilionidae; genus Myotis; species Myotis daubentonii. Next base: position 108,240,165 of record NC_081843.1, on the reverse strand, counting down.
CTCATTTTTATTAATGGGGAAGAGCTGAGTATAGGAAGAGGCTTTGATGATGCACCTTTGGGGAGGGAAAGGGCTTTGTAGATCTTTCTTTCTTTCTTTTTTTTTAAAATATATTTTATTGATTTTTTTTTTTAGAGAGGAAGGGAGAGAGACAGAGAGTTAGAAACATCGATGAGAGAGAAACATCGATCAGCTGCCTCCTGCACATCTCCCACTGGGGATATGCCCGCAACCCAGGTACACGCCCTTGCCCGGAATCGAACCCGGGACCTTTCAGTCCACAGGCTGACGCTCTATCCACTGAGCCAAACCGGTTTCGGCCGTAGAGCTTTCTTTTTTGTTTAAACATTGGATACATGTTGATTGTTGCATTTTAGGATGATTAGTTGTTTCTCAATTTGCTTGATGATTTTCTAAATTTTCCCCTGCCCCTCCCTCCCCCCTGCTTCCTTAGAGGTTTGCTTTTGAGCTAGTTTCCATTTTAGACATCAAGGATTTTGATTGTTTCCTAACATCCTATTGTAGATGCAGCTTCACCTTTGGACTACTAAGGCTTCTGTTTTGTAAAATTGTTTAAAATATATTTTTTATTGATTTCAGAGAGGAAGGGAGAGGGAGAGAGAGATAGACACATCAATGAAAGAGAAACATTGATTGGCTGCCTCCTGCAAGCCCCCCACCTGTAATCCCGGCATGTGCCCTGACCGGGAATCTAACAGTGACCTCCTGGTTCAGAGGTCAATGCTCAACCACTTAGCCACACAGGCCAGGCTTCTGTTTTGTAAATTTGACTTCTATGTGATCACATTTCTCTCTGGATTTTTTTGCCTTGACTTGCCTTCCTGACAAAGGATTAACATTCAGTTCAAATCAATTGCCACCATTTTCCAAAGTTTTCCATAACTCCCCTTTATCTCAACCCTCTTCCCAAAACCATTACTCTCTCTCCAGCCAAATTCATTGTCGCCATTCTAATTAGCTCTTGGTACAAAGCTTTGGAAGAGACATTAATCTTCTACATTGCAGTCTATTTGCATACATGTTTACCCAGCTAATTCTTTCAGGTTATTTTCTTAAAGATTCTCTAATATATTTTTTAGCACTCACTCCTGAGAGTAAATATATACATACACATATATAAATATAATATACTAGAGGCCCGTTGCAGGAAGATTCCTGCAAGAATAGGGCTTCCTGTGGCTGGAGCGAAGCAGAGAAGGGAGCGGAACCCGCTGAGGTGGGCTTCACTCCCGCTCTGCCGCGCGGCTGGTTTGTTTTCCCTCCGGCTCCACTGCACAGCTGGTTTCCCTCCCGCCTCCCGCCTCCGCCGCCCTGGCTCCGTTCCTGTCTCCGCCACCTCTACTTTGCTCCCTTCTGTAGCGCTTCGCTTCCGCGTTGTTTTCAGTCTTCGCTCCCAGCTGGTATATGCAAATTAACCGACATCTTGGTTGGGATAATTTGCATATAGTCGCTCTGATTGGCTGGTGGGCGTAGCGAAGGTACGGTCAATTAGCATCTTTGTATTTTATTAGTGTAGATTATCTGTAATAATAACCCAAGTGTCACTGGACTCAAGGACAAGTGGGTCTGTGGGTTCATTGATTTTGTAGGTTTTACTTCTGTGGGATCCAGGACCATTTCCCAGACATTGCTACTCCAATTGTATTAATGTTTCTCAGGTTTTATTTCTCAGATAAAGGAATCTGGAGTTATCGATAAGCACTACCTGTTCTTTGTTTAGACTCGCAGGCGGATGATTGATGTTTATGCACAGTATGGCGGCCACCCTTGTGCCGGAAGTGCTTTTCAGACACAAGCGTGTGAACCTACACAAGGATGTCCAGCGGAAGAGGGATGTGGACAGCGTTTCAGGTGTTTTTCAGGTACTGGTTTTCCATAGGCAGAGTGTAAACTCAAATGTTATTTGTTTAAATTGCTCGGTATATATTTGTTGAATTTAGCTGAATTTATACTGACCTATAAATTAATTTTCCTCAAATATCAGCATCATTTTTATTGGCATGATAATCACACTCAGCTATTATTCTTTTAAATGTAAAGGGAGGCATATGGTCATGAAAGTGGGAAGATTCTTTGCCTCTTTGAAAACACACACAAAATAGTTCTTGACATTGCACTGGGACTGGGAAAAAATGTTACTACCAAAATCATTATTATGTTTATAAGAAAAGCAACTCTAATAGCTAATCAAGGAGCAATACAAGTCACCCTTATGCATGGGTGCTTGAAACATAGTTTTTCCATTATTATTTGATTTATTGTCTATGTTGCATTTATAGCATCAGATTAATTCAACAACCTTCAGCAAGCATTTATTCTTCTTCATTATGTCCCAGATATAGTGATAAGTGTTGTGGATTTAGAAATAAAACACATAGCCTCTTCCCTCAAAATATTTTTTAAAGTTTTATGGACAGAATAGTACATAAATAATCCCTGTGTTTGAAGTGTTCTTTAGAAATACTTGTCAAACTCCTATTGTACTTTCAAAGCCCAAATTACATGACACCTCCTTTGAGAAGCCTTCCCTGAACCTCTAACCAAGAGAACTAATTAACAAATCCTATGTTCATCTGCAATCTGGACTATTGGTTGGCCTGGATGTCTCTTGGCAGACTGAACTCTTTGAAGACATGCAGGGTGGTCAAAAGTAGGTTTAGAGTTATGAGTATGCAAAGCAAGGAGTTTGTTCTTGCATTATTATTTATTTATTAATTATTGTATTTTCCATATGAACAACTGTAAACCGACTTTTGCCCGGGCCTGTACCCCACGTAGTTTTTGCATCTGGAGTGCCTGGTACACTCTCAACCAATGTTTGCTGCATGGGCTTGAGGGACAGCATAGCGGGTGTGTGCTATCCCGTCCGGACAGCGTGGAAGGACAAGTGGAAGGATGTGCATCGCAGCCTGTGGGGTAGAGATGGTTTCTGCAAGGAGACCATGTGTCATTTGATTATTGAAGACAAGCAGGTGGTCGGTAGAGGAAACCCTTCTAGGCTGAGAGGACTGTAAGTGCAAGGTCAGTGGAGATGAGGGAAAGCCTGGCCTTTATTCACGGAAGTGATCCAGGATGACTAGGGCATGGGAAGGTGGCCGAGTGGCTGCAGAGGATGCTGAGGAGGTTGGCAGGGGTTTGATCATTTGTACCCTCCAGTGCATCCTGGGAACCCTGCACGTATGTTTACTGTGACAATCATGTTGTCGAATTGTAATGATCTATGTCTTTATATCTTTTTTTTTTAAATAAATATTTTATTGATTTTTTACAGAGAGGAAGGGAGAGAGATAGAGAGTTAGAAACATCGATGAGAGAGAAACATCGATCAGCTGCCTCCTGCACATCTCCTACTGGGGATATGCCCGCAACCCAGGTACATGCCCTTGACCGGAATCGAACCTGGGACCTTTCAGTCCGCAGTCCGACGCTCTATCCACTGAGTCAAACCGGTTTCGGCTATGTCTTTATATCTTTCCTGTGACATTGTAAAATGTATTAAAAACCTAACAAATACCATTTTTATTCGTACTTGTATCCCCATATCCAGAAGAGTCTCTCAAACAGAGTAGGTGTTAATGTTGAGCTGTAACCTTGTGGCTCGGTTGACATGCTCTCAAAGCTCACACATCTAAGTCACCAAGAAAAGCAGGACTTGGCATCTTGGTCAGTGGTTCCAGAAAAGAAACTGAAAGTTCAAGGGCAGGAGGTCAATCTGTCCTCCCAGTGGTTGGCATGGTCTGGCTTTGGAGGACTCAGACAAACTGCTTGATGCTCATGAGTGAAAGCCTGGAATCGGAATTCAGGCTTTATTTTCAGTTTTGTGTCTGGCCAAGGTCAGAGTCAATTCTGTGTGTTGCAAAATGACCACCAACATCATCACCAGTCCTTCTGGGACATGGATGTTAAATTCACACTGAAAGGCCAGTGAATGCTGGGGGCTGCGGGCAGACTATTTGATCCCATGTGGTGTTCCCTTTCTGCCCTCCTTTATTTTCGTGTGGGTGCTTTTCTCGTGGCCAGGCCAATGCATCAGCAAGTCACTGGTTTGCAACGGGGATTCTGACTGTGATGAAGATGGCGCTGATGAGGATGGATGTGAAGACACAGAGAGCAGACGTTCCTGTGACCTCGATAAACCTCCTCCCAACATTGAACTTACTGGAAATGGGTAAGGGGCTGGGCAGCCACCTGTGCATATTGGTGGGTTATAATTCTTCATTTTGTTTTGTCTTGTTATTATTTTTTGGTAAGTCTAATAGCAAATCACCTAATAGCCAAGCCTTTGGCTCAGAGCTCTTTGCTACATCCTGAAACAATTTTTTAAAATTCCCATCTGTATACCCATAAATACATGTGCAGTAAAATATGGAGTGACCAATTGTCCCAGGACTGTCGTGGTTTAAGCACCGGAAGTCTTGCATCCAAGGAAACCTCACAGACCTGGAAAAATCCACATAGTCGGTCACCCTATTGGAGAGAGAGAGAGAGGGAGAGAGAGAGATAGAGCAAGAGAGCAGTATATTGGAATATGCAGGCTAAAAAGTAATCGATCAGATGAACTGGGGACTTTTATTTCCAAGTAAAGTTGAGACAATCCTGTGTTTATCTTTTCAAAAAGAATTCTGAAGAATTTTTAAGGGTCAGACCCAAGTTAAGATTTCAAGGCTTTAAAATATTATAGAATGATAGATGTGATTTTTCTATGATATTTCAAAATGCATTCATAGAGAAGTGATAAAATTACCCTAAAGAGGACACCAGGCAACATGCTAAGAGGCAATCAGTTGAAATTCTTTGTAGAGTGCTCTCTGTCCTCGAAGGTAATCGTAATGGTATTGGTTTTATCTGTAGATTCAATTCAAAGCCAGCTGTTGCCATAGCTACACAAGGACGTGTATTTCCCAAACATGTGCTTAGGCTGAAAGAAGTTGGCTTTTCCCAGACATTAGTTTTAGCTACCACACCAAGCATGGGAGCCTGGAGAACGTAGGGCATGCACTAGAATTCTGTCCTCTTTATCTGAGCTCTCTTTCAAAGACATACTTAACTGTAATGTATTTCTAGAGTTCTCTAATGATGCTGTTTCCAGCAAGTGCTATTTCTGATTTTTAACCATCTGCTCTTCCTGTTAAAAAAAACACCCACAACAGTTACAATGCACTCACCGGCCAGTTCCGGAGCAGAGTCATCAACACGAAGAGTTTCGGCGGCCAGTGCAGAAAGGTGTTCAGTGGGGATAAACCCGACTACTACAGGCTGAGCGCCAATGTCCTCTCCTACACATTTGAGGTACTGAATTGCATGGGCTTTACTTATTTCCCACCTGTGAGCTGTTGCCAGAAATCATTATTTACATGATATATGTTTTGGGGGAGTATTTGCGGAGAGCTAGCTTACTTGTGCCTACTATGTGGTCAATTTTTAAAAAAATGTATATTTTATTGATTTTTTACAGAGAGGAAGGGAGAGGGATAGAGAGTTAGAAATATTGATGAGAGAGAAACATTGATCAGCTGCCTCCTGAACCCCTCCCACTGGGGATGTGCCCGCAACCAAGGTACATACCCTTGACTGGAGTTGAACACGGGACCGCTCGGTCCGCAGGCCAACACTCTATCCATTGGGCCAAATCGGTCAGGGCTGTGGTCAATTCTTATAAATGTTTTATATGGACTTAAAAAGAGTACCCAGCCTGGCTGGGGTGGCTCAGTGGTTGAGTGTCAACCTATGAACCAAGAGGTCATGATTCCATTCCCAATCAGGGCACATGCCCAGGTTGCAGGCTCGATCCCCAGTATGGGGTGTGCAAGAGGCAGCTAATTGATGTTTCTCTCTTATTGATGTTTCTATCTCTCTACTCTTTCCCTTCCGCTCTCTCTAAAATCAATACAAACAAATATATCTATAAAGAATACCCCTTATGGCCCTAGCTGGTTTGGCTCGGCTGATGGAGCGTCGGCCTGAGGACTGAAGGGTCCCAGGTTCGATTCTGGTCGGGGGGCATGTACCTGGGTTGCAGGCACATCCCCAGTAGGGGGTGTGCAAGAGGCAGCTGAATCGATGTTCTCTCTCATCGATGTTTCTGACTCTCAATCCCTTTCCCTCTCCCTTCCTCTCTGTAAAAAAAATCAATAAATATATTAAAAAAAAAGAATACCCCTTATGTAACCCTAGAGCATGGAGCAAGGAAGGGTACTTTAACATGTCATTTGAGCTGAAATATCCTTTTGCCTCATTTTCATTTGGCCTCTGCTCTGTGTGGGCCCAGGACCACCTGGTTTGTCCCAGCATGGGTGTTAAAAGTCAAGGCCCTGGTATGATCATTTCCTCAGAAACATGTTTTTATTTTCAAACTGTGAAAGATTTCATATGTATAAAAGAGTGTGAATAACATATATGTGCAGTTGGGGAAAAACTAATAGAGCAAGTACCCATATATGCCCATCACCCACCTAAATAAATAGATTACCAGTGACTTAAAGGTTCTCGCTTACCCCTCTCTGCTCAGTCCTCCTCTCCCCAACTCCCCAGGTCATCACTATCTCGCCTTGTGTATTAATCATTTCCTTGTCTTTCTGATTATGTATATTCACTATATCTTTGTCTCCAAATAAAAATTTGTAGTTTCATTTTGACTGTTTTGGGCCCTTTATATAAATGGTGCATATGGTATATGTTCTTGCATGGATTGTCTTTTTTACTCAAAATTATGGTTTTGAATTTCATTCATGCTGATGTAGGTGGCATTTTTATTGCTGTTCCCAACTGTTTCTTATGTAATTAAGGAAAATTTAAGAAGATCATAGTGCATTGAAAAAAGATGATTCTTGCAGTTAGTTATGTGTAGAGTAGATGGCTGAACTAAGGAGTAAGGAGATGGCTGAACTAAAGAGCTAAGAGGCTTACTCGCATAAACTGTACAGAATTGGAAAGTTAAATATACTATGGAATCACATAGAAAGTTCCAAAACAAAATCCAAGTAATTTGATTGCATGATGTAACTTATTTGCATCTCTGTTCCTCTCTGTTAGACAAAAAAATATATCAAGAACCAAATGCTTTGTAGTTCTTTTTTTAGTGTAGTTTTGTTAATTTGCTCAATTCTGAGCTAAATGTTGACTGTAAAGGAAAATGGAAGATGTTTGTACACAGATATATATATTTTTAAAAATATTTTTTTATTGATTTCAGAGAGGAAGGGAGAGGGAGAGACAGAAACATCAATGATGAGAGAGAATCATTGATCAGCTGCCTTCAACACGCCCCCTACTGGGGATCCCACAGATGTATTTTGAGAAGCGCTTGGGATTGCCATTATTGATACCATGTTTCCGGCTTAACAAAGAGTCATTACAGAATGAACTTGATTTTTTATATTCATGCAGGCCTGGTCTTAATGAGAAGCATAGTTGTTGTTTATTTTTTATATGTTTTTATTGATTTTAGAGAGAGAAGAAGGGAGAGGGAGAGAGAGGGAAACATTGATCAGTTGCCTTCTGTATGCACCCTGCCCTGGGATAGAGTCTGCAACCTTGGTATGTGCCCTGACTGGGAATTGAACCAGTGACCTTTCAGCGCACAAGACAACACTCAACCAACTGAGCCACACTGTCCAGGGCAAGGCACAGTTGTTTTGTGTCAATAAAGAGCCTTGTCTTTAGAAGATTGTAGGATGCAAGTATCCATATTAAAGGATCTATGATAAAAGGTTCTTGATTATGTCCAAGGTCTTAATTTGGTTATAGCAAAATGTTTCATTTTCTTTACAGGTGAAAATCAATAATGACTTTAATTATGAATTTTACAACAGTAGCTGGTCTTATGTAAAACAAACTTCCACAGTGACTTCATCATCTACAAGGAAACGCTCCTTTTTCGGATTTTCATCATCATCTTCTTCATACGATAGTAATTCAAATTACCAGCAAAATCAGAAGAAAAAGGTTAGTACGTATTAAGTTAACTTTTCCATATTTTACTGGTTTAGCTATTTGTAACATTGACAAAAGGATCAGCTTTCATTTTTTAAATAAGGCAATAGTATCTTCCTCAAAAGAAAATATATTTCTTTAAAGGGTATGATCTCCTCTTGTTAATTCTCTTTGGTATATTTATTTATACTTTCATTTTTTCATTAAAGTATTTGTACTTATTTAAAAATCTAAAAAAAAAGCTTACCTCCAAATCTTCTAGTTAAAACTTTCCTAAATTTCTCATCCATGATTACTGATAGTACTATTTTAAGTGTTTTAACTTTAAAAATCCAATTGATATAAACTCCCTAAATGCTAATGATAGAACAGATTTAAAATACTTTATTACTTTTGAGATGCCAAAATTTTCACATAAGGAAGTTAAAAGACTTAAGATACTTTGTTGTTTTGAAATGCTAAAACTTTCATCTCAGGCAATCTAAACAGTTGACATGAATTGTACTACTTGATACACACTTATTGCTGAAAAAAATTTCAGGCTGATCATCATTTATAATCTGCATATGTTATCTCATTCTTAAAGTAAGTAACTTGATTAATAAATCACACAAGAGAGTTATAAAAGTGTATTTTATTGGTTTTATGACTAAGAAACTGTGGAAATATGAGCTATAGAAACATTGGCCATATCCATATTGTTCACACAAGTGAGGATTTGGTATAAGATAGATCGTTCTTGAACATCGTCAAAAGATGCTTAAGAAGTAGTTAAAAGACCTCATTATGAAGTGGCTTAACTTATAAATGCTTCAATATGGGAGATCATTATATGGCCACCCAACGATGTGGAGCCTAAGGACACATTATTTTATATACTTATTTGTGAGATTATCTAGCATTTAATGAAGTTGGTTCTCTTTTTGTAGTTGACAAACCACATTAACAACTTGGTCAGGGGTTTTAAAGGTCATGTATAAAAGAAGTTACCATGACATCCCTCAGATATTGTTCCTACTTGGGATTCCAAAAATTCCTTGGATTGCTTCAAATGAGTGGGCCCAGAACAGACCTTGTCATGCAGCAGAATTAAAATTTATATAGACTGGGTTGAAGGTGGCAGCTGAGAAAGAGGCAGTTGAGGGAGACATTGGACAGGAACTATCACCATTACCTTTTTATCTTCCACCTAAAACTCCTTTTCCTGTTTCCTCTTCCCATAGAGTTATCAATTGCTGGTTCTTCAGAACACTGTGGAAGTGGCTCAGTTCATCAATAACAATCCGGAATTTTTACAACTCGCTGAGCCGTTCTGGAGGGAACTCTCCTACCTCCCCTCTCTGTACGACTACAGCGCCTACCGACAATTAATCGAAAAGTATGGGACACATTTTCTGCAGTCTGGATCCTTAGGAGGAGAGTACAAAGTTCTCTTTTATGTGGACACAGAAAAAATGAAACAAAGTGGTAAGAGTATTTTTTAAAATTTTATGTAAAAGCATTGCGGGGATTTTAATGGGGAATAACATGGAGTTAAACTTTAAAGCTCTAAAATAGGACAAATAGAAACTAAATTACAAAGGCATCCCAAATGGCAAGAATCCATTACATTTTACTCAAAATCTTACAGGCTTTAAGAAAAGCCTGCCTACTCTTTTGGTGCCCTGAAATGTGAGTTAATCCATTATCATCATTGGTTATCTAGATAGGGTGTTGAGTGGGTTTTTAGAACACCTTTCAACCTTTCCCATTTCTCAGATTAAATATTATTCCTCAGGGGAAGCTAATGAGGAATTGACCATTATTGCAGAAATCAATGCGTTTTGTTTTAGATTTTTTTAAATGTGGAATTTTTTGGTTGGTTTTTTAAAATATATTTCTATTGATTTCAGAGAGGAAGGGAGAGGGAGAGCGATAGAAACATCAATGATGAGAGAGAATCATTGATCGGCTGCCTCCTGCATGCCCCACACTGGGGAGCCAGCCTGCAACCAGGCATGTGCCCTGACCAGGAATTGAACCATGACCTCCTGGTTCATAGGTCAATGCTCAACCACTGAGCCACGCTGGCTGGGCCAAGTTACATGTTTTAGCAATGACCCTCACTGTTACCCAGTGAGACAGCTATTCTAATTCTTGTCCCACAGACTGAGAAATGGAGACCTATGGAAGAGTACATATATAGGTCATAAGAATGTCCAACTGGCTCTAGAGCCAGCTCAGTTTTTTCCTTCTGCTACATGTCTGATAGGAATGCCTTGTTTTTGCTAGAATCAGAGCACGCCACTGAGTTCGCATTTTGTAGATCCTCACCAGCTGCCCCAGTGTGGGAAGGGAGAGAGTGGTGTCTTAGTATCCACTCTTCCTCTCAGAGACCTTTTGGCCTTGGTTTACTAATGTTCCCAGGAAAACCTGTCCCTTCACAACTTTGCCCTTAAGCTGATGCCCACACCTCCTTCTTCATTCCAAGTCATCTCCTCAGGATGCTTCTTATCAATCCCCTTACAACCTTGGAGGAGAGTAGGACTCCTTTTCTTAAAAAAAAATGTTTAAATATTTCATTAAAGCAGCATTTTAAAAATGTTAGGCAGCACTGTTCGTTTACTATTCTATAACAAGAAATAATTAATAAATAGCTGCTACTAAATATGATGGTAAAACTAGAACAATAGGTTTAAAATTTGATACTGCAGGATTCAGGTCAGGTGTCTACTTGAAATACCCATCATTAGGAAATCATGTGGAAATGTCCCCGATTGGCTCATTATATTTTTACTAGAGAGAATGCAAGGTAGTTTCCCAGACTTACAGCAGTTGCTTCCATGATAAGTTTCAGAGTGAGTGAGGATAAGACTTCTTCATGAGTTCAGAGGAGGTCTTGTAGTTTCTCTTGTGGGGGAACTGCCATATTTTTCTGTTTCCATTGCCTGTTTTTTTCCTTTGGGCTTGATTTTTACCAAATAACATTTAAATAATATTTCAACTTTCCTGATTTCACAGGTTGGAAATAAATTGCACAAGCACAGGTTTTTGTAGCAGTGACAGAGACAATATTTCCTTGGAAAATTAATCTAGAAAGTGACTTGATCTAAAATCAGGTTTACTGCCTTTATTTTTTTTTCAGCACTTAAAAGAAATGAAGAGAATTTTTTTTAAAGCTTTTCAAGTTGGTAAAAGTATTCTTTTGAGTAAACTCTCCTGGGATATGATACAGGGTGGGGGCAAAAGTAGGTTTACAGTTGTGAGTACATAAAACAGAGTTTATTCTTATATTATTATTTATTATTGTATTATTTTCCATGTAAACAACTGTAACCTTACTTTTGCCCCACCCTGTATATGCCCCCAATTGTTCTTTAAGAAATATTGAGGTTATTATGATTAATAAAATTATATAAGAAAAGTATCTTTCCACACTTTATTATAGATCCTCATTTTTAAAAAATAAAGGCATTGGATAATGAGTGGTAATTTTCACATACTAAGGTTCTGAGTCAGGGGAAGGACATGTTAGAAACTAGCGATGTTAAAGATGGAGAGACAGAGGTTGTAGAACTAGGGTTTTAAGAATTAATTGCTGAAGAACCAGAACCCAGCTTTTGGGGTCTCCGGTAGATGGCTGGAGGCCATGGCAGTCTACTTTAGTCTATTTGCTTTATGCCTGAAAAGCTGACTATGGATGGGTGAAACATATCACTCTTTGGGGTATTTAACTTCTGCTCTGTCTGCTGTTTCATGTAGAAATCACCAGCACCTCATTCTCTCTCTGGTCAAAGTGAACAGGAGCCAATATTGGCTCAACCATTTGAAAGTAAGTGTAGTATCTGTTCCTTTGTTTAATATCAAACATAAGTCAAATATCCCCCTTTTGACCCTTCATTCACTCTTGTAGAGCACTTGGAAATGTCCGTATCATGTCACTCTTGATTAGACGGTCTCAGTAGTCGGAAACATCCTCTGGTCCTCACTCTCATCATACCTGGCTACGTCTCAAAGGTCTTCAACAAATACAGAAACTCAGCACCTTTTAATTTTTCCCAACAGGTGTTTCATCAATAAGTATGAAGGCATGTTCATCCTCAAGTGCCAACTTTGTGTTTGTTCAATATTCTTCAAGCAAATGCAAGGAGCTGGAAAATGCTTTAAAATGGGCTTCAGGTAAAGGAGAAGGCGGCAGTATGCCCTACAAGGTTCACCTCCAACCCTCTCTCTTTGGTTAATTCTTGGTCGCCAAAGTCCTTTGACATTTTAGCAAGTGTCCCACAAGGGACATTGGTCATAACGGATGAACCTACATTGACACACTATCATCACTCAAAGTCCACAGTTCACCGGAGGGTTCATTCCTGCTGTAGTACCTTCTATGGCTTTGAACAAATGTATAATGACATGTATCCACCACTAGTGTCCTAGATAATAACGTCACTGCCCTAAAACCCCTCTGTGCTCCACCTATCCCTCCCTCCCACTGCCCACCCCTGGCAACCACTTATTTTATTTTTTTACTGTTTCCATGGTTTTGCCTTTTCCAGAATGTCATACAGTTGGATGGGTTGTTTTCATACTTGATGGATGTTTCACGCTTAGGTTCTCGTTTTCATTTGTGGATCCTGACTTCCTTCATTTGATTTCTCCTTGTGCAGGAACTCAGAGCAACGTGTTGCGCGGGGACCCATTTGTCAGAGGGGGCCGCCCAGGCTTGGTGTCTGGCCTTAGTTTCCTGGAGCTGGACAATCCTGCTGGGAACCAGAAGCGATATTCCTCCTGGGCGGGCTCCGTGCCCGATCTTCCCACGGTCATAAAGCAGAAGGTGCGTGATGCCCTGCTTACATGCAGCAGAAGGCGGTCCTGTTGCTTTGCACTGGGAAAGTGAGATTAAATCAAGCTGGTTAAACAGGGAAGGCTGTGGTTAGCAGTTTCTGAAGTTCAGTTTATGTTCTGTATGAGGAAAGGAATGCATACCTAATCATAAGAAACAGAAGGTTTGTTATCTTGTCCATATTTCAGTTGTAACAGTAAAATATCTTGTCAATCCCAAGAGAAATTAATGAAAAAATTTGTATTTTAAACTTTTGCCCTAAATTGGATTGTTTTCTTGTCCCCTCATTCAGAGGAGCTATAGATTCTCGCAAGAGGAAGGCATTCAGGGTCATTATATTTGTCAGATCACCTTCTCCCTGTGGTCATGGCCTGTAAGCGCCCGGAGGCGTGTAAATTAAGACCAAAACTGTTTGGGCTGGTGGAGGTTTAGGATGTTTTATTGATACAGTCAGTTCTTTTATAATGCAACCAATGTGTCTAAAAATCAGGGAGCTAGGCAAAATTGCACAATAAAAAGACTACAGGGTTTATGGGGGGAAATGGGGTTAGGGATACAACACTAAAAATTTAATCTGTGACATTCATTTTTTAAAAAAATAGACACCAAAAATAAAAAACAAAACAAAAGAAAAGCCAGTAGCACAGTTTTATACATGTTCAATTGTTAAGAAATGCATTTACTGTAATGAATGTGGCGCATTACCTAGGAAAATGTGGCTGGTGACGGAGCAGTTACAGCTTGTGAACTGTTGTAAAGTGGAAAGAGAACAATCAGAAGTGACAGCCAGCTGTGCCACGGGATGTGGAGGGGCGTAGTGTGCCACGTAGGCGGTGAACTGGGTGGATGTTTGAGGCGTGTGTTTGTGCGTTTTATGTATTCCTGTGTGGTTTGGTTCAGTCATGTCCAGTTTTCCGTGCTCACCTCGTGTTTCTTGTGGACAAAACGGTACGTAAGCAAAAAGCAAAACGTGTGTGGTATGCTTATATTATTCCTCACTATGACCATCTTAACAGAACAAATTCATATTTTCAAAACAAATGCTATAGCAGAATTGATTCTATGAGCTGTTCCCTGCCATGGGAGTCAAGCAATGTCCAGGTGAAATTGACCTTCAGAGATTGAGAAACCTGGACACGTTATACACTCAAAAACTACAATCGCTTCTCAGGTTGCCCCCCAACACCATGCTGTACCCACTTGCCTCCTAATAAGCGTGATGGGGGAGGGGGAAGTTTCCCCAGGAACTCTCATCTTGACGTGCCACTCATTAAGAGTCAACGTGGCCTATTTTCATTGTCAGTGTCCCATACAAATCGTCAAAAATCCTGAATAGTTGATTAGGAAAGAACAGAGATTCTTTTTCATTCTCAACTCTGCACGTTTCCAATAGGACGGTAGCTGTCACAGTTAGCTGTGCTAATTTATTAGCCGCACAGGGCAGGAACAGAGAGAGTAGAGGCATGTTCCAGCTATACGGCCATATGATGCCATCCAGTTCCGAAGAGCTTGGGCAGAGATGGGGGAAATGTGACCGATTCTCGGCGTCAATCTTAGTCGTGCGCTGCATGTAGATTGTATGGACTCTCTCCAAAGCCAGTGACATGCATCTCTTCCCAGTTCTGTGCTCTGTGACATCATGGAGGTAGCCTGGAATCAGCCATGGTGACGGTAGTTACCCTGATTCTACAAATCAGAGCCTTCTTATTCCTGAGCGAGCAGATGGTTAAGACTTATCAGCACCCCTGTGGTCTCGAAGCATTGGATATATTCAACACAGAGTAACAATGCAAACCTATTTTAAATTTCTTCAGGGAGAAAGAGTGATGGCCTCCTCTCTGCAGCAGGACATTTAACTTGAATTGCATGTGCTCTTCCTGTAACATAAGTGCACCCCCTTTTCCTCTGTCCTCTGCGGGGGTGAAAATGTGTTATCTTCAAAACAACCTTTCAATAACCAGAAAATAGATGTCTCCTTGGTTTTAAGAATTTTATCCCTGCACACAAGGTACAAAAAATATTCCTTCTCTAGCTGGTCTAATATTTCCTAGATTTCTCTTGCAAGGAAAGTGAATTATTTTCTCTTTTTATTTGAACAAGCAATGATTGGAATTACCATAAGTGTTTCCATGGGGTTTGAGCTTAACTGTCAAAAAAAAAAAAAAATACTGTTGCCTAAAACCCTGGCTTCTGCCTGGGATGTCTTTCCCTGTGCAGCTTACACCCTTGTATGAGCTGGTGAAGGAGGTCCCCTGTGCCGCGGTGAAGAGACTCTACCTGAGACGGGCCCTTGAGGAATACCTGGATGAGACCGACCCCTGCCACTGCCGGCCCTGCCAGAACGGGGGCCTCGCCGCGGTGGAGGGCACCACGTGCCAGTGCCACTGCAAGCCGTACACGTTTGGGGCGGCCTGCGAGTATGGAGTCCTTGTGGGGGACGAAGCAGGTCAGTGCGCCGACTCTTCTCTAGTTATGCTGGGCCCATCGAAAAGGGGAACCCCTTCCCTCCAGGCCCTGAGATTGCGCTTCTTGGTGTATGGAGAGGAGGAAATCTCACTGGGTATTTAAATATATATATATATTTTTATTGATTTCAGAGAGGAAGGGAGAGGGAGAGAGAGCTAGAAACATCAAAGATGAGAGAGAATCATCTATCTGATGATTCCTGCAAGCCCCACACTGGAGATTGAGTCCACAACCCGGGGATGTGCCCTGACTGGGAATCAAACCATGACCTCCTGGTTCATAGGTCGGTGCTCAACCACTGAGCCACACCAGTAGGGCTCACCGGGCATTTTAATTCAGTGTCTCCCACGCTCCATGTCCGGATGGTGGACCCTGGGGTCAAGGCCCTTGTCTGTCTCTGTTTTTCTGTCTGAGTTCACAGACCCACCGTGCCTGCCGCCATTCCCCACCTGCCATTAGACTAGCTTAGTGCCCCAAACACCTCCCATCCTCCAGTTGTCGTCTCAGAAAGTTTCCGTCATAACCCAGGTCTGTGGGGCGTGGGCTTGCACTGCCTAACCTCTCTGCTGGCCAGCTCCTTGAAACATCTCTGCTTCTGTTTGTATTATGCCCTGTCCATCAGTTATTCATGGGTGCTTGCTGAGCATCAGCTGTGTGCTTGGCAGTGTGCTTGGTGCTTTAAGCACTTGGAACAGGGCTCCGTGAAGGTACTTTCTGGGTAGGCCACGCGTGAGACAACTGTGTACATTTGTCTTGATATTTACTTATATGTGTCTCTCTCTCTAGAACAGAGGTCGCCAGCCTTTCGGACCTCACGGACCACCGGTTGGCGACCGCTGCTCTAGAAAGATTGTTTCTTAAGATCAGGACTTGATTTTTTTTCTTTATTTCCAGAGCCTGACATAGAGCTTGATTTTATAGAAGTCACTTATTAAGTGTTTGATGCATGAATACATACATGGCTAAACGATGGTTGCTTATAGACAAGCACCAGGAAGGCATCCTTGCCTTCAAATGCCTCCCCTGCCTACCTTCCTGGTAAATTGAAATTCCACCCCTGACTCTCCCCTTTGTGGCGTGGATTTCCAGTCATTTGATAAAAATGGGGGCTTCCCCAGCTGGCGAGGAATGGAGTAGCAATCATAATATATCAAGCTATTATTACCCCTTATTAATATACTCAGGGGACTACTTTATTAACTCAGTTTTTAATGATGGAAGAAAGCATAAGGAAGATCATGGGAAACTATTATACAAATTAGTTTAGTTTTGGTGTGTGGTACCGAGGAGTGGGAGATGCGATAGGGGGCAAAGAGGGATATAGGTTGCACAGTAGAAATAGCTAAGGACCAGTATACATACCCACTTATTATTGGAAAATAATGCTTTGGGGAATGGTGTCTGAGAGCAGTTTCTAACTAGTAAAGCAAAGTTCTTAGAAGATGGTGCCAGCTCTCCCCTGGCTCCCCCATGGAATATGATGGGGAAATACTAAAAGACTGTGAGTCGTGCATCAGCCCGGAGGTGGAAGGTGCCAGGGTTGTTTGAGGAAGTGCCTGGTGTAGAATTGGGGAAGGATGCTAAGAGGAAGGAAAAGCAGTTCATCTGCTTACACACTTCCCAACTTTGCACAGGGCCAGCCCTGGGCTTGGCAGCCTGGGGTACCAGTACATTATGTCCTTCTCATGCCCTATCACTGCTTTAACAAGAGCAACTTATTTGCTTTATTGAGAGACTGTGGAATGATGAAAAGAACCTGAACTCAGTTGTAAGACACAGTTACAGTCTGGATGTGGCTCTTGGCAGCCAGTATGGCATCGGGCATGGCATTCAACCACTTTGTGTCAGATTCCATATCTTTCAAACAAAAATGGTGACTGACCTCCTGCCCACCTGGACTCATTCTTGTGAGAAGTAAATAAATGATGGAATGTACGTGGTGCTTTGAAATGGTTTTAAAACGATAAACACATTTAAGATGTTATTGCAAGAAGTTTGTTAATGCAGCCATGGTATGGACAGCCCTGGTCAGTGTGCAGAGGCCGCTGGCATTGTAGAGGACCTCAGTGAATGCCCAACGTAATAAATCCCCTGATGTCCCCTCCCCCAAGGACCACGAGCAGGGAGCGGCGCAGTGAGCTCTGCAAACCCCTTCTGCAAGTACTTTCTGACCTTCCTCTTCTCTTACAGGAAAGGTGGACGGAGGTTGGAACTGCTGGTCCTCTTGGAGCCCCTGTGTTGACGGAAGGAGAACAAGGCGCCGTGAATGCAATAACCCACCTCCCAGTGGGGGTGGGGAGTCCTGTATTGGAGAACCGTCGGAGAGCAGGCAGTGCGGAGAGGAAGACGAGGAGCTGAAGAATCTTCGGTGAGGGGGCCCAGACCTCCTGGCCATCACATAGGACACAGTGTCCCTGCAGTTTGCATGAGCTATGCGATGGCTGCTACAAGATGATTTGGACGTGAAACAGTTGTTTATTTTATTTTATTTTATATTTTTATCAATGACTGCCTTGCCCTTTAGCACAGGGGTCAGTTGAAGGATGGAAGCCTGGCCTGGCCACCTTGCACTCATGTTTCAAGTTTTCCTGATTCATCGTTATAAAAGGCTGGGGAGCTGGGAGGCAGTGTGGTCCCATAGATATGAGCGGTGGTGTTGACATCAATTAGATTGGGCAATCAATTGTGACCTGGGCAAGGTCCTTGCCACACCTCTAAAGTTAAGATCTTCATAGTAGTTAAAGTGACAATAGGCTATAATTGAGATTAAGCCTGGCACAGAGTAAGTATTCAATAATAGTTGTATGATTTTTCAGACATACCACTCCTCATTTATTTTTTTATTTAGGATGAACCATAAGGCCAGATGCTTAAGATGGCTAATATCTTTTTTAAAAAAGTCAAACATTTTTTATTGAGGGAATAGCACGTTGTGATTCCTTCCACTGTCTTAGTCCCTCCTGAGTTGGCGTCAGAATCTTCAAATTAGCCCCTTTGCTCATTGCACAGCTGTCTTCTCCATCAGCCCAGGATTCCTTTAGTTGGGATTCTCTGACCTCCACTTGAACAGGGACATACTTTAAAAATCCCCCACCCGTAATCTTTGGGATGCAATTTCTTTAAGCAGTTTAAGTTCCTAAAAGTTAAATTGTGGGGAATATATCACAGTTTTGGCAAAGGATCTAAAATCTCAATAGTTTCTGGTATTGACACGTCTTACCTCCAGTTTTTACCCACGGGCCTGGCAAAAGATATCGCAGTTCTCAGGGTCACCATCGCAATAAAAGAGCATGACCCGGTCTCTATGTCGGCACCAGAGAAGGTGAACATCTCGACTCTCATTTCACACTCACTTCTTGTTGCCAGGACCTTGCAAATACTCTCTCAAAGATGTCTAGCTGATGAATCGTACCCCTGGGTCAGTGGATTTTTATGCCACCCCCCACTGTGTTCACTGTCCTTACTAACCTCTTCCAATCGGGGATTGGCAACACGTTCTAGTCAGATAATGTGAAGGTCATGGGAATGGAAGAAAGTGTGACCCCTGGGTGTCTGGAGGTGTGCTGCCTTGTTCCCAGGTCTTCGCTGCCGCCTCCTCTGACGTAAGCAATGCCTCCTGACGGAGGAAGGTGGGAAGCATGTGGGATTTTGGTGAGCAGACAGCACTGGCCTCAGGGTGGGTGCCTCTGGGAAGAGGAGGCCTCTCAGGAGGCCGCTGCCAGCTGGATCGCTTCCCCTGCCTTTAGACACAAAGCTTGATGGGAAGGGGCACCCTAAGGAAGGCACTGGAGGGATCTTCACTCTTCTTGGTGCTCAGAGGAGGAAAAATGTCCTCCTCTTCAGTATGAAGAGGAAAGTGATGAAAACGTCACATTCCTGAGTCTCCTCAGAAGGTGGCGAGAGCCTGAGGATCTGAGTCCGGAAGGAGGCCGCACCCAGGCCATGTCTAATGCTTTCCCTCAGATTCCGTGTCCCTGGAGTGCAGGCCATAGTGGCGATACGCGAGCCTCAGAGGCACTATTGAAAACACTGCTTCCTGGTGGCTGTCATTGCTGTCACTGTTATGAGCTCCCTCTAGGGTTTGCCTTGTGAGAAGTAGAGAGAGCATGATTTTAAGAGCCTGACTAATTAGACATGAATCCAGCCTTGATATCTTTTACTCTATAACCTTGGACAACTTATTCCAACTCTCCAAGCCTTTGTTTACTCCACACGTCTCATAGATTACAGTGAACTGAGGCAACACACATCCGAAGAGTGACTGCCAAGAGCCTAGACACATAGCTCATGCTCAGTCAGAAGTGTTTTTTTAAATCTTTATTCTTGAAAGTATTACATAAGTAGAAGTGTTATTATTTTGTCTTACTTCTTTTGCAGGATCACTAACTCTAATTACCTTATTTTTATTTTTTAAAAATATATTTTTATTGATTCCAGAGAGTAAGGGAGAGGGAGAGAGAGAGAGAGATAGAAACAGCAATTATGAGAGAGAATCATAGATCAGCTGCCTCATACACGCCCCACACTGGGGATCAATTCTGCTATATATATATATTCCTCTTATTTATTTATCATTCATTCTTTTATTTAATCCTCATCAAAGGATATTTTTTTCCATTGGTTTTTATTTTTATTTTATTTAAAAAATATATATTTTTATTGATTTCAGAGAGGAAGGGAGAGGGATAGACAGGTATAAACATCCATGATGAGAGAGAATCATGGATTGGCGCTTCCTGCATGCTCACTTACTGAGGACCGAGCCCACAACCCGGGCATGTGCCCTCGACCAGAATCGAACCCGAGACCCTTCAGTCTGTAGGCTGATGCTCTATCCACTGAACCAAACCGGCTAGGGCTGGGCACTTTATTTTTAATACAGAATTAATTCTGTGTTAAAAGAATTTCAGAACCAGCCAGCAGGAGAAAAAGTAGGTCTGAGACAGGTGACCTCTGAAAGTTTCATAAGTAGGTGTGTTGCCCAAAGAATGACTTTCCTTTCTGCTGTTATTTTCCCCCTACTACTGACCACTTAACTATCTTTTGCAAGCCTGAGTTTATGTTTGAGTTTTCTATCACAGGTTGTGATCAGATATTTGATCCTGACAATGGCAAAAATATCACATTAGCCTACTTACATAACACAATCTTTTCAGATGCAAATTAAAAATTTGCTGCGGTGCAAAATATTGATTATACTGTGGAAATTCATCACATTAATTATATTTTGTTTTCTTTCTCTTCCAGATTGCTTGAACCCCATTGTTTTCCTTTGCCTTCAGGTCCAACGGAATTCTGTCCACCACCCCCTGCCTTGGACAACGGATTTGTTCAAGTTGGTTATGAGATATATATATATATATTTTTTTCTTTACACATACTCTTTGTGTCAAGTTCTGCATCTCCACTGTTGTCATAATCCATGTCCTTCTTCCACAAGGAAACAGAGCTGTAAACATTTTATGTGTGCATCTTAGTTTTAGTGATGAGAGTTTTAGACTTTTGTTCTTTGGCTGAAGGCATTTAGAATTCTGCAGAAGTCAGTACATCTTCTGTGGCAAGGTAAATCAATATTTGCCACCCAATGAATTAGAAATGCAGTCATGCCAGAGGGCGGCTAAACATTTCCATTCCCACTAAAATAGGAATCTATAAGCAAGTTCTTCAACATGAGGACTTCCCCTGTTCTTGTACTGAAAGAAGTCTTTGGAAAAAAGTCTCATAAATATGGAGTCTAAGATGAAGTATTAGGTTTATTCCAGGAGCCAATCAGACAATTAGTGAGTGTTGGTGAGATATGGGTCATTGTTCTTTAAGCAATTTTCTTGTTCAGGAAGGAACACGAGTTAGCTGCTACTTGTCATTCTTGGGAATCTTCCTGGCTTGGGGGCTCTGTGAGTTTGTGCCCTTCTCACTCCTTGTCATGATGAGGCTTGGGCATCAGACTCAGTGAAGCCTCCTCTTGGCTCACACAGGAGATAGTGTTCATCAGCGTTCTCTGTGGCCAGTCTTGCATTCTCCACGAACGATTTTGCCTCGCAGGGTCCAGGCCAGCCGTGGGCAAACTACGGCCCGCGGGCCATTGAAATGAATAAAACTAAAAAAAAAGAAAAGACCGTACCCTTTTATGTAATGATGTTTACTTTGAATTTATATTAGTTCACACAAACACTCCATCCATGCTTTTGTTCCGGCCCTCCGGTCCAGTTTAAGAACCCATTGTGGCCCTTGAGTCAAAAAGTTTGCCCACCCCTGCGGGCCTAGAACATACATACATTAGATTTTGCTCAAATTTTCCCAAATGTAGGCAATATTGGGAGGTGGAAGAGCAGTGTGTGTGTGTGTGTGTGTGTGTATTTATGTAGAGAGAGAGGGACCTAGTATGACTGACACTCATTTTGTCCCACTGCAGTCACCATAGTCCATGAAGTTCCTGAAGGTAGCACATGCTCAGAGAATGAGGCCAAGCAGACTATTTTCCTTTAGCAAATGCTGAGGCTGCTGTCCCAAACTCCAATACATGGGCTGCCCTGTAAGGAGCTGGTGGTTGCGAACACTGCCCTGTGGATGGGCTACGTCACAGCCACCCAGAACCATAATGATAGAGATGTCTGCTTGCCCCTGTCTTCCAATTTTTTCGCATTCTGTAGGTTTAGGGTAGATCCCCAGAGTCTATATTTTTCTAAATTGCTGCTAACAGTTCTGAAATAGAGCCAGGTTTACACAAGTGTTGAGCTTGACTTTGTTAGATGGGATTCCCATTTGTAGGGAAAAGCAGATCGTGTCCATCCCCATTTTCTTCAAACCTCCACACCAATCTGGGCCTCTGTTTCCTACCAACGTCCATGATGGAGCCAGACTGGGCCAGGCCTGGCAATGAGAAGAAGGAGGCACCAAGGAATCTTGTTCTTATGCCTACAGCATAGTTGGCCCAGCTCCAAGCCCTCTCCCAGGCTGGTTTCTTTACCGTACCTTTGGGTGGAAGAGATCAGCAGGATAAGAAAAGGAACCCAGAGAGACCCCAAACAAGCATGATTGCTCACCTGAAGCTCAGACTTCAAATTCTCCTGTGCTTCACCAACAAAGCTCACCTCGTGGCATTCTAGACTAACGACATGCCCTTGTGTCTGACCCAGCCCAACAGCACTTTCCTTACAGGGTGGGTGGGAGAAGGCCAACATTATGCTTCCCCCTGTTGATTTTTGGAAGAAACTTAAACTTTCACGAACATGCTAAAGGGATTTCAACCTGTCAGTTCATACCAGCATTCATCAGGCAGTATTGCCCATGAAAAGCCCTTAACACCTTTCTACGAAGGGTTGACTGACAAGGATGTTTCCCAAATCTGATAGGAAACTGACTTTAACTGAAAATTTAAGGGAAAGAACTTACTTGGGCAGTGTGTACTAAAGTACTTTTAGTCAAATTTTTACTACAGAGAACAATAAGTCATAGTACAGTGGCATTACTGACATTATTTCCATTGATGGTGGGATCAGTGTTGTTGGCTAGAACTATAAACAAGAAAATGCTTTTATAGACAATTTTTAAATCAGCTATTTGAATGAAGGTTGCCTAATGATTAAAAGAAGGCACGGTTTACAGACCAAATATATCTAAAGAAACATTGTGTTATTGCAAACTGGGCATACTCTTTCTCTCTGTTGTATTTCTGTCTAGAATGAAGATACCACGTTTCCTGTTGGGAAAAACATAGTCTATACCTGCAGGGAAGGATACTCTCTGGTTGGAGACCCTGTTGCCAGATGTGGAGATGACTTACAGTGGCTCACCGGGGAAAGGCATTGTCAGAGTGAGTGGCCTCGGCCATTGTATAAAATTTAAGAGGCGATAATAATGTGCAAGAGAATGAATCAAGATAATCGCTTACCATGTGTGCCATGTCTTGACCTCCCTTTTCTGAAAGGCTCCTATGACCCTGCCTAAGTTTCAGCAGTGCCTTGAAAAAGCCCTCAGCATTCTCTAGCTGATGGAGCTCCTGGTAGGTATGGCACATTTTGTGATTTTAAATTTTTTTGGACATTGGAATTAGCCAGGAAGCTCAGATCTGGCTAAGACCATCAGGACATCCTGTGATGTTCAATGACTAGGTGTATACCACAATCACTCTACTTCTTTAGATGCTTTGGATCCTATTCTGTTCAGATATAGGCATCTTGTCGCCTTAACATTACTCTGGCCTCCATCTCAGTTGTGCTGCCATATTAGTTTGTTCTCACGGACATAGTGTAGGGTTATACTTTTTCTATATCAATTCGTCTGTGCAAAGCAAGGAACACTTTAGTGAGCACGTGCACATTTTTTCTCTTGGGTATATAGTGCAATTTCTACTTTAAATTTTAAATATGCTACCATCTTCCATGTAATCATACAGTTTACATCCCTACCGGAATCTGAGAAGTTAAGGTTGCTCTGTATCGTCATCCACACTTGATAGCATTTATCCTTAAATTCTTTTTAGCTATACTGGTATATAGAGATATCTTATTTTTTAACTTGTATTTTTAAATATTTTTTGAGGCATAGTGATGTTAAGCCTGTTTTCACATGTTTATTGGCCATTTGGATATCCTCTTTGGTGAAGGGGCTATATAATCTTTTGTCCATTTTTTAAGATTTGTCTGTCTTTGTCTTATTGGTTTGTAGGACCTCTCATTTCTGTCTGTCTCTGAAGTCCTTGAGCAGAAATTACTGAAAATAAATATAAATATTCCCTAGCTAGGAGTAATAAAGCCCCAAATTGGTTCTATGAAAAGATCAATCCAATACTTATGCTTGAAGAGCTTCTTTTCCTATATTGTGAGTTTACTGGTAAAAAAACCATTCTAGTCTTTGTTCATCTTAAAATGCCTTCATTTTTGAAGGGTATTTTTATTGGGTAAGGAATTATAAGTTAGCACTTATTTTCTTTAAACCCTTTGAAGATTTCATTACATTGCCTCTAACTTCACTGTTTTTGAGTGATAAGTCAGTTCTTAGACTTACTGTGTCTTTGAAATCATATTTTTTCTGTCTGTCTGCTTTTAAGATTTTGTCTTTGTTTTTCAGAAGCAACTCTTTCCCCATGTGTTTTGGTATGATTTTCTTTGTCTCATGCTGGATGATACTCAAAGCAGTTCTTGAACCTGTGCTATAATGTTCTCTGACAATTTTAGAAAATTCTTGACCATGTGTCCTAAAATATTACCTCTTTCCCAGTCTTGCTCATCTCTCCTCTTGAGACACAAATGATACATTTTTAGATTATATATATTATGTATGTTATTTTCTTTGTTTTATGTCATTTTCCCTCTTCCTGTTTCATTCTAAATATTTTCTATTGACCTATCTTAAAGTTAGTTAATTCTCTGTACAGTTATATATTATGTGCTTTTAAGAAGCCTATTGAGTTCTTAGTTTTTTCCCAATTCTAGATATTCCATTTATCTACTTTTTTTATACTTTCTAATTCTCTGTTGAAATCACCCATATTGTCAATTATTTCCTCCCTTGACATGTTAATCATAGTTATTTCAAGGACCACGTTCGTTAATCCCCTAATCTGGATCTGCTGTGGGTCTGCTTCTATAGTCTTTTTAAATTTTGGTCAAATCTTATTGATTTATTTATAAGAGAAAGTTTATTTAGAAATTTACAGAGGTAGGAAAAGTGAGCCAGCTGGGCATGGAATCAGGAGAAAAGTTATACAAGAACAAGAAGGACCCTTGGAGCTCAGGAGAGAGCAAGGCAAAGGGAAAGGCGAAAGGCGGACGGGCTCCCAGGAGGGAGAGCGAGCTGGGAATTCTTATCTTTTTAAACGTTAGATTAGTTTTGGTTGAATGCCAGACTTTATGTGTGAAAATTAGAGAAATGACTTGAGGCTCTGGACGATGGTATCTTCCTGGAGAGGAGATTCAGTTCTGTGCCTGGCAAGCAGTGAGGCTGGTTCCTGCCCAGCTTACCTTTGTTCCTAGTGCGTGACCATTAGTGAACGGATCCCTGTGGAAATTTTGACATGGAATTTCTACTTAGGTCCCTTCTCAGCAGGACTGGACTCTGGTTTCTGCTCTCCTAGCCCCAAAACTCCAGTTGTTGAATCATTGCCTTCATGCCTGTCTCCCAGCCTCTGAGCTGCAGCTTTCTCCTCTGTGTAGCAGCCTTTCAGCATTTTCCCCACCAAGTTTACAAATACCTCAAGGAGAAAGGCACCACCAAATGCTGTAACCATTTAGCCTTCCTTTCTCTCTGGAATCTCAGGCCTTCAAAACCTGACTCATAACTTGTATCCCCAGCAGCACACAACATTCTTGGCAAAATAGAGGCACTCAATAGATGCTGTTTTGAATGAATGAATAAATGGATTTTCTGATGAAAATGGTGCAGAAATAGAGCAGTAGTTTGTAGACTATTGTCCAAGGTCCATTAGAGAGATTGCCAAAATTTTTTAAAAAAATTGTGAAATCAGACTTGCTTTCCATAAAAATGTATGCTTCTCAGTTTTCTCTTTGCTGCTTTTTCAAGTAGGAAGTTTGAACTAATAAACATAACCAAGCAAGAAAGAATAAAGATTGGAAAGCAAATAACATTTAACACATTTATGGTTGCAAGGTTAAAGGCAGTTTTTTAAAAAATTCAGCTAGTAAAATATGCAACTGGATACATGCTAATGACACACAACTAAACACAGTTCCTGCGGAAGTTCTACCAGACTGGGGAGATTCGTGGCGGCTGTGAAAAGTCTGGTTTGGACAGCAGGCTGGACTTCGGGTCTCTGTTTATAAGGCTCATGCATTTTAAGTTTGCCGGAAGCCGGTCCATCCTTGCTGCTTGACACAGTCGCTGCAGGAAAGAAACATCTGCACAGCATATGTTTCAAGGGACCTGGCGTATATAGCATACTGTTCTTAATATGTTTGCTCCCGTTAGCGCTGTGTGTTTTAACCAAGGTCACCTCTCCGAGAAAGGTTGTTTCCCCAGGTAGGAATTTTTCCCTGAAGTCAGGGAGGGGATGCCTCTCCTAGAAAGGTTGTTTCCCCAGGTAGGAATTTTTCCCTGAAGTCAGGGAGGGGATGAAACTCCTTAACTAAGTGCCAGGCGGGTAGTTAATCACTACAAACAATCATGCTTAAGCTACATAATCTTTACTCCCTGGAATGGAGATAAGAAACGCCCTAACCTTTGTAATAGAAATTGACAGGATTAAAATCAACTGGTATAAATACGGATGTAACAAGACAATAAACAGCAGAACCTCTCTGGAGATCCAGACCAGAACTTGGCTGGAGATCCTGGCTAGAGATCCTGGCTAGGCTGCTGATCAACTGAACGCTGTCTCCGTGTCATTCCTTCTTCGCCGACTCCGTCCACACCTTTGGGGAACCCCTGGACCCGCTGGGGCAGGACCCCGGCATAAGTTGTCACATTACTTTGTGGGTGGGAACTGTTTTGGTCTTCAGTCTTTCATTGGTCAATTACATGTGGGTTCCGGTGGGATATGTCTTTGTGGGCACCCTAAGAATGAGCTCACCTCTTTTTCTTGTCTTCCAAGGTGAAAAAGCAGAGCAAGTATAACAGTAGCATTCAAGGAGGTCATGTTTTTACAAAGATGGTTTAGGAAATCAATGGCCCTTGTATTCTGCTCTTCTTCTTTTTTCATCTTTAGGAATTGTCTGTGTTCTACCAACACTGACGGATGGCATACAGAGTCATCCCCAGAAACCTTCCTACGCAGTTGGCGATAAGGTGACCTTTTCCTGTTCACGTGGCATGTCATTAGAAGGTCCTTCGACATTCATCTGTGGATCCAGCCTTAAGTGGAGTCCTGAGATAAAGGATGTCCGATGTGTCCATAGAGGTGAGCAGTCCCAGGTTGGTTCGAGGACACCTGCACCCAAGCACGTGACAGTCTTTGTGGTGGTCCTTTAAGGCCTTGAGTCACCATAATTGCCTTCGCCTCTGCCTGCCATGAGAAGGCAGTCAGTTCATAGAACAAATAGCAGATTTTTTTTTTTACATGGCACAGATAGATTCATGGAATGCAAAGAAAGGCAAGGATACCCCTGGTGATTCTTAAATTTGAACTGAAATCCTTTATATCAAAGTTTAGCTTTGTATCACTTACAGTGCCAAGGAAAAATATTTTGAAAAGCTTATTTTTGGTTTCCTTCTGATTTTTAAATGTACTCTAATGTAGTCCAAAGTTGAGATAATAAGTTATATAAGATTTTGTATGTTTTATTTATGGGCTTTCAGAGATTTTATTAGTATTATTGAAATAGAAAATTAAAAGCATTTTACAAAGCAGAGGTTATTGAAGAAAATGTGTTGTGGTTTGCAAAGTTGTTCTTAATAGTGTAAAACCAAAAGTCTATTATTTTGAACATTAGGCAAATTAAAATGGTTTTTCAAAGAAATTAACGGAGGAAGAGATTTGGAAAGCCAAACTATTTCTTTTTAAGAGATATTGTAGATGAGATGGATTTGTTTTTAAAAGAACCTCTTATTTCTTGTTTGCATTTTTTAAATAAATAAAAAATGTGTTTGGAATAATTAAAAACAGGAAAGAAGAAACACAATTTTGCATTCCATTTTATACGGTATTCTTATTTCCCTAGTGTACGATTTGAGCCCAGTGCTGAAATTTGTCTTTGCCAGTGAGAATGAAGTACTAGATTCCATGAGTGACACTATTAGGTGACTTAGATGGTCACAGTGACAAAAAGCAGGCTGCATGGAGCCCCCTGTGATGGATGCAGCCACAGCTGTGGTGTTAAGTCAGTGGTTCTCAACCTTCTGGCCCTTTAAATACAGTTCCTCATGTTGTGACCCAACCATAAAATTATTCTCGTTGCTACTTCATAACTGTAATGTTGCTACTGTTATGAATCGTAATGTAAATATCTGATATGCAGGATGGTCTTAGGCGACCCCTGTGAAAGGGTCATTCGACCGCCAAAGGGGTCGCGACCCACAGGTTGAGAACCGCTGTTTAAGTAGATCATAGAGGACAGGACAGCAGGGCAGCCTGTCTAATGGAATGCCCACCCCACCAGCTACCACCTGCTCTTTGGCTGCCAAAGGCCCATATCAGAGACAGGTGTGTGTATTTTTGTTGTTGTTGTTGTTTTTTTTAAAATATTTTTATTGATTTCAGAGAGAGGAAGGGAGAGGGAGAAAGAGAGAAAGATCAAAGATGTAAGGGAATCATTGATTGGCTGCCTCCTGCATGCCCTCTACTGGGGATCGAGCCTCCAACCGAAGTATGTGCCCTTGATCGGAATCGAACCTGGCACCCTTCGTCTGCAGGTCAATGCTCTATCCACTGAGTCAAAATGGGTAGGGGTGTTTTTTTCCCTATATGCACTGAAGCAGAAATACAAATTTATTTGGGATATCCATGCAATAGACTGGTGATTCTAAAATTAAAGAGAACAATGTAGGGTTGATGAGGTTGCTCCTTCATTCCAAAGGAGATTATATACTTGTCTTTCTCAAATGTCTGCCTCAGCCCTATTATAGCACAATTTGGTATAAAATTTTTCCCACTCAGTAGCAAATTCTATTGCAGTTTGAATGAAGAATGTTTTTCAGACCTGCATGTTTTTGGGAAGATGTTGATGACAATAATAACTTCCCTTAAAATAAGCCCATAATCAGTAAAAAATTTCAGGTTTGTCAGCCTCCAAAGTTAATGTTTATTTTAATTTTTAGTCATTTCAGAGATAAAGGGAGGGAGAGAGAGAGAGAGAGAGAGAGAGAGAGAGAGAGGGAGAGAGACATCAATGATGAGAGAGAATCACTGATTGGCTGCCTCCTGCACACCCCACACTGGGGATGGAGACTGTTATCTGGGCATGTACCCTGACCAGGAATCAAACCTGGTCATAGGCCAGTGCTCATCCACTGAGCCACACCGGCTCGGCTAAAGTTAATGTTTTAAAATACCTGCTGAATCCATATGTAGTCTTTTTTATTGTGGTAAACTATACATACCATAACATTTACTATTTTAACCATGTTTAAATATGTACAGTTCAGTGGCATTGAGTTCATTCCCTTTATTGTTGAAACCATCACCACCCTCCATCGCCAGAACTTTTTCATCCTTCAACTGGAAACTCTGTACCTATTAAACACTAAACCCTTACTCCCTGCCCAGCCAGGGTTTAGTCATGATGTGGAGATGATCTGGCTTTAAAATAGTAAAGGTACATACTCTACGTGAGTCCTAAGAGCATGCTTATTTGGTTAATTGAGCTACAAAGAAAACAAAGTTATGCTCTTTTTAAATGCAAAAGTTCTGGTCTGGGTAATTCTATAAGTAATTTTCACAAGGACGTTATAATAGCTTTTAGAAAATATTTGAAATCTGAAATTTCATCCTTAAGAATGATTACCAAAAAAAAAAAAAAAAAAAAGAATGATTACCAAACGATGTTCTAATCAAAATGCAGAAATAATTTACATGGCTTTAGCACTGAACTTTAGTTTTGGTACATTTAGATGAGCATTTCTCAACTCCAACATGATTGGAATGATGGGCCTGGTAATTCATTCCAGGTGGGAGCCTGTCCTATACGTTGTGAAGTAGTTAGCAGCATCCCTGATCTCCACCCACTGGACGTCTGTAGCGTCCTCTAGTGTAACAACCCAAAATGTCTCCAGACCACTCTGTAGTCTGTGTCTATGACGAATTTGCATGCCACCCGTGAGCAGGGCCGAAGCTGATCTTCCTTGAATCGTTCCTATTTTACTATATGTGCTGCCAGAGTGAGCCCTGAGCACCAACTTCTTGATAAAAAGCAGCCTGCTCGACTGGCCTTGGATTCAGACAAGCATGAACTTGAATCCTGGCCTGGCCAACCTAGTAAATCTGTGAACTAGAACCAACTTTGTAACTTCTCTGACCTTTACTAGCCTCATCTCTTAGATGGGCATTTGTTAGGGAGGGTTAAATATCACAGTGTATAAGAAGTGCATAGCTGATAGTAAATGCTCGAGGAACGATAGCTGCTGGGACCAATGACGCTATTTGTAGGGTGCTCCGAGGAATGTTCTATCCCTTGTAAAATGCTTTCCAGATATATATATATATAATGTATATATATTTAAAAAATTTAAAAAATATATTTTATTGATTTTTTACAGAGGAAGGGAGAGGGAATAGAGAGTTAGAGATATTGATGAGAGAGAAACATCGATCAGCTGCCTCCTGCATACTCCCTACTGGGAATGTGCCCACAACCAAGGTACGTGCCCTTGACCAGAATCAAACCTGGGACCCTTCAGTCCACAGGCCAGCGCTCTATCCACTGAGCCAAACCGGTTAGGGCCCAGCTTTATATTTTTACTGTGCCAACGTGTTGAGAACATTGTAGAGCCAGTTTCACCCTGAAAATGATGCATTGTTTACCACGAAGGGGCTCTTCTCCCAACGACTCTCGTATCTCTTGCCTTTTAGATGGCCCTGTGACACAGGCAGTGCCTCGGTGTCAGCCCTGGGAGAAAGTGAAGAATTCCAGATGTGTTTGTAAAATGCCCTATGAATGTCGGTAAGCCCTGTCTTCGCTCACTTCTCTGTTTCATTTTACTCAAGATTAAGAGAATGATTTCTTGGATGCTAGTCTCTGTTCGGTGGAAGGTGCTGCTTACCAAGGGCTAAGGCTCTGTGCCTTGTCACCTGTCGATCCGCTGCCTGTTACTTGCCTGGCAAGTTGTCACCTGGGCTGACAACTGGGGCATCAGCAGTGCTCTCACCTGGCTAGCGAGGCCGAAAGACTACTTGTTCTCTCTATAAAGTGGTGCAAAACGACAAAGTGTCACCTGAGTGTTTCAAATTTGAGAGGATTAGGACTGAAATCCTCCTGAGACATAAACTCTCCAAGCAATGCCGACAGGGAAAAAAGCAGCTGCTTTTCTGATTCTGGAAATGTCTGTCTCTAGATTGCTTTATAAGATGCCACCTAACTGGCTCTAGCCGGTTTGGCTCAGTGGGTAGAGACTTGGCCTGTGGACCAAAGGGCCCCAGGTTCAATTCCAGTCAAGGGCAAGTACCTCAGTTGTAGGCTCCTCCCTGGCCCGGGCCATTGTCAGGATTCGTGCAGAAGGCAACCAATTGATGTGTTTCTCTCACATCAATGTTTCTCTCTGTCTTTCCCTCTCTCTTTCATTCTCCCTAAAAATCAATGGAAAAATACCCTTGGGTGAGGATTAACAAAACAAAAGATGCCAGCCAACTGGAAACCAGCCCATTGTAGGAGGAGTTGCTAGATGTCTGTGCCATGGTCCTAGTCAGGTTCAGATGGCAGGATTGGATGAGGACAGAGGGGGTTTACTTTGGTTCACTGTCATCGTCTTTCCAAATCAACTGAAGTGTGGGAGAGGAAAGGACACTGTAAGCCACAGGGCAGGGTCCTGATGGGTCACAGCTCGGGCATATCTCCATGCCCAAGCCTGGAGGATCAAGAGAGGAGCATTTAGGAAAACCTAGAGACAGGGGGAGGTGTGGAGATGGCAGCAGAGGAAGGACCTCAGAAATCCCCCAGGAGGGAGCCAGGGGATCTGCACTCTCTTCCGCTTCCAGTCTCCTGCCATCGCTCTCCATCGATGAGATGCCCCCAAAGCTAGAGGACAAGGAGGTCTGTGGACGTGTCTTACCCGTCAGTCCTCCGGGCAGCGTGGAGAAGAGAGAGACTGACTCTGTAGAGGCACTTGGGAGATATCCAGGCCCCGGACTTACTCAGAACACACATTTACTGGCCACTTACATGGCTTTCAGTTATTATCACCATCCACGTGCACACCCAACTCCCCGAACACCTGCAGAGGGTAGTGTGGTCGTGGTGGCACCTTACAAGAAGGAACTTCTCCCGTGAAGGAGAGAGGAACGAAGTGAAATAGTGTGGATGGCAACGGTGTTTGGGCCCCGGATATTCTGAGGGGGCTGTTATTTTCTATTGATCATTGTTTACTTTGATTCACTTTCATCATCTTTCCAAATTCTCCG
Source organism: Myotis daubentonii (assembly GCF_963259705.1). Classification (NCBI taxonomy): domain Eukaryota; kingdom Metazoa; phylum Chordata; class Mammalia; order Chiroptera; family Vespertilionidae; genus Myotis; species Myotis daubentonii. Next base: position 108,207,922 of record NC_081843.1, on the reverse strand, counting down.
ATTCATTCCTTTATCAGCAGCCTGCTGTTTATAGAGGTGGTGTGTGGGAGATTACATATCAGATCCCGACACAAAGTGGCCTTGCAGAGTCTCTGTCTCTGAGGCTGCTCTGAGTAGCTCTATTTAAAGTCTAAAGAAGCAGATAAAGGAGATACACCAGGATTTGTTTTCCTGGTGCAAACAACTCCAGGTAAACTTACTACTTGGTCAGAGAGGAAAATATTAGAACTAAATGTATATACAAGTGAAGATAGACTTGGTCTGCTATACAAAAATGCGTTGCTGTGCCAGGTTTCACTACAGTAAAGCCTTCCTTACCCATCAACACTCAGATATGCACTTGTTTATTATTTTATTTAATTTATTCTTTTAAATCCTCACCTGAGCATATGTTCATTTTATTTTATTTTTTTAAATTGATTTCAGAGAGGAAGGGAGAGGGAGAGAGAGAAACATCAATGAGGAGAGAGAATCATGGATTGGCTGCCTCCTTGCACATCCCCCACTGGGGATCGAGCCCACAACCCAGGCATGTGCCCTTGGCTGGAATCGAACCCAGGACCCCTCAGCCCGCAGGCTGACGCTCAGTCCACTGAGCCAAACCAGCTAGGGCTATTTTTTATTTCTTTAAATACATTTCTATTGATTTCAGAGAGAAAGGGAGCTGGAGAGTGAGGTAGAAACATCAGCGATGAGAGAAAATCACTGATTGGCTGCCTCCTGCATGCCCAACACTGGGGATTGAACCTACAATCTGGGCATGTGCCCTGACTGGGAATTGAACCGTGATTTCCTGGTTCATAGATCAATGCTCAAGTACTGAGCCATGCCGGCGGGGTGAGATGTGCTTGTTTATATTTCTCCCAAGTTGGGTCTCATCATTTTGACACCAATGCTTAAGAAAAAAATAACAATTACTTATGGAAAGGTTTCTAAAGTATTTTGTAAACATAGACACCAACCATTAGCGATGAAACAGTTTCATCTTCTCGAGGCTTCGGTCATCGACTGTGAACGGGACTCTCAGGGCCTCGGGGCTGGGAGAGTGTGAGTGTCCTGCAGCCGGTGGTCCAGTCCCGCCAGAGCCTCTGGGGCTGGATCTTGGCGTGCTCTCTGTCCCTCCCTGTGGTCAGTCCCCCAGCTGTCCCAGCAGAGTTGCCTTCTCTTCTCATCTGCTGTCTCTGCTGTGATCTAGATGAAACTAGATCCAGACTAGCTATCTAAGCTTCTAGAAGTTGTGAGCAAATAGAGAGCAAAATATGTTCATTGAGAAGATCTGGTGGGGCTGGGCCCTGGTGAGGAAGGAGGTGTGAGTTTCCCTCCTGTCTCTTTGCTGTGGGCGATGACACCTGAGACCCTGAGCTCAGAGCCTCATCTGCCACTTCTCACCCTCCGCTTTTAAGAATGAAAAGCTGGTAAATAATATGATTTAAAAAAATTCGTTTCAGGTCCTCATTGGGTGTATGTGCTCGGGACGAGAAAAACCAAAGGATACTGCCTCTGACGGTTTGCAAGGTGCATGCCCTCCAATGTCAGGGTAAAAACTTCTCCCTGATGGGCTCAGAGAGCTGTGCTCCCCCGGCCTCCACCAAGAAGGCGTGCGGCGCGTGTCCACTGTGGGAGAAATGCGATGGTGAGGGCATTTCTCCTTTGTTTCTTTTCTTTTTAAGAATATGATGCTTCACAAATTTGGTATATGCTGCTGAAGTGAGAACAGCAAGGGGAAGTTCTGATTTGTAACTGTAAACATGCTAAAGCGATAGTGCGGAGGTTTTAGAAAATGTGGTTTTCTAGCCTAGCAGCAGATCAGAGAGGACCCCCGAGGATGTCAACGACTCAGACTGGTCTGAGCGCAAACCACTCGCCCCCACTGGCTCCCCTGGGAAGCAGGTTGGGTCAAGTACCTGGAGGCCAAGAACCCTTCCCAATGGTCTGCATGTCCTCCCAGGCCTCCCTGAGTCCCATTCTACCTTCATGCTTTTTGCTCTGTCTCTGTATTATCCACCTTATGTACTTGGAGTTTGGGCTTTGCCAGGAGAGAAGAGCTAGAGCAGAGTAGCCCTTCCCCTCCCCCCTCCGCCCAGCCCTGCCCCCATGCAGCCAGGCACCTTGCAGAGTAAACTCTAGGGGTGCTGTACCCAATGCTGCAGCTAGGTGGCCTGTGGCAAGGGCTCAGCCCTGAGCTTTTTGTGCCAGGGAGTCCTCCTGGGCCATTGCAAGTCCCACTGAGCCCCATGGTGCTGGGCTGGCAGGGAGCCTCCTCCATCCATCAGAGGCACATCTGGGCCAGGTGCTGAGAACTGAACTGAATCTGGCCAGTTCCCTCTCCATTTTGAGCAAGAAGCTGGTGGGGTCAACGGTCCAGGCTGCTCCTAAGCTCTGGACGTGGTATCAGGGTAGGACCTTCAGGGTCCAGGGCTGGGTCAGCATCTACAGTGCTGACATCTGCCTCAGAGCTCACCCATGACCTTCCATGAATGACCTCTCACTGTGCTTTCCTCAGTCCCAGGGTCCACTCAGGCATAAGAGCCACACGACCCTATCTAGTGTCTCGTGATGCTGTTGGCTTCTAGGGATAATCAAGGCCAACAAGGCTATACCTGCGACAAACAGCCAGCAAGGCCACTGGTCTCTTCTAGGCCCAGCTGAGTCCAGGTGCCTTCAAACACCTCATAGTCTTTCAGGTCCCTGGTCACTTATCTCGTGGGCCATTTCCTGAAGGAAACATGCCTTCCTATCCCAGCCTGTCTGGTGAGTGTCCAGTCCATTCTAGAGGTCACTGGATGGCCCTCCAGGCAGAGGAGACACGGATGCAGGGCCCCAGCCTTGAGGTCATTGCACAAGCCACATAGTGTGCATGTCCCGTGTTCTGAGAGCCTGTCATGAGCCAATCTATTGACGAGGGTTCAGGGAGGACTGAGAGGAGCAGTGGGGTGCTGGCCCCGGGCTGGATGTGGGGGGCGGGCTCAGGAAGAGGTGAGGCTGGGGAAGCAGAGCCTGGCGTCGGGTATAGCTGTTTTGATGGCACAGACTCGCCCCACACCCTCTTCCTGGGTGGCGCTCTGGCTTCTTGTCAGCTGGGAAGGCCATCTCAGAGCACGGCTCCCTCCAGGCCTGCTAGCTGCCTCCTCCTCTCTGTAGCTGGGGCTGGGAGGGCATAGGTGTATTTACAGTGTTGAACTATTTTTAACATCTTGTGACTTCATGCTAGAAATTCTCTATTGTGTCTAAAACCTTTTTGTAGAAACATAACTAAAGCACATCTGTGTGTCTCAATTTCATAAAAAAATAGCCTCATAAAAATAACTATTTAAAAAAAAAGAAATTTTATATCACTTTCTTAAAAGGAAGCCTGATTGCCACTAAGTATAGGTAACTATCAAACTATGTGTGACGAAACAACATGAGGTCGTAGAGTCTTGCCAGTGGCGCTGGGAGCTTGAGGGAGGCTATTTCTTTGGGAAAAGGAGTTTAGTGTTAAAGACCCACAGTGCCACGCTGACACTTTCTCCTGGAAGGAATCGAGAAGTTGTGATTCAGTATTTTTAGTGCTATGTCCAAGAGGCACTTACAGTGACCTTGACCATGACCACTGGCATGGCCTGCCTTGCACGGTTTCAGCTGTACCACCAGGGCGGGAGGGCTGGGTCCCTGTCCTCAGCTTCCCCAACTGTAAGTGTGGGAGCTGGACTGTGGGATCTGTAAGGTGTCTGCCAGTTGGGGTACGCAGCACAGACAATGACATTTGTAACTCTAGCCATGTCTGGGTCACTTTGGGTTTGGCAGTCACCACAGTTGGCTGGCTGACCTTGTCACTCTCCTCTGGAGACGCCTGGCTGGTGTAGTCCAGCCTCGACACTTGGAGCACTCAGAGCCCCCTGCACAGCTTGTTTCTGCTTTGTGTGTGTGTGTGTGTGGGGGGGGCAGGGGGGGCAGGATATGAGGCCTTTGGTGCTGCCTGCCATCTCTCTCAACGCCAGTTGAATTCTTTGGTTCTTTGTCTCTGTTTGACCCTTGCCACCCAGTTCTTTGCTGAGGTCTCCTCATTTTGTTGGGGAGCTTGAAGGTCCTTCTCAGGTTCTGATTCCCCTGCACGGCCCCCGGACTAGGACAGAGCTGGACAGCTCTTGCCTTGGGAGAATTGCCCACGTGCTCCAGATAGTAACAGCAGGCTTGGCACCGGTTTCCAAACCTGCCTATGCTGAGCAGAGCAAACTGCCTGGCTTTCGGGGTCCTATGCCAGGGGGTGGTGGGTTCCATCGCTGGGAGCAGGAGCTCCCGTGGGTCGCTAACCACCACATGGAGGGAACGCCCCGACTCGCCATCGCCACGATGTGCCCATGAGCCCGTCTTTCTTCTTTTCCAGCCCAGAGCAGTGCGTGTGAATGCAGAGAAGCCTCAGAGTGCCAGGACGAAGGCAGCACGGTCTGCGTGGACGTGGACGGCACCAAGCGGACGATGACCGAGTGCCAGGCCGGTGTCCTGATGTGTCGAGGACAGAGCGTCTCCGTCACCAGCATAGAGCCCTGCGAGGGGGGAGCCCAGTAGGCGCCGGGCGGCTGTTGGCTTGCTCGGGATCAGCCACCGCTGTGGCTGCCCTGAGACATCAGGTCACTGAGCACTAAAGACAGCGTCTCTCCGGTGGAGGCGCATTCTCCCTCCATCCCTCCAGGGCCCCCTGCTCCCCTCGGCTCCCCGCCTCCTGCCTAAGCCAAACCCGACTCAGATCCTCGTTCTCCTCTTCCTAAAACATCAGTCAGGATGGAGAATAGCCGTGCGCCTCTGCATGTTCTTGGAAAAGTCGTTAACTTCTCTGGACCTTGACTTTCAATGGGAAAATTAGAGGGTTGCTCCCTTCAAGCCTATGATTCTTTCCAGTCTGATTGGCCCCGCCCAGGGGCCCCAACACACTCTGCAAATTGATTAGGAAACAGGAAGATTAGAGAGGCGGGCCTCCCCCAGTGAAACCGAATACAAAGGGGACCTTGAATGGGAAAAGGCAGGTGCAATCTTTGCATCCCAAGAAGCACACCTGTGCTTCACCCTATTGGCTCATGTAGATTGAAACATGAATTGTCGGTGCCAAACTCAACATGCTCTATGCGTGGGCAACTTCTGCCTTTTTGTCTGAGAACACATACAACTCAGTCTTCTTTGTTTTTGTTTTGTTTTGTTTTTGTTTTTGTATGATTTGCCCCTCTCGCCCCTTTTCCTTGGTAGGAAGCATCAAGTTCATGCCTGTATGGCATGCTTGCATGT